>NC_091386.1:5059892-5320346 GCF_038502225.1 Cherax quadricarinatus
ACAAGTGGTGATGCTTGTGATTTTAAGGCCAGCAAAGGTTGGTTTGAGAAATTTAAGAAGCGTAGTGGCATTCACAGTGTGATAAGGCATGGTGTGGCTGCCAGTTCTGACAAAAAAGCAGCTGAGAAGTTTGTACAGGAGTTTAAGGAGTGCGTAGACACTGGAGAATTCAAACCCCAACAAGTGTTTAATTGTGACGAAACAGGCCTCTTTTGGAAGAAGATGCCAAAGAGGACCTACATCACGCAGGAGGAAACAGCACTCCCAGGACACAAGCCTATGAAAGACAGGCTTACTCTCATGTTTTGTAGTATGCTAGTGAGGATTTTAAAGTGAAGCCTTTACTGGTGTATCACTCTGAAAATCCCAGAGTGTTCAAGAAAAACAATGTCACCAAGAGTAACTTGTGTGTGATGTGGAAGGCTAACAGTAAGGCATGGGTCACAAGGGGAATTTTCCTAGACTGGTTTAATGAAGTGTTTGGCCCAAGTGTGAAGAAATACCTCCTGGAAAATAAATTACCACTCAAGTGCCTAAAGGTAATGGACAATGCTCCTGCTCGTCCTCCAGACTTGGAAGAGCAAATAGTGGAGGAGTTTAGTTTCATCACGGTGAAGTTCTTGCCTCCTAATACAACTCCTCTCCTCCAGCCCATGGACCAGCAGGTCATTTCAAACTTCAAAAAACTCTACACCAAAGCAGTGTTTCAAAAGTGCTTTGAAGTGACCTCAGACACTGAATTGACCCTAAGAGAGTTCTGGAAAGATCACTTTAATATCCTCCATTGCATAAACCTTATAGGTAAGTCTTGGGAGGGAGTGACTTCCAGGACTTTGAACTCTGCTTGGAGAAAATTGTGGCCAGAATGTGTACAAGAGAGGGATTTTGAAGGGTTTGGGGCTGACCCTAAGGAGTCTATGCCAGTTGTGGAGTCTATTGTGGTAGGAGGTGGAAGAGTTGGTGGAGGACCACAGGGAAGAGCTAACCACTGAAGAGCTGCAAGAGCTTCATCTGCAACAGCAACAGATCACAGCTCAGGAAACTGCTGCAGAGGAGGAGGAAGAGAGATGGAGGAAGGTGCCTTCTTCAAAGATTTAGGACATTAGTGCAAAGTGGACTGAAGTGCAGACATTTATGGATGAACTTCACCCTGACAAAGCTGTTGCAGGCTGTATTGGCAACATGTCCAATGACAGTGTTGTGTCCCACTTCAGACAAATCTTAAAGAAACGCCAGAAACAGCTCTCTGGACAGATATTTTGTGCGACAGGGGTCTAGTGACTCTCAAGCTGTTCCCAGTGTCTTTAGAAAGCAAAGAAGGGGAGTAACCCCAGATAAGGACTTCGTACCTGAAGTCCTACTGGAAGGAGATTCTCCTTTCAAACAATAGTGTACACCTTCCTCCTATCCCCTCCTCCCGTCTTCCATTCACGCAGAAGTCTTCAGTAAAGGTAAGTGTAATGTTATTATTATTTTTTTATGTATGTACTTGATTTCTCATTGTTTTCAGTATGTAAATCTTTATTTAATTTGAAAAAAAATAGTTTATTTTAATATTTTTGGGTATCAGGAACAATTTAATTTTATTTCCATTAATTCTTTTGGGGAAAATGGTTTCACCATTCGGCAATTTCGACATTTGGCAGACTCTCTGGAACGGATTAATCACGAAACTCAGGTCCTGGAGTTTAAAATAAAGTACTGCATGATTAGTCACTGATCAATAACCTACTTTCCCAAAGCTTGTTTATGTTTTTGTAATTATATATGAGATGCTCAGCTGAGGGAAAAGAATATATACATATGCCCTCACCACTCCATGGTGCCATGTAGCATAGTGTTTAAAAGTGTGAAATATGTTACCCAGAAGCTTGGATTAAAGTGTCATGAACACTGATCAATGAAATATGTTACCCAGAAGCTTGGATTAAAGTGTCATGAACACTGATCAATGAAATATGTTACCCAGAAGCTTGGATTAAAGTGTCATGAACACTGATCAATGAAATATGTTACCCAGAAGCTTGGATTAAAGTGTCATGAACACTGATCAATGAAATATGTTACCCAGAAGCTTGGATTAAAGTGTCATGAACACTGATCAATGAAATATGTTACCCAGAAGCTTGGATTAAAGTGTCATGAACACTGATCAATGAAATATGTTACCCAGAAGCTTGGATTACTGTCATGAACACTGATCAATGAAATATGTTACCCAGAAGCTTGGATTAAAGTGTCATGAACACTGATCAATGAAATATGTTACCCAGAAGCTTGGATTAAAGTGTCATGAGCACTGATCAATGAAATATGTTACCCAGAAGCTTGGATTAAAGTGTCATGAACACTGATCAATGAAATATGTTACCCAGAAGCTTGGATTAAAGTGTCATGAACACTGATCAATGAAACTTTCAATCAACTTGGACAGAAAAATAAAACACGGGTAAAAATGGATCTGTACCTTTACCGTGGTCAGAAGGGCCCACCTGCATTGACTGAACAAGGGTCTCTGACTGAAATCGAAACATAGTTTTTTTTTGTTGTGCCATACATCAGTCTGACAAATACTGTATGTAGCAAGTATTACTGCATTAACCATTACTCCATCAGAATTTACCAAGAATATTTTTGTTAGAGGTCCCACTGATTCTACGAAGTGTAAATTTCAGTAAATGATAGTAAGTTTATTTAGGCATAGATACACGTAAGTACAATTGTCATACATACTGTAAATTACCTAGGATAACCCAAGAAAGTTAGTGACTTATTTCCATTGGGGTCTTATTAGTTATTTTATTTTTCAAAGTTACACATTTTAATTCATAGGTCATGTGTTTAACCCATAAACGGTCCAAACGTATATGTACGTTTTTTCAACATTTGAAAGTATGTAAAAAAAGTAGATCTTTTTGTTTTTTTACATTTGAAAATGTGTAAAAAAAACGTAGATCTACTTTTGTAGCACTACGCATGTGAACGTAGATCTGCTTGGACCGTTTACGGGTTAAATGTTGCTCCGACCTCATTCTTAACATTCCTAAACACAAACTTCCATAAAGTTGAGGTTTGGACATATTTTGAACAACATTTGTCTTTTACAATTTACGACCAAGAGAAAATGGACATCACAAGAAACTGTTGGAATATCTAATTTATTGACAGGACCATCAGTAAAAAGTCTGTGGGTACACAAATTTTGCAAATTGGATTACTGTAATACAAATTTGTGGGAGATCACTGTAGTTCAATTGATAAAATAAGGTTATTTTAATTTACCATTGTAAGAATACAGTGGACCCCTGCATAACGATTACCTCCAAATGCGACCAATTATGTAAGTGTATTTATGTAAGTGCGTTTGTACGTGTATGTTTGGGGGTCTGAAAGGAATAATCTACTTCACAATATTCCTTATGGGAATAAATTCGGTCAGTACTGGCACCTGAACATACTTATGGAGTGAAAAAATATCGTTAACCGGGGGTCCACTGTACTGTATAAAAGTTCGTCATTACCATCTATTATTAGCATTCTGAGAAAATAAATCTCTGTACAACCATGCATACATATCTCTGACCAGTGTTTGCAGAATATATTAACTGGCTAGCTAGACTTGAGTTCTGGAGGTGGGAAGTACAGTACTTGCACTCTGAAGGAGAGACGGTGATACTTGCAGGTTTGAACTGGTATCAGTACATCTAGAGAAAGGTAGTGATGGAGTGAGTGATGGTGAAAGGTTTTTTCTTCATTTTTTGGGCCACCCTACCTTGGTGGGAGACAGCCAGTGTGTTAAAATTTATATATAAATAGCATTACTGAGTATAGATATGGCAGGGTGGCCCAAAAAAAGAAGAAACACTTTCATTATCACTTAATCCATCACTGTCTTGCCAGAGAGGGTGCTGATACCACTGTTCAAAACTGCAAATGTCACCATCTCTCCTTCGCTCAAATAAGAATAAAGAAACACTGCCTCACATACCAGGTGACCAACGCTCAGTGTTTCATTTTTGCCAGGGTTTCAGAAATGTTTAGATTGTAAAGTCCCTGCGTCTCTTGAATTGATACTTCAGAAGACTCTGTAAGGTGAGAGGAGGTCTCTCTCTCTCTCTCTCTCTCTCTCTCTCTCTCTCTCTCTCTCTCTCTCTCTCTCTCTCTCTCTCTCTCTCTCTCTCTCTCTCTCTCTCTCTTTTCTCTTTCTTCTCTTTCTTCTCTCTTTTCTCTTTTTCTTTTCTCTTTCTTTCTCTTTTCTCTTTTCTCTTTTTCTCCTCTTTTCTCTTTTTCTCTTTCTCTTTCTCTTTTTCTCTTTTCTCTTTCTCTCTCTTTTTCTCTTTTTCTCTTTTCTCTCTTTTCTCTTTTCTTTCTCTCTCTCTTCTCTCTCTCTCTCTCTCTCTCTCTCTCTCTCTCTCTCTCTCTCTCTCTTCTCTCTCTCTCTCTCTCTCTTCTCTCTCTTCTCTCTCTTCCTCTTTTTCTCTCTCTTCTTTCTCTTTCTCTCTCTCTCTTCTCTCTTTCTCTCTCTTCTCTCTTCTCTCTCTCTCTCTTCTCTTTCTCTCTCTCTCTCTTTCTCTCTCTCTCTCTTTCTCTTTCTCTTCTTTCTCTCTCTCTCTCTCTCTCTTTCTCTTTCTTCTCTCTTCTCTCTCTTTCTCTCTCTCTCTTCTTTTCTCTTTCTCTCTCTCTCTCTCTCTTTTCTCTTCTTTCTCTTTTCTTTCTCTCTCTTTCTTCTCTTTCTCTCTTCTCTTTCTCTCTTCTCTTTCTCTCTCTCTTTCTCCTTCTCTTCTCTCTCTCTTCTTTTCTTTTTACACAGGGTTTGACAAGGTTAAGGATCCTAGCTTTATTGACAAGCTATTTACAGGTTAAGGATTCCTAACTTTATTGGCAAGCTAAGAGCTGTTGCCTACATCAGCTCATTTGAAAGCATTTTATTGTTATGAGACATACAAGTAGGGAACAGGATGAAGTTGGAGCCATCTGTGGGCCAGCATTTTCATTTGATCAACTGACTTTATCTAGTTGACATCAGTAGGCTGTACGATGTGTTCCATACTCGAGTCATCCTGGGTATATATAATCTCAGATGGAGTGATGTTCTGGAGAAGGGTACAGCCAGAGTGAAGTTGCTGCTCTCTCTCTGTCTTCTCTCCTCTCTCTCTCTCTTCTGTCTTTCTGTTCTGTCTGTCTGTCTCTGTCTCTGTCTCTCTTCTGTCTCTCTCTCTCTCTCTCTCTCTCTCTCTCTCTCTCTCTCTCTCTCTCTCTCTCTCTCTCTCTCTCTCTCTTTTGCACACACACACAGAGGGGAGCCAGGAGCTAAGTCTTGACCCCTCCAACCACAATTAAGTGAGTAGGTGAGTACAGGGAAGGAGGCTGTCACATTTTTATTGGTGGATGCACAGTGCAGTATTAGGGTATTTAACAACCATTACAGTTTCTCATTCATTTGTAGTACTTGACCATTCCCTAGGATGTGACCACAGTGGGTGACTAAACACACAGGTACCTTTGTACTGAAGGTGAACAGGGACAGTGGGTAGAAAACTTGCCCATACTTCTTAACGTGCCCAGGATACAAGCTCAAGATCATTTAGTTGAAACATCGGTTGTGCTCAGTGAATTGTTATGTTATTACATGACACAGATTCTGCAATATGCGAAGGTTATGTTCTGCCATTCACTGTGCAATACAGTATACTGTCCTAAACTATATAATGCTAGCAAGTCATACCAAGCAAGGATATGTGCTAGTGGCTACAACCAAGAAGAGCCAAATTGTCTTAAAAATTTACACTAGAATGTTGTATTAGGGTAAAACAAACTTGAAAGGCATTCCCGACAGTGACCATAATATATAATAATAATAAAGTCCTTATTTCTTGAGAAACTTGCATTACCTTGAGAACATTTTATAACATTTCTGTTGAGAGCACTGTCTCAAGAGGGTATATACACCAAGAAGTGTGTATACAGGACGGCCTCGCTTATACAGCACGTTAGGTTACAGGCTACTGCTGTACAGGAGGGCCCCACTTATACAGCAGGTTAGGTTACAGGCTAATGCTGTACAGGAGGGCCCCACTTATACAGCAGGTTAGGTTACAGGCTAATGCTGTGCAGGAGGGCCCCACTTATACAGCAGGTTAGGTTATAGGCTAATGCTGTGCAGGAGGGCCCCGCTTATACTGCAGGTTAGGTTCCGGGCTACTGCTGTAAAGTGAAAGTCTCTCTCACTTTAAAATGTATATAAAAGCCTGATAACATATTTATGCAGTGGACCCTCGGTTAACGATATTTTTTCACTCCAGAAGTATGTTCAGGTGCCAGTACTGACCGAATTTGTTCCCATAAGGAATATTGTGAAGTAGATTAGTCCATTTCAGACCCCCAAACATACACGTACAAACGCACTTACATAAATACACTTACATAATTAGTCGCATTCGGAGGTGATCGTTATGCGGGGGTCCACTGTACTACCATATTAAGTGAGCGATAAAGCTAGGCCTAAGTAATGCATATACAGTACACACATTACTTACTTTAAAATATTTTCAGCCTTTGATTATAGTGAGGTGGTGAATATATTTATTATAGGAAATCTGAATAAATGAAGAATAGCTATAATTGAAAATTGCCGTGTCGGTGAAATGCTCCAAAGCGAATCACCGTAAAGTGGGACCCACCTGTACTCTGACATTTACATTAATCCCATTTTAGGGATTAAAATATTTTTGACTTGGTATACCGATGAAATGCAGCCTTTTATAGCCTTGCAGGTGATGAGCTCTAAACCTAGAAAAACCATGCAGTCTCAAGACTTGGGCTAACTTGAGCAATCAATTATGAAATTCATTCTTTTCCTGGGGTCCAGGAGGATATGTGGTTGCAATGAGTCTTCACCCCTGACCAGTCTGTATTTTCAAGTGCCCAGTTATTGTTTCGTGTCTAAATGTTTATGAGTTACGAAGATAATTGATTTTGACAAATAGTTCAGACAGTGTAAAACCTTTGTTACTCTGATCAAGAGAAATCCTATATTCATGGTTGCCATATAGCTTACAAATTGAAAACTTTCAACAAATTCTTTCTGCAATTTATACTGTGTATCCGTTTCCCCATTAAGCATGGTTAGGCTTATCTTTCACATTGCTTCGGAGAGAGATTACAAAACAAACTGGTTGGTTGGTTGACACAAAAAAATTTTAGACCAGGCATGCTCAAGTTCCTCATCACTGTGAATGTACACTCAGGTTCACTGCAAAGTATAAATTCACAACTAATCCATAAATTAGAGATGAATCTTCAAGCAATACTTTGGGCTATGGCAGTGGTGGACCAACATTTTTGGAGCCCTGAAGCTTGAACTGTCATGGGGGCCCCTTTGAAACCCCCTTCTCGTACAGTAGACCCAAATTTTTTAGGCAAAGTGGACTAAAGTCACTTCTGGGGCCCCTTCATTAATTTCACAATAGATCCGTCCTTGCTCCAGGATGGACCAAAACTAAAAGATTTTTCAATTAGTGGGGTTTGCTAACCAATTGTCACAATATTGTGACTCTTATTCTTCAGTATTATAAAGGCACCAAAAAGGCACATACAGGTATAGGTACATTTTTTTTTTTTAACCCAGTTTTCATACTACATGAAGTCTGAGAATATTATTACACCTTAAATAATCACTTCTGTGACTCTTGTGGATTAAGTACTGGTCTCATACCTGTTGAAATAATATCCCCTAGTGTAGGCCTAAGTTGATGGATGACCTCAAAAACAGCCTTGAATCTGGGTAGTTGCCGGGTAACTTGTTACTCGGTAAAGAATGAAAAGACACAATACTGTGGCTGGAACAAATCACAGATACCTGCACTTAGGAGAGGATACTTTTGACAACATTTCAGTCAGTCTTGGGCCATCGTCAAGTCACAACTGATGCTCCTGATAATTCGGCATTATACGTTTCCTCTCCTAGGTGCAGATAATTTGTGATTAGTACTTGGTTACATAGAGCCACCACTTTCCAGAATTAGGGAAGGCCTTATCTAGTGCCTGTATACAAATTTGCTGATTATTTAGATCCATATGCTCCTGAGGGTATAACCCTCCACTTGTAAAAGATAAAGTAGATTCAAATTTATTAATGGCAGTGCTTGGTGTGGTTAGCATTGTGAGCCGCAGTTTATTTTTCGTGATGTCTGAGTGCTAACAGTAGTGGTAGTTTTTATTTTTGTCTTCACTTCTAAAAGTTAATCTGAGAACGACATTATATTTTGACTTTTGATATGTCCTAAATAGTGTATTGGTGACGTTTTGTTCATCATTGGCTTATAAAATACTTAGGACCATCCAGTGTATGCCGTCCCCCGCAGTGTATGGCAGGATCTCATATTTCTCCATTTTAGTGTGAGGTAAATGCGTATTACATCTCGTATTAGTAAAGATTGACCTTAAATATAATTCATAGCTGGTGGAAAAAACTTGCTACATCTCAAGGCATTATTTGAACCTGCAATCAACATTAGGGTAAAAAAAAAAAAAATTGATAATCAGGATTCATATTTGGAATGGGAGTTTTGTTAATGGTGATTAACTTTTTTGCTTAAATGTTGATAGTACTTCAGTAAATGTCCAAAGGAGCTGCAAGTCTGTCCCAGCTACTATGAATCTTAGTTTATATTCTTATTTAGCATAAAATGTTATCCTACTTATTTTCATTTCAAAATATTGCATATTTTCTTGGTGAATGTATTTCCTCTGTTGAAATGTTAATATGTCTGTAAAAGCTATAAGTAAATTAAACATTTGCATCACTTGTTAAAGTTTTATGATTTTATTTATATATTTTTGTTAGATAAATAAAAAAAACCTGGCACATTTGGTAGTATCACTGGTGTAGAGATGATCGAGAAAGAGAGAAAGAGACAGAGGGACATTATATATAGTTATCAACCTTCTGAGTAACACCAATTTGATCTTTCTAAATTTTCCTTATGGGAAACTTTATTTACAAAACTGGGTTATCACATTAGGTCTCACTAGTAAAAAGAGAGCGACAATATGATGGCTGGAACAGTTCGTAAATTTCCTCTTCGTATGTCAGTTCTTTGCGAATTGCTTTCACAAGTAACTTAATTTTAAGAGGAAACCTCAGATGGCATTTCAATCTGTCATTAAATTTCGAAACTTGTGGCTCAGTGACGAACCAAAATGTCCTAAAATATTTTCTTCAAATTCTGGTTTACAGAATTTGGAATTGTTCCAGTCAATGTATTGTGACTTATTCTTCACAGTAACTTTATTATTTAAAGTACAGAATATGGATAGTGTTAATCTCTGGTACTTTAGAGTATTGAATCATTATTGTTGAACACTTCAGTCAGCTCAAGACTGCTTGGTGAAAAACTTGGTAATTGAGACCCATAAATAGTTCAAAAAAGACACTGGAGCCAAAACTAGGACATGTTTATTAGAAACTGTTGTAGTCCTGGGACAGTGATCACTTCAGTGTCCCAGGGCTCACTGATCAAGGTCCCAGGGCCCACTGTTCAAGGTTGTATGACCAACTGGTCAAGGTCCCAAGACCCATTGATCAAGGTCCCAGGGCCCACTGTTCAAGGTTGTATGACCAACTGGTCAAGGTCCCAAGACCCATTGATCAAGGTCCCAGGACCACCTGATGCAGGTCCCAGAACCAACTAATCAAGGTCCTAGAGCCAAAACATTTTCTAATACGCATATCCAATTGCTTGCTCACGTGTCTTTTGCAACATCTCGAGACACTTATCTGATCTCGAGCACTTTGCCTAATGCTTAATTTAAAAGTGGCCTTAAACTTCAATTGTTGGGATCACAAATACTGTAATATCTTGCATGATCATTAAATTTTGTGGTGCAAAAAAAAAAAAAAAGATTAGCATTTCTTTTTTTAAAGTAAAGCATATTATAGTAACGTCGAATTGTTGTTTTGTTCTCGGCAAAATGTCTGAATGTTAGTGAGGACTTACTTTAACCCCCCCCCCCCTTCCCCCCAGGATGAACATCTGCAACATATTTCAGTTTGTATTTATTTGATAATATCATAAAACATTTTCAAAATATTATCATTTTGTATTTAAATTCTGCCTTCCAATTTTTTAATGTCCGGTGTAACTGCTGCAGCTGTAGTCAGTACGTAAAGTCTCATAAAGCTCCTCCTCATAGTGTGGTTTTTTGTAAATGCAATTGTAAAAACTGCAGCCAAAATTGAATACGTTATGCAGAGGCTTTCATAGTAGACATTATTCAATTTTGAATGTGCATCCTTAATCACATTTACAAAACATTATACCATAAAAAGGAACTTTATAAGAGAGCTTACTGCACTTATGAATTTGACTACCATAATGGATTTATACGTTTCAAAACGGCAGGGCCAACAACATACTTTTTTGTGAATACTGTATTTGAAAAAAACTTTCAGGAAGGTGCCTTCAGGAGAGTGCCTTCAGGAGAGTGCCTTCAGGAGAGTGCCTTCAAGAGGATGCCTCAAGTACTGTGTGACCTCTATAGGTTTATCATTTCCCCAAGAATATAAAAAATACCAAGACTTATATATTCTGTGTTAACTACACGACCATTTGCCCGTAGTTGCTTTCTGTTTATGCTATGGCAATGTCTTTGGTTGCAGGATTGAAGCAAAATCAAGACAGACAGTGACTGAAGCTGACAAGTGCCACTTGAAGTAGAACCTTTGTTATGATGATACCCCCACAGTGGGGCTATATAAAGTACACAAGTCCCTCATTTTACATTAATGTGTTAATTGTCCTCGAGTCCTGAAGGTGGTAAGTACAGTGCCTGGCCTGTCAAGGAGAGATGGGGATGTTGCAGTCAAAGGGTAATCTGAATTGTGATGTCAGCCAGAAGTGGCTGACATCACAATTGTGACAGTGATTCTGTTCCCCCCTTTATTTATTTATTTTTTTGATTAACCTGCTTTGGCAGGAGACGACCATTGAGGCAAAAAATCATCCTTTTTGTGCTGTAGGTGTTTTCAGGACTTGGTACCTTTACTATTCTCACTCAGGCCATAAACTTTTAATTACACATAACTTTCATTGCCAACCATGCAAATTGTATATATTGACAATAAATTACACAAACAGAATTACTGATAGAACAAAATATTCACTTTGGGCATATTGTGTCATGCCTTAGCAGTAATGAGACCTGATCAGGTGTACAGTTGTTCGTGAGACTGATCAGGTGTGCAGTTGTTTGAGACTGATCAGGTGTACAGTTGTCTGCGAGACTGATCAGGTGTACAGTTTACAAGAGTGATCAGGTGTACAGTTGTTTGCAAGACTGATCAGTTGTACAGTTGTCTGCGAGACTGATCAGGTGTACAGTTGTTTGCGAGACTGATCAGGTGTACAGTTGTTTACAAGACTGATCAGGTGTACAGTTGTTTACAAGACTGATCAGGTGTACAGTTGTTTACAAGACTGATCAGGTGTACAGTTGTTTACAAGACTGATCAGGTGTACAGTTGTTTACAAGACTGATCAGGTGTACAGTTGTTTACAAGACTGATCAGGTGTACAGTTGTTTACAAGAGTGATCAGGTGTACAGTTGTTTGCAAGACTGATCAGGTGTACAGTTGTTTACAAGAGTGATCAGGTGTACAGTTGTTTACAAGAGTGATCAGGTGTACAGTTGTTTACAAGAGTGATCAGGTGTACAGTTGTTTACAAGACTGATCAGGTGTACAGTTGTTTACAAGAGTGATCAGGTGTACAGTTGTTTACAAGAGTGATCAGGTGTACAGTTGTTTACAAGAGTGATCAGGTGTACAGTTGTTTGCAAGACTGATCAGGTGTACAGTTGTTTACAAGAGTGATCAGGTGTACAGTTGTTTACAAGAGTGATCAGGTGTACAGTTGTTTACAAGAGTGATCAGGTGTACAGTTGTTTGCAAGACTGATCAGGTGTACAGTTGTTTACAAGAGTGATCAGGTGTACAGTTGTTTACAAGAGTGATCAGGTGTACGGTTGTTTACAAGAGTGATCAGGTGTACAGTTGTTTACAAGACTGATCAGGTGTACGGTTGTTTACAAGAGTGATCAGGTGTACGGTTGTTTACAAGAGTGATCAGGTGTACGGTTGTTTACAAGAGTGATCAGGTGTACGGTTGTTTACAAGAGTGATCAGGTGTACAGTTGTTTACAAGAGTGATCAGGTGTACAGTTGTTTACAAGAGTGATCAGGTGTACAGTTTACAAGAGTGATCAGGTGTACAGTTGTTTACAAGAGTGATCAGGTGTACAGTTGTTTACAAGAGTGATCAGGTGTACAGTTGTTTACAAGAGTGATCAGGTGTACGGTTGTTTACAAGAGTGATCAGGTGTACGGTTGTTTACAAGAGTGATCAGGTGTACGGTTGTTTACAAGAGTGATCAGGTGTACAGTTGTTTACAAGAGTGATCAGGTGTACAGTTGTTTACAAGAGTGATCAGGTGTACAGTTGTTTACAAGAGTGATCAGGTGTACAGTTGTTTACAAGAGTGATCAGGTGTACAGTTGTTTACAAGAGTGATCAGGTGTATATGGTTGTTCATGAGAATGAACAAAGGGTATAGGGAGGACTTGGTTAATTATTGACTTACATAGATCGTGAGGTAATTTGTAATGTATTGATCTGCTGACTGGAACTAGACGTCACATAATAGAAGCTGCGTAAAGTTAAAAGACCCATACCTGATGGTTCCACTGTGGGGTTAAACCTGCTACAGTGGACCCCTGGTTTATGATATTATTTCATTCCAGAAGTATGTCCAGGTGCCAGTACTGAACGAATTTGTTCCCATAAGGAATATTGTGAAGTAGATTAGTCCATTTCAGACCCCCAAACATACACGTACAAACGCACTTACATAAATACACTTACATAATTGGTCGCATTGGGAGGTGATCGTAAACCGGGGGTCCACTGGATAATAAAAGCTTTCGCTGCTGAAAGTTCGGTAATGCCTAATTGACTGTTGCTCCTCGGTGGACTTAGCCAATGAAACAGTTTAAACGATACTGTGTCGAGTGGCATTAACTGGAGATAGTATATGTTTTGTGTTTATTGTTTTAAAAAAATTTTTAATTAGTGAATTATTAAAAAAAATCTAATGTTTACGAAAAACCTAACCTAAAAATAACTAAGAATAACCAAACTTAACCTAACACATCTCAACCTACCTGAGTTCTACTCAGGAGCAACATTCAGAGCCAAAAGTGTTTTAGTTTTCTAAGTAAAAGCGTATGACCCTTGTAGGTTTAGCGCTTCTTTTTGATTGTGATAATAAATAATGATCTAAGTAAAAGAAGACTCATGAAATCATAATGACACGATTGCAAACAAACCATACTACGGGTGGGGATAGAACCTGTGATCCGAGTCATGAAAGTCCAGATTCTCTGATCACGGGTTCTATTCCTGCCTGTGGTATGGTTTGGTAAGTAATAGAAGGTTTGATGCAGGTGTTTTGGTGATTAGTTTGTACAGTTCTAAGAAGTCTCTTCTCTGTGTGGTGGTTAATATGTTTTAGTTGTTATTTTGTGTAGCTGTTTAATATCTCCCAGCAAAAACATTAAAATTATGTTTTTTTTTTTTTTTTTTTTTTTTCAAAAATCAAATTTATATTTTCTTCAAGATCCAGTCAGTATTTAAATTAAATATAAAAATTCATTTTTTTTTTAACTAAAAAATCGTAAATTTTAATTTAAAAATTAACATTTCCTAAGAATGCTTTAAAACGCTTAGAAAATACTTTCAAATTTTGCATATCATAAAAGTGCCACATTATACGAGCATCATTGTATAATTTATTTTTTGTTAGAGCGTAAGGTCCATTTTATGGTCCAGTGTATGGAAAAACAACTGTAATGTAGTGACCGTGTATAAGACTTGTTTCCCCTCGAGGCAGGTTCGGTGATGCTGGTGACAGGTCTTGGTTCAAGAAATTGTACTTACTTGCATCTTTCTTGGATTAAATTTGATTGTCTGGAAGTCAATCAGATTTGATCCAAGTTCTGTTTATGAATTGCAAGTGTTTGAATGTTCATTATGAGCTGCAGGTGTTTGTTAGTCTTTGTTGTCAGTTGCAGGTGTTTCTAATTTTTTTATTGTCAGCTGTAGGTGTTAGTCATTCAGGAGCTGCACATATCTTTAGTATCGTTCGTGATATGATGGGATGCGACTGTCATAAACACTAGCCGTTGTCAGATCTGTTATTGAGGGTGCGATGTCTGGTGTCAGCAGCAGTGACCTTGTCAGCAGGGAACCATAGCTCACACTTGAGGCAGTGTCAGGTGAGGAGAAGGTACGTGGCACTGTCTCTATACTGGCAGTGCAGCTGGAGTACCTGCTGGATATGATAGGTATAGTTGAGGAGCTGGAGAGGGTAGTAGGACGGAGAATAGACTGTTTATACGATGGGGGAAGTGGTACTGTGGCCCTGTAGTCGAGGGGAATATCCCCGAGATTGGTGTCAGAGCTGAGATCAGTAAAGGATCCATTGCTTAAATCAGCAGCGATGACCTCCCTGTAGGTTGTCCTGACAGCCAGGCGGCGGCTGCGAGCGCGGAAGCTATAGGTGATGACGATCATCATTATGCAGAAGGAGATGAATATGACCAGGCAAATAATGATGGGCTGGGCCACAGAGCCTCCAGTTCCTCGTGTCATGGTGGGTTTCCTGGCAAGGCTAGCCGGGGCGGCACCAGTGGGTGGCAGGGTGAAGACAGGGGTGGCAGGGGTGATCGCTGACACGCAGGTACCGTCAGCTCGGGTCAGCCCATTAGGACACCCACACCTGCAAATGGACAACACCTCACCAACACTGCTACAGGAAATCATTGAAAAAATATTATAGCATAAAGCTTTGTAAGATCCTGTGTGACCCCTCAAGGGAGGTGCCTTGATGCCGGTAAAAAGGCTCTTGATCCAGACAACTGGAACTATTACCTCCCCTAGACACTGTATGATTCTCGTATCTTTAGCGCTCCGTCATGAACGTAATAAAAATGTTAAACATTACTGATATATTTTTTGATAAAAAAATATTTTTGGTATAAGGAAATATTTATTTTCTTTCAAACTTACAATACTTTAGATATTAGACAAGAATTAATGAAATTAAATTTGTACTTTCTTTTGAAGGTGGATGGCTTTGTGCTCCTGATCCTAGGAAATGGAGCTGCTTTTACCATCTTTGAATCAAACCTGATTAACTTCCATTTTCCAGTCACTGGATGACCCCTACAGGTTTAGGCCTTCCTCAAATATATTTTAACTAACATAAGTCAAATGTAATGATAATCCAGGGGGCCTGTATTAAGACTGGGCTGCACAAGGGGGCAGTGACCCCCAGCACTGACTGCAAATAAGTAACCACTTCTTAAATTGACCCACCGAGGTCATGAAGTTAATCATTAACAGACTTTTTGCCACAGGTCAGTACTCTGTACTGTGGTGGAAGAGAACCTTTGATCACCTTCCTTGGATCATACCTGATACCCTCTCATTCCTCAGGTGCTGTGTGACCCTTAAAGGTTAAATACTTCCCTTTAAATAATATATCAGAGGTGTAAATCACATTGAGATTTTACATGTGATGTGACACTGTTACTGCCATATTCAATGTTGTTGCACTGACTGACAGGCTAACACATTTACCCTCCCTATTTGGAGATTCGTTCAACCTTGTACCCCCTCAAGGCCCGTCTTCGCATTGGCCATACTCGTCTTACTCATGGATATCTCATGGAGAGGCGTCTTGCTCCTCTCTGTGAGAATTGCCAAGCTCCATTATCAGTCAGCCACATTCTGTTGGACTGCCCACTTTATCAACGAGCACACAGAATTTACCTCTGTCGTCATCTTCGCTCCGCTGCTCTCTCTTTACCTTCCCTTCTCGCTGATGGACCCACCTTTCATCCAGACTCTCTCATTGACTTTTTGACAACAACTGACTTACTTCACAAATTCTGATACCTTCAGCCCTTTCTACTTCAATCTCTTGCTACCCTCTACCCCCGTACTATCCCCTGCCCCGCTGTTTTCTATAACCTGCTGATCATCCCTCCTCCCTTCTGCCATCCAATACCCTCGCTTCCTTCCCTACCCTGCAGCGCTGTATAGCCCTTGTGGCTTAGCGCTTCTTTTTGATTATAATAATACCCCCTCAAGGGAGGCTCCTTCGTGCTGGTCATGGGCTCTTTATCTAGGGAATTAGATCCGTGCTCCATTCCTCACCCCCTCCCCCATAATAATATAAAGCTGTTAGAGGTTTTGGTAAATTCAGAACAAGAGTACATAGTGGGTGCACAGAGAGAGCACTGCTGACCTAACACCTGACTTACTGACACATTCATACAGATCCTTGACTTCTTTTGAAGTGTAACTGAAAAAGGGGTCTTCCTGTGACTGTGACTGTGCCAGTCCATTAGCAGTGGACTGGCACAGTGACTGGTCACACTAGCAGTGGACTGGCACAGTGTTTGACTGGTCACACTAGCAGTGGACTGGCACAGTGTTTGACTGGTCACACTAGCAGTTGACTGGCACAGTGCTTGACTGGTCACACTAGCAGTGGACTGGAGCAGTGCTTGACTGGTCACACTAGCAGTGGACTGGCACAGTGACTGGTCACACTAGCAGTGGACTGGCACAGTGTTTGACTGGTCACACTAGCAGTGGACTGGCACAGTGCTTGACTGGTCACACTAGCAGTGGACTGGCGCAGTGCTTGACTGGTCACACTAGCAGTGGACTGGCACAGTGACTGGTCACACTAGCAGTGGACTGGCACAGTGACTGGTCACACTAGCAGTGGACTGGCACAGTGCTTGACTGGTCACACTAGCAGTGGACTGGCACAGTGACTGGTCACACTAGCAGTGGACTGGCACAGTGACTGGTCACACTAGCAGTGGACTGGCACAGTGACTGGTCACACTAGCAGTGGACTGGCACAGTGACTGGTCACACTAGCAGTGGACTGGCACAGTGCTTGACTGGTCACACTAGCACTGGATTGGCACAGTGCTTGACTGGTCACACTAGCACTGGACTGGCACAGTGACTGGTCACACTAGCAGTGGACTGGCACAGTGTTTGACTGGTCACACTAGCAGTGGACTGGCATAGTGACTGGTCACACTAGCAGTGGACTGGCACAGTGACTGGTCACACTAGCAGTGGACTGGCACAGTGTTTGACTGGTCACACTAGCAGTGGACTGGCACAGTGTTTGACTGGTCACACTAGCAGTGGACTGGCACAGTGTTTGGTCACACTAGCAGTGGACTGGCAGTGTTTGGTCACACTAGCAGTGGACTGGCAGTGTTTGGTCACACTAGCAGTGGACTGGCACAGTGTTTGACTGGTCACACTAGCAGTGGACTGGCACAGTGTTTGGTCACACTAGCAGTGGACTGGCACA
Source organism: Cherax quadricarinatus (assembly GCF_038502225.1). Classification (NCBI taxonomy): domain Eukaryota; kingdom Metazoa; phylum Arthropoda; class Malacostraca; order Decapoda; family Parastacidae; genus Cherax; species Cherax quadricarinatus. The sequence goes on from NC_091386.1 coordinate 5,077,360, forward strand.
GTGTTTGACTGGTCACACTAGCAGTGGACTGGCACAGTGTTTGACTGGTCACACTAGCAGTGGACTGGCACAGTGACTGGTCACACTAGCAGTGGACTGGCACAGTGTTTGACTGGTCACACTAGCAGTGGACTGGCACAGTGTTTGGTCACACTAGCAGAGGACTGGCACAGTGTTTGACTGGTCACACTAGCAGTGGACTGGCACAGTGTTTGACTGGTCACACTAGCAGTGGACTGGCACAGTGACTGGTCACACTAGCAGTGGACAGGCACAGTGCTTGACTGGTCACACTAGCAGTGGACTGGCACAGTGACTGGTCACACTAGCAGTGGACTGGCACAGTGCTTGACTGGTCACACTAGCAGTGGACTGGCGCAGTGCTTGACTGGTCACACTAGCAGTGGACTGGCACAGTGACTGGTCACACTAGCAGTGGACTGGCACAGTGACTGGTCACACTAGCAGTGGACCGGCACAGTGCTTGACTGGTCACACTAGCAGTGGACTGGCACAGTGCTTGACTGGTCACACTAGCAGTGGACTGGCACAGTGCTTGACTGGTCACACTAGCAGTGGACTGGCACAGTGCTTGACTGGTCACACTAGCAGTGGACTGGCAGTGACTGGTCACACTAGCAGTGGACTGGCACAGTGACTGGTCACACTAGCAGTGGACTGGCACCGTGCTTGACTGGTCACACTAGCAGTGGACTGGCACAGTGTTTGACTGGTCACACTAGCAGTGGACTGGCACAGTGTTTGGTCACACTAGCAGTGGACTGGCACAGTGTTTGGTCACACTAGCAGTGGACTGGCGCAGTGCTTGACTGGTCACACTAGCAGTGGACTGGCACAGTGACTGGTCACACTAGCAGTGGACAGGCACAGTGCTTGACTGGTCACACTAGCAGTGGACTGGCACAGTGACTGGTCACACTAGCAGTGGACTGGCACAGTGCTTGACTGGTCACACTAGCAGTGGACTGGCGCAGTGCTTGACTGGTCACACTAGCAGTGGACTGGCACAGTGACTGGTCACACTAGCAGTGGACTGGCACAGTGACTGGTCACACTAGCAGTGGACCGGCACAGTGCTTGACTGGTCACACTAGCAGTGGACTGGCACAGTGTTTGACTGGTCACACTAGCAGTGGACTGGCACAGTGTTTGACTGGTCACACTAGCAGTGGACTGGCACAGTGTTTGACTGGTCACACTAGCAGTGGACTGGCACAGTGTTTGACTGGTCACACTAGCAGTGGACTGGCACAGTGACTGGTCACACTAGCAGTGGACTGGCACAGTGCTTGACTGGTCACACTAGCAGTGGACTGGCACAGTGTTTGACTGGTCACACTAGCAGTGGACTGGCACAGTGTTTGACTGGTCACACTAGCAGTGGACTGGCACAGTGTTTGGTCACACTAGCAGTGGACTGGCACAGTGTTTGGTCACACTAGCAGTGGACTGGCACAGTGTTTGGTCACACTAGCAGTGGACTGGCACAGTGTTTGGTCACACTAGCAGTGGAGAAGAGATTTTTTGCATAACATAAATTGAGGTGTAAAGTGAAGCGACAGGAACAGTTGTCTGGCATCAGGTACGTGTTATTCTACCAGGACTGTGTCCTGGTAGGTAACAATCGCTTCACACACACACTGTCCGTGGTTCGATCCCCGACAAGGGTGGAAATATTGGGCGTGTTTCCTTACATCTGTTGTCCCTGTTCACCTAGCAAGCCGGTAGGTACCTGGGTGTTAGTGGAATGGTGTGGGTGGCATCCTGGGGGACAAGATTGAAGGATCACAATGGAAATAACAGTCCCTCGATGATGACTGACTCTTGGGTTATCTCTGGTGGCTAACCCTCTGGGGTTAAAAATCCCAACAAAATGTCTCAAACCCTCCCTCGTGGTCTTCACCCCTGAAGATGACTAACTTCACTTTGTATTCAACACGGGTTTAACAAATCTAGAGGACGATTTCTCATGGCTTAAAGTTCTGGAGAGCAAAACGTTGCCACAATAATGTGTCACTTTCGTTGCACTTGTGTCCTTTTGCCTAACATGATTTATGACGATTGAGATAGTTGGAGTTGTCATCTGTGATTACCGACACAAGATGACGCAGCTGAGCCTCCAGTGTTGTCTGGAATGGTATAAAATACCACCGTCTGGAACGATATTCCAGACCGTGGAGCTCGACTCTTCTCCAAGCTGAGGGACTGACCACCTCAAATACTTTTTTCCTCCAATTATTTCACTACTGCTGGTCCCTCTGTATTTGACTGAAGAAGTCTACTGTGTAGTCGAAACGTGTCATCAGTATAGACGCCCAGCTGTTTTACATGTCTTAATACTCAAATTGTCGATGGTTTATGCTATTTCCAACACTGGCGGCTCAGCTGCGTCAACTGACAAACGTATATCAATTGACTTTATCTGGAATCTGGAGAGAGTTCCGGGGGTCAACGCCCCCGCGGCCCGGTCTGTGACCAGGCCTCCTTAGGTCAGTGTCCCAGGATGCGACCCACACCAGTCGACTAACACCCAGGTACCCATTTTACTGATGGGGAACATAGACAACAGGTGGAAAGAAACACGTCCAATGTTTCTACTCTGGCTGGGAATCGAACCCAGACCCTCACCGTGTGAAGCGAGAGCGTTAACCACCAGGCCACCAGAGCTGGCGGCATCATATGATATTAAAAATTCACTAAGACTCTGGGTCTTCTAGTCTGTGTTGTTTAGCACTTGGTGTTGAGTGTAATAGTAATTTAGTCTGTATTTGGAACTAGAAAAGTATGATTTATTACTTTTAGTATCGTGAAGTCAGGTCACTGTTGGAAGGTGAAAGTGCGGAAGTCACAGTACGTCCTGATGACCTGTCTGGGGAGGTCACGGTAAGTCCTGACCCGTAACTCAACCCTGATGACCTGTCTGGGAAGGTCACGGTAAGTCCTGACCCGTAGCTCAACCCTGATGACCTGTCTGGGGAGGTCCGTGTCAGCGGTGCCGTCTCTACACTGGCGGCATCACTCTTGGTCTGACCAGTGTTGACTCTGCTGTTTAATGCCAGTGATGCCGCCAGTTGTGTTGCTTGCTCGTATGAAGGAGGTGTGAGGGAGCTGTATGGAGGTGGAGCATCGTCAGTGGGAGGAGGAGGAGCACGACTGGGGCTGGGCACTGCCCATGGTGTGCCCCTCTCCCTCTCTGCACTGCCACGTGCCTCTAAACGGCGACGCCGCAAGCGGAAGTGATAAGCGGTGGTGAAGATAAGTATGGTGAAGGATGCGAAGATTAGAAGGCACACGAGGGCTGGTGCAATGAAGCCGGAGGCTGAGGTGCGCACCCTGGCGGGTTCGTTAGTAGTTCGTACCCTGGCGGGTTCGTCAGTAGTTCGTACCCTGGCGGGTTCGTTAGCAGTCCGCACCCTGGCGGGTTCGTTAGCAGTCCGCACCCTGGCGGGTTCTTTAGTAGTCCACACCTTGTTGGGTTCACTAGTTGTCTGCAGTTTGGCGGGTTCGCTAGAGGTCCAGTCCTTGGCAGGTGTGCTTGTAGTTTGTTCCACCGCCTGGATGGGCAAGCGTGTGGGCGGCGACGTGTGGGCGTCGTGTAGGTAGGTGCTGCCACTTCGCTTGACATCGTGTGGGTTGTGACACCTGCAAGATGGACAGTATTAGTCCACTATTTACTCATTCACGTTTCTTCTCTCTGATTCTTCTATTTTTCTGCCTCACTCTGTATTACTCTAGGCCTCTAATTTGTCCTCCTCATGTAGCAGGTACTTCATTATGTACCCCAGACCCATGGTGTGGGTAGTCATAAGACTACACAGGAACACCATGGGCCTTAACATTGTTAGTTTAATTAGGTACAGGTACAGATAAGTATAGTTATCATACCTAGTGTAAATTACGTAGAATAAACCAAAAAATAAGTGTATTTATGTAAGTGTACCTGTCTCTGGATAGACTTACTTAGGCTGGTGTTTAAGAGGCAGGTGGTGGTCCCTAATTTCCATTTAAGAGGCAGGTGGTGGTCCCTAATTTCCATTTAAGAGGCAGGTGGTGGTCCCTAATTTCCATAGTCTCAACACCAACACTGGATGACCCGTGACTTGCAGAATAGGGAAAGATTAATGGTCACAGACCGGGCCGAGGGGGCGTTGACCCCCGAAATCCTCTCCAGGTATACTCCAGGTAAGGTTTCCTGCCTTAGGTCATCCTAGGTTTACCTTTGACCTTTTTTCAGGGGCTATTGTGTCACACAGGCCCAGTCTTCTCTGAGGTTTCTTTGTTGAATGTTTGTTCGACTAGGCTGTTGCTGTTTACATCCGACTGACCCACACATTCTTCACAGCCTGATTGATCTGGCACTTAATGAAGGTTGAGATTTAATTTCATCTTGAAAACTTCTACACTAGTTCCAGTAATATTTCTGATATCTGCTGGTAGCAGGTTGAAGAGTCTTGGAGCACGGATGTTGATACAGTGTTCTCTTATTGTGTCAGTAGAAACCATTTTTTATAACGAATTTATTTTATACTTCCATAATTACTACAGTACGTTTGTATGGTAGTGTGTTGGTGTGAGACTTGACCTTCCAATATGCTCCAGATGTGTTGAAAATGATTAACATACCGACAAGATGATTAAGGCACATATGCAACAGCTGGGACTTTATCATCATGTTGCAGGTGTATGTTAGCAGGTATGTCTCAGCTGTAGACAGCACACTGCAGATTCTGTGCTTTGGTAATTCTACGCAGGCAGTAAACGGTGTTTGCATCTCTCCTGTCATCACCATAGCTGTGAGTACCAGCAATATCTTAGTACGCATCTGGCTATTAGTATTATCTTGACTCACCTAATTATACTCACCTAATTGTGGTTGCAGGGGTCGAGACTCAGCTCCTGGCCCCGCCTCTTCACTCATCGCTACTAGGTCCTCTCTCTCTCTGCTTCCTGAGCTGTATCATACCTCTTCTTAAAACTATGTATGGTTCCTGCCTCCACAACTTCACTTGCTAGGCTATTCCACTTGCTGACAACTCTATGACTGAAGAAATACTTCCTAACGTCCCTGTGACTCGTCTGAGTCTTCAGCTTCCAGTTGTGACCCCTTGTCCCTGTGTCCCCTCTCTGGAACATCCTATCTCTGTCCACCTTGTCTATTCCCCGCAGTATATTGTATGTCGTTATCATGTCTCCCCTGACCCTTCTGTCCTCCAGTGTCGTCAGTCCGATTTCCCTCAACCTTTCCTCGTACGACATTCCCTTGAGCTCTGGGACTAGCCTTGTTGCAAACCTTTGTACTTTCTCTAACTTCTTGACGTGCTTGACCAGGTGTGGGTTCCAGACTGTGCTGCATACGCCAGTATGGGCCTAACATACACAGTGTACAGTGTCTTGAACGATTCCTTATTAAGGTATCGGAACGCTATTCTCAGGTTTGCCAGGCGCCCATATGCTGCAGCAGTTATTTGGTTGATGTGTGCCTCCGGTGATGTGCTCGGTGTTATGGTCACCCCAAGGTCTTTCTCCCTGAGTGACGTCTGTAGTCTTTGTCCACCTAGCCTATACTCTGTCTGCTGTCTTCTTTGCCCCTCCCCAATCTTCATGACTTTGCATTTAGCTGGATTGAATTCGAGAAGCCAGTTACTGGACCACATGTCCAGCCTGTCCAGGTCTCTTTGCAGTCCTGCCTCATCCTCGTCTGATTTAATTCTTCTCATCAACTTCACATCATCTGCGAACAGGGACACTTCAGAGTCTATTCCTTCCATCATGTCGTTCACATATATCAAAAATAGCACTGGTCTTAGAACTGACCCCTGTGGGACCCCGTTCGTCGCAGGCGCCCACTGTGATACCTCTTCACGTACCATGACTCGTTGCTGCCTCCCTGTCAGGTATTCCTTGATCCATTGCAGTGCCCTCCCTGTTACATGCGCCTGATCCTCCAGCTTCTGCACTAATCTCTTGTGGGGAACTGTGTCAAAGGCCTTCCTGCAGTCTAGGAAAATGCAATCTACCCACCCCTCTCTTTCGTGTCTTACTTCTGTTACCTTGTCATAAAACTCCAGGAGGTTTGTGATACACGATTTGCCTTCCATGAACCCATGCTGGTTTTCATTTATAATCTTGTTCCTTTCCAGGTGTTCGACCACTCTCCTCCTGATAATCTTCTCCATGACTTTGCACACAATACATGTCAGAGACACAGGTCTGTAGTTTAGCGCCTCGTTTCTGTTTCCTTTCTTAAATATGGGGACTACATTAGCTGTCTTCCATTTCTCAGGTAGTTGCCCAGTTTCAAGGGATGTGTTGAAGATTGTGGTTAGAGGCATGCACAGCATCTCTGCTCCTTCTCTAAGGACCCATGGGGAGATGTCCGGTCCCATCGCCTTTGAGGTGTCAAGGTCACTTAGGAGCTTCTTCACCTCCTCCTCGGTTGTTCGTATGTCATCCAACACTTGTTGGTATATTCTCTCTTGATGTTCCCTTCTGTGCTGTCTTCCCACAGCCCTTCCTGTCTCTACTGTAAAAACTTCCTTAAATCTCCTGTTCAGCTCCTCACATACCTCCTGATCATTTCTTGTGAGTTCTCCACCTTCTGTCCTTAATCTGGTCACCTGGTCTTTGACTGTTGTCTTCCTCCTGATGTGGCTATACAACAGTTTCGGGTCAGTCTTGATTCTCGATGCTATGTCATTTTCATACTGTCGCTGGGCCTCCCTCCTTACCTGTGCATACTCATTCCTGGCTCTGCGACTGATCTCCCTATTTTCGTGTGTTTTCTGCCTTCTGTACTTTTTCCATTCTCTATTGCACTTTGTTTTTGCCTCCTTACACCGTCGGGTAAACCAGGGGCTCGTTCTGGTCTTCTCGTTGTTCCTGTTGCCCTTGGGAATAAACCTTTCCACTGCCTCCTTGCATTTTGTTGTTACATATTCCATCATTTCATTTACTGGTTTTCCTGCCAGTTCTCTGTCCCAGTGAACCTCCTGCAGGAAGTTCTTCAACCATATGTAGTCCCCTCTTTTATAGTCAGGCTTTTCCCATTCAACTCCTGTTATTCTCTCCACTTGCAGCTCTACTATGTATTCAAAGCACAGAACCACGTGGTCGCTAGCTCCTAGGGGACTCTCATACTTGATGTCCTCAATGTCTGAGCTGCCCAGGGTGAACACAAGGTCCAATCTTGCTGGTTCATCCTCCCCTCTCACTCTGGTAGTGTCCTTAACATGTTGGTGCATGAGGTTTTCCAGCACCACGTCCAACATCCTGGGTCTCCATGTTTCGGGACCCCCATGTGGCTCCAGGTTTTCCCAGTCAATCTCCCTGTGGTTGAAATCCCCCATAACCAGCAACTTTGCTCTGTTGGAGTGAGCTCTTCTTGCCACCTCAGCAAGTGTGTCCACCATTGCTCTGTTGCTCTCTTCATATTCCTCTCTTGGCCTCCTGCAGTTCTGTGGTGGATTATACATCACTGCAATGACCACTTTGTGTTCCCCAGACTGAAGTGTACCTACTATGTAGTCTCTCCCGTCTCATCTATGCCTTCCATTTTCTCGAATTTCCATCTGTTTTTTATGAGCAGAGCAGCCCCACCTTCCCCTCTGCCCCTTCTATCTTTCCTCATGATCTGGTATCCTGGTGGGAATATTGCATCTGTTATTGTCTCTGTGAGTTTTGTTTCTGTAACTGCTATGATGTCTGGGGACTTTTCATTGATTCTTTCTTGCCATTCCTCATGTTTATTCGTTAATCCATCTGCATTTGTGTACCAAACCTTCAACTTCTGTTCTAATACTGTAACTGTGGTCGGGGGGGAAGGGGAACAGAGGGATCGGTGTGTGATGGTTTGGATTGTTCAGTTGCCTTGGGGGTGTCGTGGCTGGAGTCCTTCTGCAGGTGTTTCTGGGGGGTGTGCTTGTCCTTCCATTTGATCCTGGGTTATTCTGCTCTCCTTTTTCATTTCCTCCCATTTCTCCTTTCATTTTTGAACTCTCTCTTTCGTCTTCCTTTCGTCCTGTGTTCTGTCTCGATCGAGGTACACACTCCGGAACTCCTGCTTGCCTCTCAGCCATGCTTTCTCCTGCAGGATCATGGTTTGGGTTGAGTCTGCCTTGAAAATTACTTTGAGAGGCCGATTCCTTTTCTTTGTGAACCACCCGATTCTCCGAAAATTTGCCACCTGGGTCATGTCCCCCTCACCTATCACCTTCATGATGTCTTCGATCGCTTTTTTCTCCTCCTGCTTTCTTTCATCATAAGTTTCTCCTTTAGCTTTGTCTAGCCCATAGACAAACATGGATCTCTCCCTTTCCACCTCCCACTGTGACTCCCATTGCATCCTCTGATGTGTTTTAGTTCCTTCCCATGGAGTGTTCCTTCCTTCAGTCCCTTCCCTAGTTATGGCCCCTATGCTTCTTGGTTTGTCCTTCCTGCTCACCTGTTCCTGGCCCCCACAGGTATCTGGTATGGTCCCTGCACATGTCCTAGTTCCTTCAATGTCTTCCAACCTCTCATTCTGTCCTAGTGTGCTCCCTGTCTTTGTTTTGGCCCCATGTGGGTTTGACAGGACCTCTGCATACAGTTTAGTTTCCATGCTCCCTTCAGACCTGTTGTCTGTGTCTGATGTAGCCATTGCCGATGCTACTTCTGTAATATCTTTGTCTCTATGCTTTTTCAGATGTCTCAGCTCCTCTTCTAATCTCTCTATCTTGATTTCTGCTGCTGTGGCCTGTTGCTGCCACCTTCTGCATTCTGCTGCTAATCTCTCTTCCATCTTCCTTTCCAGCTCATCTAGTCTCCTTCCCCAGTCTTCCTCCCTTTTTTTGAGCTATGCCTCCCATTCCTCCCAGATTCGTCCTTGGTGCCCCTTGTCCTCATCCTGGTTCTAGGTTCCCCCATTGCTCCACAGAAGGGGGGACGGGTGGTTAGGGGGAGGGGAATAGATGGTTAGGAGGAGAGGGGATGGATGGTTATGGGGGAGGGGGAGGATGGTTATTGGAGGGGTAGAGATAGTTGGGGGAGGGGGTTAGATGGTTTGGGGGAGGGGTAGGTGGCTATGGTTAGGTGGTTAGGGAAGGGGGAGAGGGGGTTAGGGGAGGGGGGAGTAAATTATTTTCCTCAAGTCTCTTTTTCTTCTTGTGTTCTGTGAGGTGGTCTTCCCTCAAGGAAGGTTCCTTGATGCTATAAACACAAATGCAGTATAATGTGATCCTTTATTGACTACGTTTCGCCCACACAGTGGGCTCTTGATTGAAAAAGCCCACTGTGTGGGCGAAACGTAGTCCATTATACTGCATTTGAACTTGTGTCGGTATTTATACCATTTATTTCCAAGGTTCCTCTCAAAGAGCTCTTGATCCCAGGTCGAATCTACGCTGAGGAAGTGCTGTACCTTAGAGATTCCTTCTTTTCACTGTTCGTTTTAGGTTCTCCATTTTCCCCATGTCTACATAATTTGTCACATTCCAACAATGTTAGTTTTCATTTGCCTGTTTAAAAACTATGTTGACATCTGTGTGTGATTTTGTGTCTTCCTACGAGGCGACTGTCGTAGTTATTCTGGTATCGTCTACAAAATACACGAAGGTGTGGCTGGTGTTAGTACCAGTGAGGATAAGAAACAGTCAGGGACCCAGTACGCTGCCCTGGACTGCTGAATTTTTTTAATCTCCCGTGGCATGAAATGACCTGCCCTGACATCTACTAACCTGCAGCGGCATTTACTAACGTGCCGTGGCATTAGTTAACCTGCCGTGGCATCAAGGCACCTGTAATAGCATCAACACACCTTCATGCCAGTAATATACGTACCGTGGCAGCTACGTACCTGTCGTGGTAGCAGAGAAGGCGGTGGTCAAGATTGGAACACTGCTGGTCTATAAGGCACGGCTCTCCGGCACGTCGTAGGGCCAGGCACGCCCCTCCTGGCTCACGTACGAAGTCCCTCTGACACGTACATCCTTGTTGGTCCTTACAGTACTCTCCTGGGTAGCAGTCTTGGTGTACCTATGTAAGAGACAGAATTAAAGTGAGAAATTCAGAGTAACGGAATCAGAGTGTATGTACTCATATATACATGGTTACAGGGGTCGATTCACAGCTCCTAGCCCCGTCTCTTCGCTGGTCACTACCAGGTTCACACTCCCTGCTCCAAGAGCTTTATCGTACCTCTTCGTTATGTGTGTGAATCGACCCCTGCAACCACAAATAGGTAAGAAAAAGCAGGTAAAAACACACACCTGACAGTGTCTGATGGGAAGATAAGCTGAACATGGATGTGACAAGAATATAATGCAGAGAGTCATCGCCCACACGCCCACACCGCCCATGTTCCAAGGTAGACGACGATAACTCCAGCAGGTGAAGGGAAATAGAAACGGGTGTAGAGGACTGAGGAATGGTGTAGAGGACTGAGGAATGGTGAAGATTGGGGAACGGTGTAGAAGATTGGTGAATGGTGTAGAGGGCTGGAGACTAGAGGACTGGGGAAGGGGCTTAGGCCTCCAGACTACGTATTCAGGGATAAAAAATACAGTATTAAAGGCTACAGGCTAGGTACGAGAGTGCAGTAACTTAGGTCTACTGTGCGATAGCCGCATGACGGTAGCCCTGGTCTGGCAGACTATATCTAGCATCCTATGATTAGGGATTAGAAAGTAGACAGTCACAGTCTTGGTGCTACAGGCTAGAGGACCAGGCATTAGTTCCAGACTGTATGGTAGTCTGAGGGCTAGAGGCTAGCCATGGATGCTGTATATGGTAGTCTGAGGGCTAGTGGCTAGCCATGGACGATCTATGTGGTAGTCTGAGGGCTGGTGGCTAGCCATGGACGCTCTGTATGGTAGTCTAAGGACTAGAGGCTAGTCATGGACGCTCTGTATGGTAGTCTGAGGGCAAGAGGCTAGTCATGGACGCTCTGTATGGTAGTCTGAGGGCAAGAGGCTAGTCATGGACGCTCTGTATGGTAGTCTAAGGACTAGAGGCTAGTCATGGACGCTCTGTATGGTAGTCTAAGGACTAGAGGCTAGTCATGGACGCTCTGTATGGTAGTCTAAGGACTAGAGGCTAGTCATGGACGCTCTGTATGGTAGTCTGAGGGCAAGAGGCTAGTCATGGACGCTCTGTATGGTAGTCTAAGGACTAGAGGCTAGTCATGGACGCTCTGTATGGTAGTCTAAGGACTAGAGGCTAGTCATGGACGCTCTGTATGGTAGTCTGAGGGCAAGAGGCTAGTCATGGACGCTCTGTATGGTAGTCTGAGGGAAAGAGGCTAGTCATGGACGCTCTGTATGGTAGTCTGAGGGCAAGAGGCTAGTCATGGACGCTCTGTATGGTAGTCTGAGGGCAAGAGGCTAGTCATGGACGCTCTGTATGGTAGTCTGAGGGCTAGAGGCTAGTCATGGACGCTCTGTATGGTAGTCTGGGACTAGCCATGGACGCTTTGGTCTTTACAAATCTTCCGTTTATGCTCCATATATTTATCTACACATATTTATATAGTCAGTTAACATGTTAGTTTCTGATTGATTAGTTCCTGTAACAGATTAATTAACATCATTTGTAACACATGTTAATATCCTGTAACACAGGTTAACACCATCTTAACACAAGTTAACACCATCTTAACACAAGTTAACACCTGTAACACAAGTTAACACCATCTTAACACAAGTTAACACCATCTTAACACAAGTTAACACCTGTAACAAGTTAACACCTGTAACAAGTTAACACCATCTTAACACAAGTTAACACCATCTTAACACAAGTTAACACCATCTTAACACAAGTTAACACCTGCAACACAGGTTAACACCATCTTAACACAAGTTAACACCATCTTAACAAGTTAACACCTGTAACACAAGTTAACACCATCTTAACACAAGTTAACACCATCTTAACACAAGTTAACACCATCTTAACACAAGTTAACACCATCTTAACACAAGTTAACACCATCTTAACACAAGTTAACACCTGTAACACAAGTTAACACCATCTTAACACAAGTTAACACAATAAACGAGATACAAAATATAATCAATGGACAACTCGTATATTTTTTCTAATATTTTTGCTTCTCAGTGATTCCTGTATAACACGAAAATTGACCAGTTGTTAAATACACTCCGGTTAATATTTGTACACTTAGACGGATCACACTGTGAGGTGAGATGACATGTTCAACCGAGATGTAACTTGATTGAGGTGTAGTGTGTGAGGTGACAAGCAAAAGGCTCTCTCCCTCCTCATTTCTAGATCCTCCTCCTTCTTCTTCTTCATCTACTTCTTTCTTTTCTTCTTTACTTACAGTTAACATAGAGTTTTGACTTGATATAACTGTACGAATGTGTGTGTGTGTGTGTGTGTGTGTGTGTGTGTGTGTGTGTATAATAGCAACCAGGATCTTTCTTGTTAGTGTTGTTATTACTTTCAGTCATCATCATCATCATCATCATCATCACCATCATCATCATCATCATCATCACTATCACAGTTAAGAGAGAGTTTGGACTACACAAGTGTACAAGTCAGTGTACATGTTAGGAGCAGCACCCAGGGGAAGGCACCGTCTTGTTCGTGTTCTGATCCCTTCCAGTCTCCTTATTCATCTGTCCTGTATCTGGACTTAATAAAGAAGTTTCTTCCTGTATCTGGACTTAATAAAGAAGTTTCTTCTCTCCATACACACACAATCTTCACTTTATATCACTTAAATTATATATATTTAATCAGTAATGGAGAACGAGAGAGTAGGTCAACTCGGCCCCCTCAAACTCCTCCTACCTGACATTATTCACATCTACGACATTATACACTACTTCCTCCCGCCTTCCGTTAATCACTACAGCTCCTGGTCCTCGTTAACACCACCTTCGCTCGTAAATCTGGCAATTCGATTGGAATTTCACAGTAAATGAGAGAATTTCAAGGAGTGACTAGTGAAGACTGGTGAGGAATCTTCACCTGGAGGCGTCTGGCAGCACCTCTCATGCACTCCCAAGCCTCAATACTACTACTACTACTAATAATAATGCTGTATAGCCCTTGTGGCTTAGCGCTTCTTTTTGATTATAATAATAATAATAATAATAATAATAATAATAATAATAATAATGATGATAATACTTATGCAAAAATCCAATTATCAGTACAACAATGAGATATAATTATTATTTTTGCAGAGTTAAAGGGTTATAGTTTAATCTTACATTCAACTCTGATCACAGTGATTTATTTTATGTTATACAGGAAACAAATATTTGAGAAATATTAAATTTTCCCTGGGGAAAATATTGCATTACAATAAATGTTAATTTCCCCTGTTTTTTCTTTCCAACAAATCAATTATTTTTTCTATATATAACTAAAAACAAACAAACATTAAAGTTACCCAGAAATCCAACATATAAAACAAACACTAAACAGTCAAAAAAACATAGCAGTTTACCTCTATACAAGCTAAATTTACATAGATTTATATTTTCCGCTTTTAAAATCGACCGCGAGTGTGGACATGTTTGCAGGGGTAACCATAGTAACCCAAGATGGCCGCCCACCTGAATTACCAACATTAATATATACATTTCCGGTATAGGGGAGTAATCAATGGGTGGCGCCTGACATTATCATAACCCCCAGGTGAGCAAATTATTATTTTCTCCTCATGTACACTACGTAAATTTATATATTAACTTCTTGGTTTTGTCTTAATTCATAAAAATCACTCTGGGTAACTTTCTAGGTTTTTTGGTTATATTTTGATCGTTTCTATGTAATGTTTCATTTGTTGGTGTTATTGATTTGTTATATTTCATTACCAAAGACTGGGTAGGCGATGCAACATTCTCCAGTGAGTACGCTAAGAGATACCACATTAAATGTCAGGGGCCCAAGACTGTTCATCTGCCTCCCAGCATACATAAGGGGGATTACCAATAGACCTCTGGCTGTCTTCAAGACCCCTGGCTGTCTTCAAGACCCCTGGTTGTCTTCAAGACCCCTGGTTGTCTTCAAGACCCCTGGCTGTCTTCAAGACCCCTGGCTGTCTTCAAGACCCCTGGTTGTCTTCAAAACCCCTGGTTGTCTTCAAGACCCCTGGCTGCCTTAAAGACCCCTTGTTGTCTTCAAGACCCCTGGCTGTCTTCAAAACCCCTGGTTGTCTTGAACACCCCTAGCTGTCTTGAACACCCCTGGCTGTCTTCAAGATCCCTGGCTGTCTTCAAGACCCCTGGCTGTCTTCAAGACCCTGGCTGTCTTCAAGATCCCTGGCTGTCTTCAAGACCCCTGGCTGTCTTCAAGACCCTGGCTGTCTTCAAGATCCCTGGCTGTCTTCAAGACCCCTGGTTGTCTTCAAGACCCCTGGTTGTCTTCAAGACCCCTGGCTGTCTTCAAGACCCTTGGCTGTCTTCAAGACCCCTGGGTGTCTTCAAGATCCCTGGCTGTCTTCAAGACCCCTGGTTGTCTTCAAGATCCCTGACTGTCTTCAAGACCCCTGGCTGTCTTCAAGACCCTTGGCCGTCTTCCAGACCTCTCGCTGTCTTCAAGACCCCAGGCTGTCTTCAAGCCCAATGGCTGTGTTCAAGATCCCTGGCTGTCTTCAAGACCACTGGCTGTCTTCAAGATCCCTGGCTGTCTTCAAGACCCCTGGCTGTCTTCAAGACCCTTGACTGTCTTCAAGACCCCTGGCTGTCTTCAAGACCCCTGGCTGTCTTCAAGACCCCTGACTGTCTTCAAGACCCCTGGCTGTCTTCAAGACCCCTGACTGTCTTCAAGACCCCTGGCTGTCTTCAAGACCCCTGACTGTCTTCAAGACCCCTGGCTGTCTTCAAGACCCCTGGCTGTCTTCAAGACCCCTGGCTGTCTTCAAGACCCCTGGTTGTCTTCAAGACCCCTGTTTGTCTTCAAGACCCCTGGCTGTCTAAAAGACCCCTGGCTGTCTTCAAGACCCCTGGTTGTCTTCAAGACCCCTGTTTGTCTTCAAGACCCCTGGCTGTCTTCAAGATCCTTGGCTGTCTTCAAGACCCCTGGTTGTCTTCAAGACCCCTGGCTGTCTTCAAGACCCCTGGCTGTCTTCAAGACCCCTGGCTGTCTTCAAGACCCCTGGCTGTCTTCAAGACCCTTGGCTGTCTTCAAGACCCCTGGCTGTCTTCAAGACCCCTGGCTGTCTTCAAGACCCCTGGCTGTCTTCAAGACCCCTGGTTGTCAAGACCCCTGGCTGTCTTCAAGACCCCTGGCTGTCTTCAAGACCCCTGGCTGTCTTCAAGACCCCTGGCTGTCTTCAAGACCCCTGGTTGTCAAGACCCCTGGCTGTCTTCAAGACCCATGGCTGTCTTCAAGACCCCTGGTTGTCTTCAAGACCCCTGGCTGTCTTCAAGACCCCTGGCTGTCTTCAAGACCCCTGGCTGTCTTCAAGACCCTTGGCTGTCTTCAAGACCCCTGGCTGTCTTCAAGACCCCTGGCTGTCTTCAAGACCCCTGGCTGTCTTCAAGACCCCTGGCTGTCTTCAAGACCCCTGGCTGTCTTCAAGACCCCTGGCTGTCTTCAAGACCCCTGGCTGTCTTCAAGACCCCTGGCTGTCTTCAAGACCCCTGGTTGTCTTCAAGACCCCTGGCTGTCTTCAAGACCCCTGGCTGTCTTCAAGACCCCTGACTGTCTTCAAGACCCCTGGCTGTCTTCAAGACCCCTGGCTGTCTTCAAGACCCCTGGTTGTCTTCAAGACCCCTGACTGTCTTCAAGACCCCTGGCTGTCTTCAAGACCCCTGGCTGTCTTCAAGACCCCTGGCTGTCTTCAAGACCCCTGGCTGTCTTCAAGACCCCTGGCTGTCTTCAAGACCCCTGGTTGTCTTCAAGACCCCTGGCTGTCTTCAAGACCCCTGGCTGTCTTCAAGACCCCTGGCTGTCTTCAAGACCCCTGGCTGTCTTCAAGACCCCTGGCTGTCTTCAAGACCCCTGGTTGTCTTCAAGACCCCTGGCTGTCTTCAAGACCCCTGGCTGTCTTCAAGACCCCTGGCTGTCTTCAAGACCCCTGGCTGTCTTCAAGAGGGAGCTGAACAGACAAATAATGTCAGCACCTGACCAACCGGGCTGTGGTTCCTACGTTGGTTCACATATGGCCAGCAATGACAGCCTGCTTGATCAGTCCCTGATCCACCTCGAAGCCTGGTCATGGACCAGGCCTCGGGGGCGTCGAGCCCCGAAACACTCTCCAGGTTTCAAGTGTATCGGTTGCATAATTCACCTCTTCACTGAGGACCAGGAATAAAGGTATTTAAATGGAACCTAACAACGTAAATAAATCACAAGGATATTAGGAAGTACTTTTCCAGCCTCGGAGTAATCAGAAAAATGATGCAAATGTCATACACGGTTTTAATGACGGGTACGACAGGTCCAGTGAACAAGGGAACTTTTTAGAACCCGTCACATAGTGAGGCAGGGACCAGGAGCCAGTGCTTGACCCTCCATAAACAGGCCTGGTGGTGGCCCGGTGGCCTGGTGGCTAAAGCTCCCGCTTCACACACGGAGGGCCCGGGTTCGATTCCCGGCGGGTGGAAACATTCGACACGTTTCCTTACACCTGTTGTCCTGTTCACCTAGCAGCAAATAGGTACCTGGGTGTTAGTCGACTGGTGTGGGTCGCATCCTGGGGGACAAGATTAAGGACCCCAATGGAAATAAGTTAGACAGTCCTCGATGACGCACTGACTTTCTTGGGTTACCCTGGGTGGCTAACCCTCCGGGGTTAAAAATCCGAACGAAATCTTATCTTATTGGGGCCAGGAGCTATGATTAGACCCCTGCAACCACAATTAGGTGAATACACACTCGGGGCCAGGAGCTATGATTAGACCCCTGAAACCACAATTAGGTGAATACACACTCGGGGCCAGGAGCTGTGAATCGACCCCTGCAAGCACAAATAGGTGAATACACACTCGGGGCCAGGAGCTATGAATCGACCCCTGCAACCACAAATAGGTGAATACACACTCGGGGCCAGGAGCTATGATTAGACCCCTGAAACCACAAATAGGTGAATACACACTCGGGGCCAGGAGCTATGAATCGACCCCTGCAACCACAATTAGGTGAGTACCCACTCGGGGCCAGGAGCTATGAATCGACCCCTGCAACCACAATTAGGTGAGTACACACTCGGGGCCAGGAGCTATGAATCGACCCCTGCAACCACAATTAGGTGAGTACACACTCGGGGCCAGGAGCTATGAATCGACCCCTGCAACCACAATTAGGTGAGTACACACTCGGGGCCAGGAGCTATGAATCGACCCCTACAACCACAAATAGGTGAGTACACACTCGGGGCCAGGAGCTATGAATCGACCCCTGCAACCACAATTAGGTGAGTACACACTCGGGGCCAGGAGCTATGAATCGACCCCTGCAACCACAATTAGGTGAGTACACACTCGGGGCCAGGAGCTATGAATCGACCCCTACAACCACAATTAGGTGAGTACACACTCGGGGCCAGGAGCTGTGAATCGACCCCTACAACCACAATTAGGTGAGTACACACTCGGGGCCAGGTGCTGTGAATCGACCCCTACAACCACAATTAGGTGAGTACACACTCGGGGCCAGGAGCTGTGAATCGACCCCTACAACCACAATTAGGTGAGTACACACTCGGGGCCAGGAGCTGTGAATCGACCCCTACAACCACAATTAGGTGAGTACACACTCGGGGCCAGGAGCTGTGAATCGACCCCTGCAACCACAATTAGGTGAGTACACACTCGGGGCCAGGAGCTATGAATCGACCCCTACAACCACAATTAGGTGAGTACACACTCGGGGCCAGGAGCTGTGAATCGACCCCTACAACCACAATTAGGTGAGTACACACTCGGGGCCAGGAGCTGTGAATCGACCCCTACAACCACAATTAGGTGAGTACACACTCGGGGCCAGGAGCTGTGAATCGACCCCTACAACCACAATTAGGTGAGTACACACTCGGGGCCAGGAGCTGTGAATCGACCCCTGCAACCACAATTAGGTGAGTACACACTCGGGGCCAGGAGCTGTGAATCGACCCCTGCAACCACAAATAGGTGAATACACACACACACACAATGCAAGATTACATAGGTACTGAGAGGGTAGACAGAGAGACTGTTTATGAGGCGGGAAACAGGTACTCGGGGGCACAGCAGGAAGTTAGACACGTGAGCAACAGGGATGTCAGGAAGTATTTCTTCAGCCTCAGAGTTGTTGGGAAACAGTAATAAGAGGGTGACTCCACACGTAGCTTTAAGAATAAGTACGACAGGTACCACGAGGCTAGGAGAGTGAATCTGACAAGTTGAGAGGCGGGGGGCAGGAGCTGTGACTCGACCCCTGAAATCACATACAGGTGAGCACACACGCTGATGATTTCTCAGGGTAATATAAACTAGATATGGAAGTATACTCCATACACAGTTTCAAGAGTGGGAACATACAGGAAATAATAATAATAATTAAAAGAATTAAAATAAGATATAATTGCATTATTATTATTATTATTATTATTATTATTATTATTATTATTATTATTATTATTAAAGTGCTGTATAGTCCTTGTGGCTTAGCGCTTCTTTTTTTGATTATAATAATAATAATATTAAAGTGTTTTATTCCCAGGATGGCCAAGCCAAGTGGCGGGAAAACAGCGCCTCACAGCGGACAAAAAGTGAACCCACAAGATAAACAAAAAACGTCAACAAAAGGCCTAGACAAAAAGGCCGATAAAGGCGGGAAAAAGAAATCAAAGAAAAAATCATCAAGGGACTCGGCAGGAGGTAAATTTTTATTGGTATTTAGAAATAATTTGGTTAGTATTTATATATATATATATATATATATATATATATATATATATATATATATATATATATATATATATATATATATATATATATATATATATATATATATATATATATATATATATATATATATATATATATATATATATATATATATATATATATGCAATAAGATCACAAATATAGTTCCTTGATAATGTGAGTAGTCACGAAAGCGCTTGGAATTTCTCTATTCTTTCAGAGTGGTTGTTTTGCATATATATATATATATATATATATATATATATATATATATATATATATATATATATATATATATATATATATATATATATATATATATATATATATATAATATAGGGAGGTACCACCTCTAGAACTGTTATAGGGACCCTCATCCTCAGAGAAAAGAATAAACTTGCTTCAGGGAAAACTCAAGGTTCTCCCTGAAGCTGTTTGAGAATTTTCTCCTACCACCCCCTATATTTCAAGTATGTTTTATTTAAAGACAAAATACATTGGCCAAACATTCACAAAAATACAACAGAAAGTAAAACAACATAGGTAACTCAGAGCTACATCTCGAATACTTCGTCCAGCTCCCCTGCGGTGGGCCGTGTGCCCAGAATGCTGCAGGCATTTCCTCTCTGGATCGCAACACTGAGTCTCTGAAAGAGAAAGCTGGTCACCCTGTGGTCCTTGGTTTCTATGATGAGCTTTTCACCCAGCTCTTTACCTGGAGAGTTTACCTGGAGAGAGTTCCGGGGGTCAACGCCCCCGCGGCCCGGTCTGTGACCAGGCCTCCTTAGGTCAGTGTCCCAGGATGCGACCCACACCAGTCGACTAACACCCAGGTACCCATTTTACTGATGGGGAACATAGACAACAGGTTGAAAGAAACACGTCCAATGTTTCTACTCTGGCTGGGAATCGAACCCAGGCCCTCACCGTGTGAAGCGAGAGCGTTAACCACCAGGCCACCAGAGCCCCAACTTGAGGAACTTGCCCCATGCTCCAAGGGTCTCCGACCCTATTGGGATGAAGTTATAGCAAGGGGAAAGTCTTCATATTTGCGTGTCTTCTGGTTCTCCCTATGACTGGTAGCTCCACCACCTTCAGCTACGGAGTATGTCAAGTAGGTGTCTGCCAATGTGGCGACACAGGTGTAGTCCCAGGCAATCTACTTTCCATCCTTCCAGGGTAGCATAGTGGCTCCATCAGGACACTTTTGACTTCCATCAGACCTCTGCACTTGGGGTTCCCGTTGAGGTGGGCAACGGGCTGTGGCGAGGCTTCTCTTTATGATGTCATTGACCTCCACATGCCTGGCATACTTCCCTTCTGCTGTGTGACACACAAGACCATGAAGTCCGAATTAATCAGCTGTCGCCCTGCCGCAAATACACCTATGTTCGGTGAGGATGGGGGCGGCTAGGCGAAGAGCAACACCAATCCAAATGGCCTGTGGGTCGAGACGGGTGCCCAGGGAGGAATTGGGAACAGCTAACAGGAAATCTCCTGAGTGTGGTGCCTTCACTGCCAGGAGACGAGCTTTGTCCTTTCCTAAAGCATTGGAGAGCATTGTGTTGGCGATTTTTTCCATGATCGGTTTGTCCCAGTGGGACTGTTTGTGCTGTTTGGGAGGAGCTGGTCTACTGGAGGAGTCTGTAAGGGTGTCCCACCGAATCGCTGCTTCAGTGAACCTGGGGTCTTGAGCTCCTACCACGTCTCTCAAGCGTTCGGGAACTATCTTCTTGGCTAATGCACTGGAAGCCAAACACGAAGACAGAAAAGCAGGTAGAGCAACATGCGTTGCTTTGCGCACCCCTATACCTCCAAGTCGCACTGGGAGGGTTGCCTGATCCCATTGCTAATCCTCTAGTGACAGGTTCAGTGCCTTCTTAAAAGTTGATCTCAGGTGTGCGTCATATTCATCGAGTGTTGGGTTGTCAAAAGAGGGTGCACACCTCAAGAAGTAAGTGAGTCTTGGCATAGTAAGACACCTTGTGAGGAGATACAGAGCATCATGGGCATCAAGATCGCTTATTCTCTCCTCCATTCTCATCAGGTCATTCAATTTGTTCCTGAGGACAGTATCGATGGCCTGGTGACCCAGCGGTGCCCCCAAGAGGGTACTGTTGGACGGAGTGGTAGTTGAGACTTCCGGGAGGATTCTTCGCACAGCATTGATTATTTCCTGGTTCGCTGTGATGATTTCACACTTGGAGGGATTGAGGATGAGTCCTAAGTCTTCTCCCTGTGTTTTCACCAGTTGTAGGTCCCCCACCAGGGACTCTTCAGTACCTGCCAGAGTGCCGTCATCCAGGTACCAGATGTTGAGCTCACTGCTTAGGCTGGAAGTTAGTTCTCTTACTGCCAAGCAGAAGAGAAGTGGAGCGAGTGGGTCACCCTGCTGAACACCCTCTGATGATTGAATTTCATGTTCTCCAAACAAAAGAATTGAGGGTTTGCTGTAGTCGGCTGAAATGAAGGGAAAAAGACTTGGGAACCGATCCCGAACAGCTGGCAAAACAGCATCTCTCTTCACCATATTAAAGGCATTTCTAAAATCAAGTTTGACTATGGCCTTGTCTTCTGGTAGGTCCCTGATGTAGGCCCTTGCGGCATGAGCTGCAGCTTACTGCCTTGAGAGACCCCAAAGCCCAGTTGGTGTGGCTGGAGTAAAGTGGCAGCTTCTAGGCGAATGTTTCTTACTGCTGCTTTGGCAACGAGACGGCGAAGGGTGTTACCAACAGCAATGGGTCTAATTCCCCCATCCCTCTTCTTCAAAGCACATAGTGAGGCTCCAGAAAAGAAAGGTTTAATTTCTTCTGGGATTCGCCCAGCCAGGCAGTTGTGCCGAATAGGCAGAACTTGCGATCTTGGCTTAAATAGCAACGCTCATCTTGCCATTAAGGACACGTGAAAATTTATGTATGCAATAATTTCGCCAAAATCATTCTGAACCTAACGAAAAAATATATTTGATTGTGTTTGTTTAGTATTAAATTATTGTAAACAAATCTAAAATATATTTAGTTGGGTTAGGCTAAAATAAATTGCTCTTGTTATAATAAGGTTAGGTAAGTTTTCTAAGATTTTTTTGGTGCAAAATTAAAAATTTTTACATTAACAATAATGAAAAAAATATATCTTTAAACGCATAAGAGAAAATTTTAGAAAGGACTTAATTTTAAATGAGTTCTTGCTAATTGACCAGTTTTACATATTCGGCACGACATATATATATATATATATATATATATATATATATATATATATATATATATATATATATATATATATATATATATATATATATATATATATAATATATCTCCATTACAGGTCGTGTTCATGTGGATATCCTGGGAGAGACAGCTATGGTCAATGCTCTGTACATCTGCCACAGTGTTCAAGATCTGCTCTTCTGGCGTGGGTATCAGTGGGCACCTGGGGGCAAGAAGCAGAAGGCCAAGAAGGGCAAGAAATGAAGTCCTAACCCATAAGTGTCAGGGGCCCAAGACTCTTCAACTGCCTCCCAGCATACATTAGGGGGATTACCAATAGACCCCTGGTTGTTTGCAAGGCCCCTGGCTGTCTTCAAGACCCCTGGCTGTCTTCAAGACCCCTGGCTGTCTTCAAGACCCCTGGCTGTCTTCAAGACCCCTGGTTGTTTTCAAGACCCCTGGTTGTTTTCAAGACCCCTGGTTGTCTTCAAGACCCCTGGTTGTCTTCAAGACCCCTGGCTGTCTTCAAGACCCCTGGCTGTCTTCAAGACCCCTGGTTGTCTTCAAGACCCCTGGCTGTCTTCAAGACCCCTGGCTGTCTTCAAGACCCCCCCTGACTGTCTTCAAGATCCCTGGCTGTCTTCAAGACCCCCGGCTGTCTTCAAGACCCCTGGCTGTCTTCAAGACCCCTGGCTGTCTTCAAGACCCCTGGCTGTCTTCAAGACCCTGGCTGTCTTCAAGACCCCTGGCTGTCTTCAAGGCCCCTGGTTGTCTTCAAGACCCCTGGCTGACTTCGAAACTTGTGACTATCTTCAAGACCCCTGGCTGACTTCAAGGCCCCTTGCTGTTTCCAAAACCCCTGGCTGTCTTCAAGACCCCTAGTTGTTTTCAAGACCCCTGGTTGTCTTCAAGACCCCTGGCTACCAAGACCCCTGGCTGTCTTCAAGACCCCTGGTTGTTTTTAAGACCCGTGGCTGTCTTCAAGACCCCTGGTTGTTTGCAAGACCCCTGGCTGTCTTCAAGATCCCTGGTTGTCTTCAAGACTCCTGGCTGTTTTCAAGACCCCTGGTTGTTTTCAAGACCCCTGGTTGTCTTCAAGACTCCTGGCTATCTTCAAGACCCTGACTGTCTTCAAGACCCCTGGCTGTCTTCAAGGCCCCTGGTTGTTTTTAAGACCCGTGACTGTCTTCAAGACCCCTGGCTGTCTTCAAGACCCCTGGCTGTCTTCAAGACCCCTGGCTGTCTTCAAGACCCCTGGTTGTTTGCAAGACCCCTGGCTGTCTTCAAGATTGCCTGTCTTCAAGACCCCTGGTTGTTTTCAACACCCCTGGTTGTCTTCAAGACCCCTGGCTGTCAAGACCCTGGCTGTCTTCAAGACCCCTGGTTGTCTTCAAGACCCCTGGTTGTCTTCAAGACCCCTGGCTGACTTCAAGACCCCTGGCTGTCTTCAAGACCCCTGGTTGTTTGCAAGACCCCTGGCTGTCTTCAAGATCCCTGGCTGTCTTCAAGACTCCTGGCTGTCTTCAAGACCCCTGGTTGTATTCAACACCCCTGGCTGTCTTCAAGACCCCTGGTTGTCTTCAAGACCCCTGGTTGTCTTCAAGACCCCTGGCTGACTTCAAAACTCGTGACTATCTTCAAGACCCCTGGCTGTCTTCAAGACCCCTGGTTGTCTTTAAGACCCCTGGTTGTCTTCAAGACCCCTGGTTGTCTTCAAGACCCCTGGCTGACTTCGAAACTCGTGACTATCTTCAAGAACCCTGGCTGACTTCAAGACCCATGGTTGTTTTCAAGACCCCTGGCTGTCTTCGAGACTCGTGACTATCTTCAAGACCTGGCTGACTTCAAGGCCCCTGACTGTCTTCAAGACCCCTGGTTGTTTTCAAGACCCGTGGCTGTCTTCTAGACCCCTGGCTGACTTCGAAATTCGTGGCTATCTTCAAGACCCCTGGCTGTCTTCGAGACTCGTGACTATCTTCAAGACCTGACTGAATTCAAGGCCCCTGGCTGTCTTCGAGACTCGTGACTATCTTCAAGACCTGGCTGACTTCAAGGCCCCTGGCTGTCTTCAAGACCCCTGGCTGACTTCAAGACCCGTGGTTGTCTTCAAGACCCCTGGCTGTCTTCAAGACCTGGCTGACTTCAAGACTCCTGGTTGTCTTCAAGACCCCTGGCTGTCTTCGAGACTCGTGACTATCTTCAAGACCCCTGGCTGTCTTCAAGACCTGGCTGACTTCAAGACCCCTGGTTGTCTTCAAGACCTCTGGCTGTCTTCAAGACCCCTGACTGTCTTCAAGACCCCTGACTGTCAAGACCCCTGGTTGTCTTCAAGCCCTCTGGCTGTCGTCAAGACCCCTGGCTGTCTTCAAGACCCCTGACTGTCTTCAAGACCCCTGGCTGTCTTTAAGACCCCTGACCCTTCAAGACCCCTGGCTGTCTTCAAGACCCCTGGCTGTCTTCAAGACCCCTGACTGTCTTCAAGACCCCTGGCTGTCTTCAAGACCCCTGACTCTTCAAGACCCCTGGCTATCTTTAAGACCCCTGGCTGTCTTCAAGACCCCTGACTCTTCAAGACCCCTGGCTATCTTTAAGACCCCTGGCTGTCTTCAAGACCCCTGGCTGTCAAGACCCCTGGCTGTCTTCAAGACCCCTGACTCTTCAAGACCCCTGACTCTTCAAGACCCCTGGCTGTCTTCAAGACCCCTGACCGTCTTCAAGACCCCTGACCGTCTTCAAGACCCCTGACTCTTCAAGACCCCTGACTCTTCAAGACCCCTGACTCTTCAAGACCCCTGGCTGTCTTCAAGACCCCTGGTTGTCTTCAAGACCCCTGACTCTTCAAGACCCCTGGCTGTCTTCAAGACCCCTGGCTGTCTTCAAGACCCCTGACTCTTCAAGACCCCTGACTCTTCAAGACCCCTGACTCTTCAAGACCCCTGGCTGTCTTCAAGACCCCTGGCTGTCTTCAAGACCCCTGACTCTTCAAGACCCCTGGCTGTCTTCAAGACCCCTGACTCTTCAAGACCCCTGACTCTTCAAGACCCCTGACTCTTCAAGACCCCTGGCTGTCTTCAAGACCCCTGACTGTCTTCAAGACCCCTGACTGTCTTCAAGACCCCTGGCTGTCTTCAAGACCCCTGGCTGTCTTCAAGACCCCTGGCTGTCTTCAAGACCCCTGGCTGTCTTCAAGACCCCTGACTGTCTTAAAGTCCCCTGGCTGTCTTCAAGACCCCTGGCTGTCTTCAAGACACCCTGACTGTCTTCAAGACCCCTGGCTGTCTTCAAGACCCCTGACTGTCTTCAAGACCCCTGACTGTCTTCAAGACCCCTGGCTGTCTTCAAGACCCTGGCTGTCTTCAAGACCCCTGGCTGTCTTCAAGACCCCTGGTTG
The DNA here is from genome assembly GCF_038502225.1 of Cherax quadricarinatus. NCBI lineage: Eukaryota > Metazoa > Arthropoda > Malacostraca > Decapoda > Parastacidae > Cherax > Cherax quadricarinatus. Next base: position 5,102,844 of record NC_091386.1, read on the forward strand.
TCTTCAAGACCCCTGGCTGTCTTCAAGACCCCTGGTTGTCTTCAAGACCCCTGGTTGTCTTCAAGACCCCTGGCTGTCTTCAAGACCCCTGGTTGTCTTCAAGACCCCTGACTGTCTTCAAGACCCCTGGCTGTCTTCAAGACCCCTGGCTGTCTTCAAGACCCCTGGTTGTCTTCAAGACCCCTGGTTGTCTTCAAGACCCCTGACTGTCTTCAAGACCCCTGGCTGTCTTCAAGACCCCTGGTTGTCTTCAAGACCCCTGGTTGTCTTCAAGACCCCTGGTTGTCTTCAAGACCCCTGGTTGTCTTCAAGAGGGAGCTGGACAGACACCTAAAGTCAGTACCTGACCAGCCAGGCTGTGGCTCGTACGTTGGTTTACGTGTGGTCAGCAGTAACAACCTGGGGTTGATCAGGTCCTGATCCACCACGAGGCCTGGTCATGGACCGGGCCACGGGGGCGTTGACCCCCGAAACACCTTCCAGGTATACAACTCATATTAATAAACCAGAGCAAATAAAATCAACATTTAAGAGAAGCAAATCATCTTTTTGAGTGGGAGATGCTGAAAAACACTGGGAGGGTCCAAGAGCTGTGACTCACTCCACTTAGTTTACCTAAGTGTTATCCTGAGAACTATGCTGAATGAGACACTTGTGCAACATTTGGGAATCTTACTGAGGAAACGTTTTGCCAGCCTGTGGCCTCTTCAGTCCAATGTAAAGAAGAACTGTGGAAGATGAGTTTGAGGTAATCAGTCCCTCCTCGTATTCCATTGCTCTTTTCTGTATTGGACTGAAGAGGCCACTGGCTGGCGAAACGTTTCCCCAATTAAAATTTTCAAGGTTAGGTTAGGTTAAATTACGTTAGGGTAGGTTGTCAGATTAGGTTAAGTTAGGTTAGGTCAGGTTAGGTTAAGTTAGGTTAGGTCGGGTTAGGCTAGATTAGGTTAGGTCAGGTTAGGTCAGGTTAGGTTAGGTCGGGTTAGGTTAGGTCAGGTTAGGTCGGGTTAGGCTAGATTAGGTTAGGTCAGCTTAGGTCAGGTTAGGTTAGGTCGGGTTAGGTCAGGTTAGGTCGGGTTAGGCTAGATTAGGTTAGGTCAGGTCAGGTTAGGTCAGGTTAGGTTAGGTCGGGTTAGGTTAGGTCAGGTTAGGTCGGGTTAGGCTAGATTAGGTTAGGTCAGGTTAGGTTAGGTCGGGTTACTTTAGGTCGGGTTAGGTTAGGTCGGGTTAGGTTAGGTTAGGTCGGGTTAGGTTAGGTCAGGTTAGGCTAGATTAGGTTAGGTCAGGTTAGGCTAGATTAGGTTAGGTCAGGTTAGGTCGGGTTAGGCTAGATTAGGTTAGGTCAGGTTAGGTTAGGTCGGGTTAGGTTAGGTCAGGTTAGGTTAGGTTAGGTCGGGTTAGGTCAGGTTAGGTCAGGTTAGGTTAGGTTAGGTTAGGTCGGGTTAGGTTAGGTCAGGTTAGGTTAGGTCAGGTTAGGTTAGGTTAGGTTAGGTCGGGTTAGGTTAGGTCAGGTTAGGTTAGGTCAGGTTAGGTTATGTTAGGTTAGGTTAGGTCTGGTTAGGTTAGGTCAGGTTAGGTCGGGTTAGGTTAGGTCAGGTTAGGTTAGGTCAGGTTAGGTTAGGTCGGGTTAGGTTAGGTCAGGTCAGGTTAGGTCAGGTTAGGTTAGGTCAGGTTAGGTTAGGTCAGGTTAGGTTAGGTCAGGTTAGGTTAGGTCAGGTTAGGTTAGGTTAGGTCGGGTTAGGTTAGGTCGGGTTAGGCTAGATTAGGTTAGGTCAGGTTAGGTTAGGTCAGGTTAGGTTATGTTAGGTTAGGTTAGGTCGGGTTAGGTTAGGTCAGGTTAGGTCGGGTTAGGTCAGGTTAGGTTAGGTCAGGTTAGGTTAGGTCGGGTTAGGTTAGGTCAGGTCAGGTTAGGTCAGGGTAGGTTAGGTCAGGTTAGGTTAGGTCAGGTTAGGTTAGGTCAGGTTAGGTTAGGTTAGGTTAGGTCAGGTTAGGTTAGGTTAGGTCAGGTTAGGTTAGGTTAGGTCGGGTTAGGCTAGATTAGGTTAGGTCAGGTTAGGTTAGGTTAGGTCGGGTTAGATTAGGTTAGGTTAGATTAGGTTAGGTCAGGTTAGGTTAGGCCGGGTTAGGTTAGATTAGGTTAGGTCAGGTCACATTACGTTACGTTACGTTACGTTAGGTCAGATCAGGTTAGGTTAGGTTAGGTCAGGTCAGGTTAAGTCAGGTCAAGGTAGGTCAGGTAAGGTTAAGTAAGGTCAGGTTAGGTTAGATTAGGTTAAGTTAGGTCGGGTTAGGTTTGGTCAGGTTAGGTTAAGTTAGGTCGGGTTAGGTTAGGTTAGATTAGGTTAGGTTAGGTTAGGTCAGGTTGGTCAGGTTAGGTCGGGTTAGGTTAGGTCAGGTTAGGTTAAGTTAGGTCGGGTTAGGTTAGGTTAGGTTAGGTCAGGTTAGGTTAAGTTAGGTCGGGTTAGGTTAGGTTAGGTCATGTCAGGTTAAGTTAGGTCGAGTTAGGTTAGGTTAGATTAGGTTAGGTTAGGTTAGGTCAGGTTAGGTTAAGTTAGGTCGGGTTAGGTTAGGTTAGGCCAGGTTAGGTTAAGTTAGGTCGGGTTAGGTTAGGTTAAATTAGGTTACGTTAGGTTAGGTCAGGTTAGGTTAAGTTAGGTCGGGTTAGGTTAGGTCAGGTTAGGTTAAGTTAGGTCGGGTTAGGTTAGGTCAGGTTAGGTCAGATTAGGTTAAGTTAGGTCGGGTTAGGTTAGGTTAGGTTAGGTCGGGTTAGGTTAGGTTAGGTCGGGTTAGGTTAGGTTAGGTCAGGTCAGGTTAAATTAGGACAACGCAAACTATATGTAGGAGGAGAATTAATATAGAAAATGTCTACTCGCAGGTAACATTAATTACCTTCATAAAAAGGCCAATAAGAGTAGGACGCCTTTTTTACGGAAAATTCTTGGACTCTATGTGAATTTTGAGAAGTTCACATTATGTATTTATAATAGATTTTACGAGAAACAGCGTAAATTTTGTTTCATTACCAATTTGCCTATTATTAAAATTCCAATTTATGGTTAAAGAATTTTTGGATTTTTTTGGTAATATGCAAATGGTTTTAAAAGAGAGTGGACACGGGATATATGGGCCTCCAGTGCTATTACAGTGCTTCACTGTAACAGTGTAAAGTAAATGGGGGTTTCAAGCCTGTCTGCTAAGGCTACATGTGACCTTCACACCACCAGACAAGAACACTGTGATTATTTGACACGACTAAATTACCTCAAATAAAATAAAATCCCAAGATATCTCAAAATGGGTTATTTCCATATAAGCACTATATATATATATATATATATATATATATATATATATATATATATATATATATATATATATATATATATATATATATATATATATATATATATATACGCCTCGTTTTATATATACACGGAGAGGTATCAATATGCCCAACAGGGAACCTAGCATTGAGCCCAACACTGAGCCCAGCACTGAGCTCAGCATTGAGTCCAACACAGTGAGCTCAGCACTGAGCCCAACAGAGTGAGCTCAGCATTGAGCCCAACACTAAGCCCAGCACTGAGCCCAGCATTGAGCCCAACACAGTGAGCTCAGCACTGAGCCTAACACAATGAGCTCAGCACTGAGCCCAACAGAGTGAGCTCAGCATTGAACCCAACACTAAGCCCAGCACTGAGCCCAACACTGAGCTCAGCATTGAGCCCAACACAGTGAGCTCAGCACTGAGCCCAACACAGTGAGCTCAGCAGTGAGCCCAACACAGTGAGCTCAGCATTGAGCCCAACACAGTGAGCCCAGCACTGAGCTCAGAATTGAGCCCAACAGTGAGCTCAGCATTGAGCCCAACAGAGTGAGCTCAGCACTGAGCCCAACAGTGAGCTCAGCACTGAGCCCAACACAGTGAGCCCAGCACAGTGAGCCCAGCACTGTGAGCTCAGCACTATGACCCCAGCACAGTGAGCTGAGCCCAGCACTGTGAGCCCAGCACTATGACCCCAACACAGTGAGCTGAGCCCAGCACTGAGCCCAGCACAATGAGCTCAGCTGTTAACCTCGGTTTGTTTTTGTTCACCGCCTAGACCCCTATGTCTCCTACCCTCTGATTGGCCCAAATCCTCCCTTCCTCAATCCCCCTCAATCCACCCAGCACCCCCCTATTTATCCCCCTTGCCCTATCCACCACACCTAGAAACACCCCTAGCAACACCCCAAAATAAAAAAGGGCCCATTAAAAGGCCTACAAAAGGGTAAAATAAGGTTAGTAAACAAAGGAGTGCATGTGAGAGAGGACCAATAAGAAGAGGCGACACAAGCCGCCTCGGAGTGCTGTTAAGGTCGCAAACACCAGCCATCCTGGCGAACATAACACCAATTTTTTCCCAATTTTGGGAAAAACTCTCCTACAAGATGAAAATGATGAACCACAACAGCATGAACAGACTCGAGGTGAGTGGCAGGGGAGGTGGCAGGGCATCAGAACTACCCAGGGAGGGCAGGAGACTGGGATATATGAGAGGTATTTGGTACGTCAGGAGTCGTCTGCCATCCTGAGGTGTTGATGATCGAACAGCTGATCACTGCCAAGCACAAAGAAACTCAGTTTTTGGCGGCGTTTTATGCCATAATTTTGGAATTTTGGGGTTTTTTGGGGGTGGATGTGTGGTTTGTGGGTGGTGGTTGGGGGTTGAGGGGCGGGGAGGGTTTATTGGAGGCGAGGGAGGGGGTTGTATTGAGTATATGTGGGTATGTGTGACGAGGTGTTGGCAGGGTATTGTTAATGATGTGTTGGCAGGGTATTGTTAATGATGAGGTGTTGGCAGGGTATTGTTAATGATGAGGTGTTGGCAGGGTGTTATTAATGATGAGGTGTTGGCAGGGTATTGTTAATGATGAGGTGTTCGCAGGGTGTTACTAATGATGAGGTGTTGGCAGGGTGTTATTAATGATGAGGTGTTGGCAGGGTATTGTTAATGATGAGGTGTTGGCAGGGTGTTATTAATGATGAGGTGTTGGCAGGGTATTGTTAATGATGAGGTGTTGGCAGGGTGTTATTAATGATGAGGTGTTGGCAGGGTATTGTTAATGATGAGGTGTTGGCAGGGTGTTATTAATGATGAGGTGTTGGCAGGGTATTGTTAATGATGAGGTGTTGGCAGGGTGTTATTAATGATGAGGTGTTGGCAGGGTGTTATTAATGATGAGGTGTTGGCAGGGTGTTATTAATGATGAGGTGTTGGCAGGGTATTGTTAATGATGAGGTGTTGGCAGGGTGTTATTAATGATGAGGTGTTGGCAGGGTGTTATTAATGATGAGGTGTTGGCAGGGTATTGTTAATGAGGTGTTGGCAGGGTGTTATTAATGATGAGGTGTTGGCAGGGTGTTGTTAATGATGAGGTGTTGGCAGGGTATTGTTAATGATGAGGTGTTGGCAGGGTGTTATTAATGATGAGGTGTTGGCAGGGTGTTATTAATGATGAGGTGTTGGCAGGGTATTGTTAATGATAAGGTGTTGGCAGGGTGTTATTAATGATAAGGTGTTGGCAGGGTGTTATTAATGATGAGGTGTTGGCAGGGTATTGTTAATGATGAGGTGTTCGCAGGGTGTTACTAATGATGAGGTGTTGGCAGGGTGTTATTAATGATGAGGTGTTGGCAGGGTATTGTTAATGATGAGGTGTTGGCAGGGTGTTATTAATGATGAGGTGTTGGCAGGGTGTTATTAATGATGAGGTGTTGGCAGGGTGTTATTAATGATGAGGTGTTGGCAGGGTATTGTTAATGATGAGGTGTTGGCAGGGTGTTATTAATGATGAGGTGTTGGCAGGGTGTTATTAATGATGAGGTGTTGGCTGGGTATTGTTAATGATGAGGTGTTGGCAGGGTGTTATTAATGATGAGGTGTTGGCAGGGTGTTATTAATGAGGTGTTGGCAGGGTGTTATTAATGATGAGGTGTTGGCTGGGTATTGTTAATGATGAGGTGTTGGCAGGGTGTTATTAATGATGAGGTGTTGGCTGGGTATTGTTAATGATGAGGTTTTGGCAGGGTGTTATTAATGATGAGGTGTTGGCAGGGTGTTGATAATGATGAGGTGTTGGCAGGGTATTGTTAATGATGAGGTGTTGGCAGGGTATTGTTAATGATGAGATGTTGGCAGGGTGTTATTAATGATGAGGTGTTGGCAGGGCGTTATTAATGATGAGGCGTTGGCAGGGTATTGTTAATGATGAGGTGTTGGCAGGGTATTGTTAATGATGTGTTGGCAGGGTATTGTTAATGATGAGGTGTTGACAGGGTATTGTTAATGATGAGGTGTTGGCAGGGTGTTGTTAATGATGAGGTGTTGGCAGGTGTTATTAATGATCAGGTGTTGGCAGGGTGTTATTAATGATCAGGTGTTGGCAGGGTATTGTTAATGATGAGGTTTTGGCAGGGTGTTGTTAATGATGAGGTCTTGGCAGGGTGTTGTTAATGATGAGGTGTTGGCAGGGTATTGTTAATGATGAGATGTTGGCAGGGTGTTATTAATGATGAGATTTTGGCAGGGTGTTATTAATGATGAGGTGTTGGCAGGGCGTTATTAATGATGAGGCGTTGGCAGGGTATTGTTAATGATGAGGTGTTGGCAGGGTATTGTTAATGATGTGTCGGCACGGTATTGTTAATGATGAGGTGTTGACAGGGTATTGTTAATGATGAGGTGTTGGCAGGGTGTTGTTAATGATGAGGTGTTGGCAGGTGTTATTAATGATCAGGTGTTGGCAGGGTGTTATTAATGATCAGGTGTTGGCAGGGTATTGTTAATGATGAGGTTTTGGCAGGGTGTTGTTAATGATGAGGTTTTGGCAGGGTGTTGTTAATGATGAGGTGTTGGCAGGGTGTTGTTAATGATGAGGTGTTAGGGTATTGTTAATGATGAGGTGTTGGCAGGGTATTGTTAATGATGAGGTGTTGGCAGGGTATTGTTAATGATGATGTGTTGGCAGGGTATTGTTAATGATGAGGTGTTGGCAGGGTATTGTTAATGATGAGGTGTTGGCAGGGTATTGTTAATGATGAGGTGTTGGCAGGGTATTGTTAATGATGAGGTGTTGGCAGGGTATTGTTAATGATGAGGTGTTGGCAGGGTATTGTTAATGATGTGTTGGCAGGGTATTGTTAATGATGAGGTGTTGGCAGGGTATTGTTAATGATGAGGTGTTGGCAGGGTATTGTTAATGATGAGGTGTTGGCAGGGTATTGTTAATGATGTGTTGGCAGGGTATTGTTAATGATGAAGTGTTGGCAGGGTATTGTTAACGATGAAGTGTTGGCAGGGTATTGTTAATGATGAGGTGTTGGCAGGGTGTTATTAATGATGAGGTGTTGGCAGGGTGTTATTAATGATGAGGTGTTGGCAGGGTATTGTTAATGATGTGTTGGCAGGGTATTGTTAATGATGAGGTGTTGGCAGGGTATTGTTAATGATGAGGTGTTGGCAGGGTATTGTTAATGATGAGGTGTTGGCAGGGTGTTGTTAATGATGTGTTGGCAGGGTGTTGTTAATGATGAGGTGTTGGCAGGGTGTTATTAATGATTAGGTATTGGCAGGTATTGTTAATGATGTGTTGGCAGGGTGTTGTTAATGATGAGGTGTTGGCAGGGTGTTATTAATGATGAGGTGTTGGCAGGGTATTGTTAATGAGGTGTTGGCAGGTGTCTTTAATGATGTGTTGGCAGGGTGTTGTTAATGATGAGGTGTTGGCAGGGTGTTATTAATGATGAGGTGTTGGCAGGGTGTTATGAATGATGAGGTGTTGGCAAGGTGTTGTTAATGATGATGTGTTGGCAGGGTGTTATTAATGATGAGGTGTTGGCAGGGTGTTATTAATGATGAGGTGTTGGCAGGGTATTGTTAATGATGAGGTGTTGGCAGGGTATTGTTAATGATGAGGTGTTGGCAGGTGTTATTAATGATGAGGTGTTGGCAGGGTGTTTTTAATGATGAGGTGTTGGCAGGTGTTGTTAATGATGAGGTGTTGGCAGGGTATTGTTAATGATGAGGTGTTTGCAGGGTGTTATTAATGATGAGGTGTTGGCAGGGTATTGTTAATGATGAGGTGTTGGCAGGGTATTGTTAATGAGGTGTTGGCAGGGTGTTATTAATGATGTGTTGGTAGGGTATTGTTAATGATGAGGTGTTGGCAGGGTATTGTTAGTGATGAGGTGTTGGCAGGGTATTGTTAATGATGAGGTGTTAGCAGGGTGTTATTAATGATGAGGTGTTGGCAGGGTATTGTTAATGATGAGATGTTGGCAGGTGTTATTAATGATGAGGTGTTGGCAGGGTGTTATTAATGATGAGGTGTTGGCAGGGTGTTATTAATGATGAGGTGTTGGCAGGGTATTGTTAATGATGAGATGTTGGCAGGTGTTATTAATGATGAGGTGTTGGCAGGGTGTTATTAATGATGAGGTGTTGGCAGTGTATTGTTAATGATGAGGTGTTGGCAGGGTATTTTTTATTGATGAGGTGTTATCAAGGTATTGTTAATGATGAGATGTTGGCAGGGTGTTATTAATGATGATGTGTTGGCAGGGTGTTATTAATGATGAGGTGTTGGCAGGGTATTGTTAATGATGAGGTGTTGGCAGGGTATTGTTAATGATGAGGTGTTGGCAGGGTATTGTTAATGATGAGGTGTTGGCAGGGTGTTATTAATGATGATGTGTTGGCAGGGTGTTATTAATGATGAGGTGTTGGCAGGGTATTATTAATGATGAGGTGTTGGCAGGGTATTGTTAATGATGAGGTGTTGGCAGGGTATTGTTAATGATGAGGTGTTGGCAGGGTGTTATTAATGATGATGTGTTGGCAGGGTGTTATTAATGATGAGGTGTTGGCAGGGTGCTATTAATGATGAGGTTTTGGCAGGGTATTGTTAATGATGAGGTGTTGGCAGGGTATTTTTTATTGATGAGGTGTTGGCAGGGTATTGTTAATGATGAGGTGTTGGCAGTGTATTGTTAATGATGAGGTGTTGGCTGGGTGTTGTTAATGATGAGGTGTTGGCTGGGTGTTATTAATGATGAGGTGTTGGCAGGGTATTGTTAATGATGAGGTGTTGGCAGTGTATTGTTAATGATGAGGTGTTGGCAGGGTATTTTTTATTGATGAGGTGTTGGCAGGGTATTGTTAATGATGAGGTGTTGGCAGGGTATTTTTTATTGATGAGGTGTTGGCAGGGTGTTGTTAATGATGAGGTGTTGGCAGTGTATTAGTGACGAGGTGTTGGCAGGGTATTATTAATAATGAGGTGTTGGCAGGGTATTATTAATGAGGTGTCGGCATGGTATTAGTCATGATAACAATGTGTTGACAGGGTGTTAGTTATGATAACAAGGTGTTGGCAGGGTGTTAGTCATGATAACAAGGTGTTGGCAGGGTGTTAGTCATGATAACAATGTGTTGACAGGGTGTTAGTCATGATAACAAGGTGTTGGCAGGGTGTTAGTCATGATAACAAGGTGTTGGCAGGGTATTATTCATGATAACATGGTGTTGGCAGAGTATTAATCATGATAACGAGGTGTTGGCAGATTATTAATCATGATAACAAGGTGTTGGCAGGGTGTTAGTCATGATAACAAGGTGTTGGCAGGGTGTTAGTCATGATAAGAAGGTATTGGCAGGGTGTTAGTCATGATAACAAGGTGTTGGCAGAGTATTAATCATGATAACAAAGTGGTGGCAGGGTATTATTTATGTCCGCTGCCCCTCTTATCTTCCCCTTCTAGCTCTCGTTGTTCTTTGTCTCTGTCTGTCTCTATCTTTGTGTCTCTATCTTTGTCTCTGTGCATCTATCTTTGTCTCTGTGCCTCTATCTTTGTCTCTGTGCCTCTATCTTCCTCTCTGTCTCTTTGTCTATGTCTGTCTTTGTCTCTGTCTCTATCTTTGTCTCTGTGTCTCTGTCTGTGTCTGTCTGTCTCTGTCTTTGTCACTGTGTCTGTCTGTCTCTGTCTTTGTCACTGTGTCTGTCTGTCTGTCTCTGTCTTTGTCACTGTGTCTGTCTGTCTGTCTCTGTCTTTGTCACTGTGTCTGTCTGTGTCTCTGTCTGTGTCTCTGTCTGTCTCTGTCTTGTTGCTTCCTGTGCTAACACTCCTTTTTAGGTCTACTCTTCTACCTTAATCTTTGTTCTATTCTACATTCCTCTCCATTGTTGTTCCCTCCACCATCATTGTTGTTCCCTCCACCATCACTGTTGTTCCCTCCACCATCATTGTTGTTCCCTCCACCATCATTGTTGTTCCCTCCTCCATCATTGTTGTTCCCTCCTCCATCATTGTTGTTCCCTCCACCATCACTGTTGTTCCCTCCACCATCATTGTTGTTCCCTCCACCATCATTGTTGTTCCCTCCACCATCACTGTTGTTCCCTCCACCATCATTGTTGTTCCCTCCACCATCATTGTTGTTCCCTCCTCCATCATTGTTGTTCCCTCCTCCATCATTGTTGTTCCCTCCACCATCATTGTTGTTCCCTCCACCATCACTGTTGTTCCCTCCACCATCACTGTTGTTCCCTCCACCATCATTGTTGTTCCCTCCACCATCATTGTTGTTCCCTCCTCCATCATTGTTGTTCCCTCCTCCATCATTGTTGTTCCCTCCACCATCACTGTTGTTCCCTCCACCATCATTGTTGTTCCCTCCACCATCACTGTTGTTCCCTCCACCATCATTGTTGTTCCCTCCACCATCATTGTTGTTCCCTCCACCATCATTGTTTTTCCCTCCACCATCATTGTTGTTCCCTCCTCCATCATTGTTGTTCCCTCCACCATCATTGTTGTTCCCTCCTCCATCATTGTTGTTCCCTCCTCCATCATTGTTGTTCCCTCCACCATCATTGTTGTTCCCTCCTCCATCATTGTTGTTCCCTCCTCCAGCATTGTTGTTCCCTCCTCCATCATTGTTGTTCCTTCCTCCATCACTGTTGTTCCCTCCTCCATCATTGTTGTTCCCTCCTCCATCATTGTTTTTCCCTCCACCATCACTGTTGTTCCCTCCACCATCATTGTTCCCTCCACCATCACTGTTGTTCCCTCCACCATCACTGTTGTTCCCTCCACCATCATTGTTGTTCCCTCCACCATCATTGTTGTTCCCTCCACCATCATTGTTGTTCCCTCCTCCATCATTGTTGTTCCCTCCATCATTGTTCCCTCCACCATCACTGTTGTTCACTTCACCATCATTGTTGTTCCATCCACCATCACTGTTGTTCCCTCCATCATTGTTGTTCATCATTGTTGTTGTTCCCTCCACCATCACTGTTGTTCCCTTCACTGTTGTTCCCTTTACTGTTGTTCCATTCACTGTTGTTCCCTCCTCCATCATTGTTGTTCCCTCCACCATCACTGTTGTTCACCATCATTGTTTTCACTGTTGTTCCCTCCACCATCATTGTTGTTCCCTCCATCATTGTTGTTCATCACTGTTGTTCCCTCCACCATCATTGTTGTTCCCTCCACCATCATTGTTGTTCCCTCCACCATCACTGTTGTTCCCTCCACCATCATTGTTGTTCCCTCCACCATCACTGTTGTTCCCTCCACCATCATTGTTGTTCCCTCCTCCATCATTGTTGTTCCCTCCATCATTGTTGTTCCCTCCACCATCACTGTTGTTCCCTCCACCATCATTGTTGTTCCCTCCACCATCATTGTTGTTCCCTCCACCATCACTGTTGTTCCCTCCACCATCATTGTTGTTCCCTCCTCCATCATTGTTGTTCCCTCCTCCATCATTGTTGTTCCCTCCTCCATCATTGTTGTTCCCTCCTCCATCATTGTTGTTCCCTCCACCATCATTGTTGTTCCCTCCTCCATCATTGTTGTTCCCTCCTCCATCATTGTTGTTCCCTCCTCCATCATTGTTGTTCCCTCCTCCATCATTGTTGTTCCCTCCTCCATCATTGTTTTTCCCTCCACCATCACTGTTGTTCCCTCCACCATCACTGTTGTTCCCTCTATCATTGTTGTTCCCTCCACCATCACTGTTGTTCCCTCCACCATCATTGTTGTTCCCTCCACCATCATTGTTGTTCGCTCCTCCATAATTGTTGTTCCCTCCATCATTGTTGTTCCCTCCATCACTGTTGTTCCCTTCACCATCATTGTTGTTCCCTCCACCATCATTGTTGTTCCCTCCACCATCACTGTTGTTCCCTCCACCATCATTGTTGTTCCCTCCACCATCATTGTTGTTCCCTCCACCATCACTGTTGTTCCCTCCACCATCATTGTTGTTTCCTCCTCCATCATTGTTGTTCCCTCCTCCATCATTGTTGTTCCCTCCTCCATCATTGTTGTTCCCTCCTCCATCATTGTTGTTCCCTCCTCCATCATTGTTGTTCCCTCCTCCATCATTGTTGTTCCCTCCACCATCATTGTTGTTTCCTCCTCCATCATTGTTGTTCCCTCCTCCATCATTGTTGTTCCCTCCTCCATCATTGTTGTTCCCTCCTCCATCATTGTTGTTCCCTCCACCATCATTGTTGTTTCCTCCTCCATCATTGTTGTTCCCTCCTCCATCATTGTTGTTCCCTCCTCCATCATTGTTGTTCCCTCCTCCATCACTGTTGTTCCCTCCACCATCATTGTTGTTCCCTCCTCCATCACTGTTGTTCCCTCCACCATCATTGTTGTTTCCTCCTCCATCATTGTTGTTCCCTCCTCCATCACTGTTGTTCCCTCTATCATTGTTGTTCCCTCCTTCATCATTGTTGTTCCCTCCTCCATCACTGTTGTTCCCTCCACCATCATTGTTGTTCCCTCCTCCATCACTGTTGTTCCCTCCACCATCATTGTTGTTTCCTCCTCCATCATTGTTGTTCCCTCCTCCATCACTGTTGTTCCCTCTATCATTGTTGTTCCCTCCACCATCATTGTTGTTCCCTCCACCATCATTGTTGTTCCCTCCTCCATCACTGTTGTTCCCTCTATCATTGTTGTTCCCTCCACCATCATTGTTGTTCCCTCCACCATCATTGTTGTTTCCTCCACCATCATTGTTGTTCCCTCCACCATCATTGTTGTTCCCTCCTCCATCACTGTTGTTCCCTCCACCATCATTGTTGGTCCCTCCTCCATCACTGTTGTTCCCTCCTCTATCATTGTTGTTCCCTCCTCCATCATTGTTGTTCCCTCCACCATCATTATTGTTCCATCCTCCATCACTGTTGTTCCCTCCTCCATCACTATTGTTCCCTCCACCATCATTGTTGTTCCATCCTCCATCATTGTTGTTCCCTCCTTCAACACTGTTGTTCCTCCACCATCATTGTTCCCTCCTCCATCATTGTTGTTCCCTCCTCCATCATTGTTGTTCCCTCCTCCATCATTGTTGTTCCCTCCTCCATCATTGTTGTTCCCTCCTCCATCGTTGTTGTTCCCTCCTCCATCATTGTTGTTCCCTCCTCCATCATTGTTGTTCCCTCCTCCATCATTGTTGTTCCCTCCTCCATCATTATTGTTCCCTCCTCCATCATTGTTGTTCCCTCCTCCATCGTTGTTGTTCCCTCCTCCATCATTGTTGTTCCCTCCTCCATCATTGTTGTTCCCTCCTCCATCGTTGTTGTTCCCTCCTCCATCATTATTGTTCCCTCCTCCATCATTGTTGTTCCCTCCTCCATCATTGTTGTTTCCTCCTCCATCGTTGTTGTTCCCTCCTCCATCATTATTGTTCCCTCCTCCATCATTGTTGTTCCCTCCTCCATCATTGTTGTTCCCTCCTCCATCATTATTGTTCCCTCCTCCATCATTGTTGTTCCCTCCTCCATCATTGTTGTTCCCTCCTCCATCATTGTTGTTCCCTCCACCATCATTGTTGTTCCCTCCTTCATCATTGTTGTTCCCTCCTTCATCATTGTTGTTCCCTCCTCCATCATTGTTGTTCCCTCCTCCATCATTGTTGTTCCCTCCATCATTGTTGTTCCCTCCTCCATCGTTGTTGTTCCCTCCTCCATCATTATTGTTCCCTCCTCCATCATTGTTGTTCCCTCCTCCATCATTGTTGTTCCCTCCTCCATCATTGTTGTTCCCTCCTCCATCATTGTTGTTCCCTCCACCATCATTCCTGTTCCCTCCTCCATCATTGTTGTTCCCTCCTCCATCATTGTTTTTCCCTCCTCCATCATTGTTGTTCCCTCCTCCATCGTTGTTGTTCCCTCCTCCATCATTGTTGTTCCCTCCTCCATCATTGTTGTTCCCTCCTCCATCATTGTTGTTCCCTCCTCCATCATTGTTGTTCCCTCCTCCATCATTGTTGTTCCCTCCTCCATCATTGTTGTTCCCTCCTCCATCATTGTTGTTCCCTCCTCCATCATTGTTGTTCCCTCCTCCATCATTGTTGTTCCTTCCACCATCATTGTTGTTCCCTCCTCCATCATTGTTGTTCCCTCCACCATCATTGTTGTTCCCTCCTCCATCATTGTTGTTCTCTCCTCCATCATTGTTGTTCCCTCCACCTTCATTGTTGTTCCCTCCTCCATCATTGTTGTTCCCTCCTCCATCATTGTTGTTCCCTCCTCCATCATTGTTGTTCCCTCCACCTTCATTGTTGTTCCCTCCTCCATCATTGTTCCCTCCTCCATCATTGTTGTTCCCTCCTCCATCATTGTTGTTCCCTTCAACCTTTTTTTACTGTTATATTTCTGTTTTGTTGTTCCCTTCTACCCTTGCTGGTGCCTCCTCTTCTATCTCCCTCTCTTTTGTTCTTCCTTCTCTCATCTCTCTCTCCTTTGTTCTTCCCTCCTCTCATAACTCTTCTTTGTTGTTTCCTTCTCTTCTATCTCCCTCTCTTGTTCTTCCTTCTCTTAACTCCCTCTCCCTTTTTCTTCCCTCCTTCACTGGTTTTGTTAACTCTACACAGTTTTATATAGCTATACATCTACACTCTCACCATTTTTTCCCTGGTTGTTCTACTGTTCTACCTTCATCTCTGTGGCTGGGTTGGTAGCACACACTGAGTGTCCAGGGTTCGATCCCCGGTACGGGTGCAAACATTAGGACATGATTCCTTAAGACATGCATTGTCACAGTTCACCTAGCAGTAAGTAGGTACCTGGGTGTTGGTCACATTACACCTGCTGTCAGTGTTCACCTAGCAGTAAGTAGGTACCTGGGTGTTGGTCACATTACACCTGCTGTCAGTGTTCACCTAGCAGTAAGTAGGTACCTGGGTGTTGGTCACATTACACCTGCTGTCAGTGTTCACCTAGCAGTAAGTAGGTACGTGGGTGTTGGTCACATTACACCTGCTGTCAGTGTTCACCTAGCAGTAAGTAGGTACCTGGGTGTTGGTCACATTACACCTGCTGTCAGTGTTCACCTAGCAGTAAGTAGGTACCTGGGTGTTGGTCACATTACACCTGCTGTCAGTGTTCACCTAGCAGTAAGTAGGTACGTGGGTGTTGGTCACATTACACCTGCTGTCAGTGTTCACCTAGCAGTAAGTAGGTACCTGGGTGTTGGTCACATTACACCTGCTGTCAGTGTTCACCTAGCAGTAAGTAGGTACCTGGGTGCTGGTCACATTACACCTGCTGTCAGTGTTCACCTAGCAGTAAGTAGGTACGTGGGTGTTGGTCACATTACACCTGCTGTCAGTGTTCACCTAGCAGTAAGTAGGTACCTGGGTGTTGGTCACATTACACCTGCTGTCAGTGTTCACCTAGCAGTAAGTAGGTACCTGGGTGTTGGTCACATTACACCTGCTGTCAGTGTTCACCTAGCAGTAAGTAGGTACGTGGGTGTTGGTCACATTACACCTGCTGTCAGTGTTCACCTAGCAGTAAGTAGGTACCTGGGTGCTGGTCACATTACACCTGCTGTCAGTGTTCACCTAGCAGTAAGTAGGTACGTGGGTGTTGGTCACATTACACCTGCTGTCAGTGTTCACCTAGCAGTAAGTAGGTACCTGGGTGTTGGTCACATTACACCTGCTGTCAGTGTTCACCTAGCAGTAAGTAGGTACGTGGGTGTTGGTCACATTACACCTGCTGTCAGTGTTCACCTAGCAGTAAGTAGGTACCTGGGTGTTGGTCACATTACACCTGCTGTCAGTGTTCACCTAGCAGTAAGTAGGTACCTGGGTGTTGGTCACATTACACCTGCTGTCAGTGTTCACCTAGCAGTAAGTAGGTACGTGGGTGTTGGTCACATTACACCTGCTGTCAGTGTTCACCTAGCAGTAAGTAGGTACCTGGGTGTTGGTCACATTACACCTGCTGTCAGTGTTCACCTAGCAGTAAGTAGGTACGTGGGTGTTGGTCACATTACACCTGCTGTCAGTGTTCACCTAGCAGTAAGTAGGTACGTGGGTGTTGGTCACATTACACCTGCTGTCAGTGTTCACCTAGCAGTAAGTAGGTACCTGGGTGTTGGTCACATTACACCTGCTGTCAGTGTTCACCTAGCAGTAAGTAGGTACCTGGGTGTTGGTCACATTACACCTGCTGTCAGTGTTCACCTAGCAGTAAGTAGGTACCTGGGTGTTGGTCACATTACACCTGCTGTCAGTGTTCACCTAGCAGTAAGTAGGTACGTGGGTGTTGGTCACATTACACCTGCTGTCAGTGTTCACCTAGCAGTAAGTAGGTACCTGGGTGTTGGTCACATTACACCTGCTGTCAGTGTTCACCTAGCAGTAAGTAGGTACCTGGGTGTTAGTTAACTGGTGTAAAATATTTGAAGAGTTTCGTAAGTATAGTTTATCATTCTTGCCGTCTTCTCTCCTAAGTTCTAAGAAAATTAGGCCTACTCGTCCATGATAAGTACAGGTCGGCCATCACTAATCCGGCATCATTGGGACCTGTAGTGTGCCGGATTAGTGAGTTTGCCAGATTACAGAGTGGTTAGGTTAGAATACCCTTAAGATAAGATAAGATAAGATTTCGTTCGGATTTTTAACCCCGGAGGGTTAGCCACCCAGGATAACCCAAGAAAGTCAGTGCGTCATCAAGGACTGTCTAACTTATTTCCATTGGGGTCCTTAATCTTGTCCCCCAGGATGCGACCCACACCAGTCGACTAACACCCAGGTACCTATTTGCTGCTAGGTGAACAGGACAACAGGTGTAAGGAAACGTGTCGAATGTTTCCACCCGCCGGGAATCGAACCCGGGCCCTCCGTGTGTGAAGCGGGAGCTTTAGCCACCAGGCCACCAGGCCACCGGGCCTTAATCAGTAGAGACTTTCTCTGCTATATCTTCCTCATTATCATCACTGTTTTCTCCTCCACTGGCTTGCTGCTGTGGATTTACAACCATCTGCACAGTTTCTGAGTCATTATAATGATTTGAGTCAGTACAATGAAGAAATTTGAAATTATGCTCACTGAAATTAGTGCCAGATTACTGATGGAACCAGGTTACTGATTGCCAGATTAGCGATGGCTGATGTGTAGCTTATACAGTGGACCCCCGGTTAACGAACTTTTTTCATTCCAGTAGTATGTTCAGGTGCCAGTACTGACCGAATTTTTTCCCATAAGGAATA
Source organism: Cherax quadricarinatus (assembly GCF_038502225.1). Classification (NCBI taxonomy): domain Eukaryota; kingdom Metazoa; phylum Arthropoda; class Malacostraca; order Decapoda; family Parastacidae; genus Cherax; species Cherax quadricarinatus. Next base: position 5,120,410 of record NC_091386.1, read on the forward strand.
TTGTGAAGTAGATTAGTCCATTTCAGACCCCCAAACATACACGTACAAACGCACTTACATAAATACACTTACATAATTGGTCGCATTTGGAGGTGATCGTTAAGCGGGGGTCCACTGTATTCATGCCTTATTATTCCTTTGCATCTGTCTTCTCTTTTTTTTTTAAGTAATTTTTGAGTGATATTGCTAAAAAATTACTAAAATGCCAGGAGCAAGGGGCTAGTAACCCCTTCTCCTATATAAATTACTAAATTTAATAAAGAGAAACTTAGGTTTTTCTTTTTGGGCTGCGCTTCCTCGGTGGGATATGGCTGGTTTGTTGAAAGATGATGATTGCTGCTTTTTCTTAATATAATAAGTCACTTTGACTTTTTGGATTATCCTGGTGGGTGATTTATACTATGTATGATAATTGTACTTATGTGTACCAGCACCTGGATAAACTTACATACTTATAATTGGCAGTTTGTTTCACCTGTTTACCTCTAAGCAAAAGCACTTATATAAGAATAATTTGTTCTTAGTTACTACTGGTACTCTTACTTTCTTACTAAGTCTGTATTTATTTACTTCTGTTGCTCATACTTTCTTGTATCATTCCTTAATCTGTATTTATTTATCTTTACTACTCTCTCTCTCTCTCCTTTCCCAGCCTTGTACCATATTGTCTTCTCATCCTTCTCTACCTTTTTCGCCCCAGTTGTGACTGATCTTTGATTGTTCTAGATAATCTACACATAAGCTGCTATGTATGATAATTTATGTAACTGTATTTACGTGAACCTGTGGCTGAATAAACTTACAAGACAAGCCCAAACATCATCGCAAACTTTCTCTCTTAAGTGCGAGTTTTTGGTAAATTATTTTTAATTTGAATTCATTTTTACCCCAGTGGATATAAGTCACAGTGTTTAGCTTTGTTGGGTTATCCTAGGGTAACTATATAAGTCATCACAGTGATGATGATACAATAATACAGTGGAACCCCGGTTTACGATCAGCTCCCAATGCGACCAATTATGTAAGTGTATTTATGTAAGTGCGTTTGTATGTGCATGTTTGGGGGTCTGAAATGGACTAATCTACTTCACAATATTTCTTATGGGAACAAATTCGGTCAGTAATGGCACCTGAACATACTTCTGGAATGAAATAATATTGTAAGCCGGGGGTCCACTGTATATTTATTTCAGTTTGATACAATGTTTATACAAAGGTGTTGGGTAAACATGCAGAAAGCCCCTTAACCCGTAAACGGTCCAAGCAGATCTACGTTCACATGTGTAGTGCTACAAAAGTAGATCTACGTTTTTTTTTACATATTTTCAAATATAACAAAAAAAAAAGTAGATCAGAGCTTTTTTACAAATTTTCAAATGTAAAAAAACAAAAAGATCTACTTTTTTTACATACTTTCAAATGTTGAAAAAACGTATATATACGTTTGGGCCATTTACGGGTTAATGTCCATTCTGTAATAAGGAGACTAGAATTGGGTCACATACTTTTAACAAGGCCTTACCAACGATGTATTGAGTAGTATTATAACCTAAGATTTGTGTTATGCAGCGAATCCTTGATTTAACAGACTAATAGAAAGGAGTGGATGGTTGGTAATGGTGATTGTGGTACATGAAGATGAGATTTTTTTTTTTTTGCTGTGATTGCAACATTAACAAATACAGTGGACCCCCGGTTAACGATATTTTTTCACTCCAGAAGTATGTTCAGGTGCCAGTACTGACCGAATTTGTTCCCATAAGGAATATTGTGAAGTAGATTAGTCCATTTCAGACCCCCAAACATACACGTACAAACGCACTTACATAAATACACTTACATAATTGGTCGCATTCGGAGGTAATCGTTATGCGGAGGTCCACTGTAATTCTGTAACCAACAAACTGTGTTCATTGTTTCCAAATCACTTGATCCAGCAGATTTTGTCCCATTTTCCAAAATCCATTAAATCGAGGGTTTACTGTACTTCCAGTGATTCAATTAAGCAATCTACAATATTAGTTTCAGTGTAAATGTTTTTGCATTTACAATGTATAAGCATTTGCTAACTAAAACTTACAAACCTTATTCACATTTGCTTTGATTATAAATATTCTGTAAGTTGAAGGCTTCGATTCAGTACCATGGCTGGAACATTTCACTACTAACCCAAAATTCAGATAGAAAACTTTAGACAATGATCCATATTACAAAAAAAGTAATTTTTAAAAGAAGATGGATGTTAAGATTTACTCCTTTTGTAATAAAGAGTTCGGGATACATAAATACACACATTAAAATAAATTAATCTTTAATCAACTATCTTTGGTCTAGAGGTATTTGAACTATGATATATAATATGTACATGTTACTATAATAAATTATAATCAGCATTTTACTAAAATAATAAATAATTAATAACCCTACACAGGGTACAACTCTTGACACTATTGTGTCACTATATATATATATATCTCTATGCTAAAATAATAAATTAAGTAACATTTATATAATAATAAATTACAATCAACTGCTTCTCACGACACGAGGCCAGTCACACGACACTATTCAGTGTACACTACAACCAGGCCATCTTCAGTGTCCCACGACACCCTTTTCATCTCAGTGTTCCACTACGGTCCTGTGCATATCTCAGTGTTCCACTCCATCATACATTCCTAAGTGTCACACTACGGTCCTGGCCCAGTTCAGTGTAACACTCCGACCTTTTCTTCATGTAATGTCCCACCAAACAGCATCTGATGATTCCGGCCCACAGTTGATCAGCGTAGACGGTGAGTCCACAGACATCACCGGTAGTCCAGTAAATCCTCTCCAAAGCCGGTTGACACACCGCTAGCCGAACACCATGCTGCAAGCTCACTGAATGCGGCCGTCAAGTAACTGAGGCCAACAGACTCAGTGAGCTGCGGTGAGCGGTTCTTCTAACGCCAGTAGATAAGTACGATTAGGTGGTCAGGTACCTACTGCGTAGATGTGTACCCTGAGGAGTTCAGGTACTTAATGTTGCTGAAGCCAGTAGACGTGTACCCTTAGGTGGTCAGGTACCTACTGCTTAGGTGTGCACCGTGAGGCACTCAGGAACTTACTGCTCTAAGGCCGGCTCAGCAGTCCCCACATTGGGTTTGATGACGTACCCAGTGGTACTGCCGGCCGGCAGGTTAACTATTTAACCGCTAGTTTGGCAGGGGGCCGCAACACCCCCACCACAAAAGGACCGACACACAAAGATCAATGTAATATGTATCCCGAACCGTCATCCCGGATATGATCATCTTGATAATCATATTCATATCCCGGACAGGCCACTCATATATTACAAAAAAAGTAATTTTTAAAAGAAGATGGATGTTAAGATTTACTCCTTTTGTAATAAAGAGTTCGGGATACATAAATACACACATTAAAATAAATTAATCTTTAATCAACTATCTTTGGTCTAGAGGTATTTGAACTATGATATATAATATGTACATGTTACTATAATAAATTATAATCAGCATTTTACTAAAATAATAAATAATTAATAACCCTACACAGGGTACAACTCTTGACACTATTGTGTCACTATATATATATATATATCTCTATGCTAAAATAATAAATTAAGTAACATTTATATAATAATAAATTACAATCAACTGCTTCTCACGACACGAGGCCAGTCACACGACACTATTCAGTGTACACTACAACCAGGCCATCTTCAGTGTCCCACGACACCCTTTTCATCTCAGTGTTCCACTACGGTCCTGTGCATATCTCAGTGTTCCACTCCATCATACGTTCCTAAGTGTCACACTACGGTCCTGGCCCAGTTCAGTGTAACACTCCAACCTTTTCTTCATGTAATGTCCCACCAAACAGCATCTGATGATTCCGGCCCACAGTTGATCAGCGTAGACGGTGAGTCCACAGACATCACCGGTAGTCCAGTAAATCCTCTCCAAAGCCGGTTGACACACCGCTAGCCGAACACCATGCTGCAAGCTCACTGAATGCGGCCGTCAAGTAACTGAGGCCAACAGACTCAGTGAGCTGCGGTGAGCGGTTCTTCTAACGCCAGTAGATAAGTACGATTAGGTGGTCAGGTACCTACTGCGTAGATGTGTACCCTGAGGAGTTCAGGTACTTAATGTTGCTGAAGCCAGTAGACGTGTACCCTTAGGTGGTCAGGTACCTACTGCTTAGGTGTGCACCGTGAGGCACTCAGGAACTTACTGCTCTAAGGCCGGCTCAGCAGTCCCCACATTGGGTTTGATGACGTACCCAGTGGTACTGCCGGCCGGCAGGTTAACTATTTAACCGCTAGTTTGGCAGGGGGCCGCAACAATCCATCTTGAAAAATTATTAAATACTTAGCAACTTGATAATTGTCAAGGATGGATTGAAACTTCTAAAAACTTTGTCTCAAAATTGTGAGTTGTGAATTCTTCTCTTTATTATTAATTAGATTGTAGGCACTGGAGTTGTCTTATTTTCCAGTGATTATCACCTTAAACCTGTCATTAACAAATTGCACCATCCACTTTTTTTATAATATTTACCTAAAGTTTACACAAATAACCTGCACATAATAAAATCTTTATTTCTACCAGCACATGTACAAGGTACGCAGACCATAGCTGACATCAGTGACATACTACTACATAGAAAGCTGCTTGTTATGTAGAGCATTTTAGGCGAATTAGGTATACCTGGAGTATACTTGGAGAGGGTTTCATGGGCCAACACCCCCATGGCTTGGTCTGAGACCAGGCCTCGTGGTGGATCAGGGTCTGATCAACCAGGCTGTTACTGCTGGCTGCACGCAAATCGACATACGAACCACAACCCGGCTGGTCAGGTACTGACTTTAGGTGTCTGTCCAGTGCCTTCTTGAAGACAGCCAGGGGTCAGTTTTGTCCCAGGATGTGACTCATACCAGTCCACTAACACCCAGGTGCTCACTTTACTGATGGGTGAACATGGACAACCAGTGTAAGGAAACACATCCAATGTTTCTACCCTCGCCGGGAATTGAACCTGGACCCTTGCCGTGTAAAGCGAAAGCTTTAGCCACCAGGCAAAGGGCCTGGTGGCAAGTTTCTCTCTTTTATGTGTGGGTTATTTGTGTGTTGTTCCAGTCACAGTATTGTGCCTTTTTGTTGTTTACCTAAAGTTTTCTCCCATCTTTAATAATTCATTTTGTTTGTAAAAAATGGAGTCACAATCATCTATAAGGGACTTAGCTGTCCGACCTTGCAGTTGAGACTGCAGAGTATGGCTGCCCAGATTAATTTATATTGTCTGTATTTTTGTGTTCAGAGGGTTGAGTTGTGTGTTTTCACACTTTTGGGAAGACAGCTGTGAAAAATTGAGAAAATTGTTTTATTTGGCTTATTAATTAGGAAGGTTAGTAACCCAGGATAACCCAGTGAAGCCACTGTATACTGGTTACAAGAGGGCCCCACTTATACAGCAGGTTAAGTTCCAGACTACTGCTGTACAGGAGGGCCCCACTTATACAGCAGGTTAGGTTCCAGACTACTGCTGTACAGGAGGGCCCCACTTATACAGCAGGTTAAGTTCCAGACTACTGCTGTACAGGAGGGCCCCACTTATACAGCAGGTTAGGTTCCAGACTACTGCTGTACAGGAGGGCCCCACTTATACAGCAGGTTAGGTTCCAGACTACTGCTATACAGGAGAGCCCCACTTATACAGCAGGTTAGGTTCCAGACTACTGCTGTACAGGAGGGCCCCACTTATACAGCAGGTTAGGTTCCAGGCTATTGCTGTACAGGAAGGCCCCACTTATACAGCAGGTTAGGTTCCAGACTACTGCTGTACAGGAGGGCCCCACTTATACAGCAGGTTAGGTTCCAGGCTACTGCTGTACAGGAAGGCCCCACTTATACAGCAGGTTAGGTTCCAGACTACTGCTGTACAGGAGGGCCCCACTTATACAGCAGGTTAGGTTCCAGACTACTGCTATACAGGAGAGCCCCACTTATACAGCAGGTTAGGTTCCAGACTACTGCTGTACAGGAGGGCCCCACTTATACAGCAGGTTAGGTTCCAGGCTACTGCTATACAGGAGGGCCCCACTTATACAGCAGGTTAGGTTCCAGACTACTGCTGTACAGGAGAGCCCCACTTATACAGCAGGTTAGGTTCCAGGCTACTGCTATACAGGAGAGCCCCACTTATACAGCAGGTTAGGTTCCAGGCTACTGCTGTACAGGAAGGCCCCATTTATACAGCAGGTTAGGTTCCAGGCTACTGCTGTACAGGAAGGCCCCATTTATACAGCAGGTTAGGTTCCAGGCTACTGCTGTACAGGAAGGCCCCATTCATACAGCAGGTTAGGTTCCAGGCTACTGCTGTACAGGAGGGCCCCACTTATACAGCAGGTTAGGTTCCAGGCTACTGCTGTACAGGAGGGCCCCACTTATACAGCAGGTTAGGTTCCAGACTACTGCTGTACAGGAGGGCCCCACTTATACAGCAGGTTAGGTTCCAGACTACTGCTGTACAGGAGAGCCCCACTTATACAGCAGGTTAGGTTCCAGACTACTGCTATACAGGAGAGCCCCACTTATACAGCAGGTTAGGTTCCAGGCTACTGCTGTACAGGAGGGCCCCACTTATACAGCAGGTTAGGTTCCAGGCTACTGCTATACAGGAGGGCCCCACTTATACAGCAGGTTAGGTTCCAGACTACTGCTGTACAGGAGAGCCCCACTTATACAGCAGGTTAGGTTCCAGACTACTGCTGTACAGGAGAGCCCCACTTATACAGCAGGTTAGGTTCCAGGCTACTGCTGTACGTATGTTTGAGTCATACACACACAAAAAATCGGCGTTTTTATAGTTACCATGAAATGTGAGAAACCCCATTGATGAGAGAATAAGCTCAAGTAAACCAGGTGTATATGTTGGGAGGGGCTCTCCCTCCAGGGAAATTGACCCGTCCCTTTTCCTTTGATTTACCCCTTTTTCCTCATTTCAGGGGATGACTTCTTAACCCCAGAATTTAAATCAGCATAAATATTTTTTTGTTTTATTTTTTATCACACTCCCCCAAAGGAGGGGGGAAAAAAAATTTTACCCCTTCACTTCCTTTTGCCAGAGGGGCTCCCAAAAAAACGCAAATTTCCCCCCCCCCTTTTGAGGGAGGCGCTGTTTGTGCAGTTTTAAAAATTTGGGGAAAACCCCTTTTGGGCGTGATGGAGGTAGGGGGAAAGTTTTTTTTTGAGACCCGGGGGGAATCGCCTGTTAAAAAAAAAAAAAATAAATATTACTACTGCTGACTGTATTTGGGGGAAAACGATAACCCCGAAGGGCAACACCTAATGGGGGGTTTCAGGTCAATTAATTAATTATAATAAAAATTTTACAGTACCCCCCCCAACCCCCCCCAACCCCCAAATTATGGTGTTTTTATGAAAGGGCTTTACGGTATGTTGGGGGTCTAAAGGGGATAATTACTTCACAATACCCTTATAAAAATTTCGGCAGTACGGGACCTGAACATACTTCGGGAATGAAAATTCAACGGGCCACTGTATTTTAAAAACAGTAACCTAAACCGAACATTGTTTTCGGGGGTTTCAAATGTTTTGTTTGGCAAAAAAACGGGGAGTTGACCGTTCTAGAATTGACCAAACAAACACAACCTGCCATAACTTCACTGTAAACTATTTTGTGTTTCCTTGCATTTCTTTTTTTTTTATTATTATTTGTTTAAATAAGTCACCATGGGGCCTAAGAGGGTTAATGATAACAGCCAACCACTAAGAAAATTGGTTGGGAAAAATTTGCTCAGTACTTGGACAGATCGGTACTCAGACAGCCTTTGGAACGAATTAAGTTCGAGTGCCAAGGTTCCACTGTAGATGTGAGGATAAAATGTGCGTATCTCATTTGCCTTTTTTTTTTTTATTCTGTTCAAATGGTTTCCACACTTATCATTTGATTATTGTTTATGACACTTTAATCCAAGCGCTTATATAGAATTATCATTATATATGTATCATTTGCAATTAACTACTGTAACTACCCAGCTCAATAGTTTATATCAAGGCCTATGCTCAAATTCTATATAGTATCCATCTAAGACAAGTGCCTGGCATAGGGCCAAGCTCAAAACTCATCAAAGATAAAAGTAAGGTAAGTGTAGCTGAAATCTATATACGTATGTATATGTATATATATATATATACAGTGGACCCCCGGATAACGATCAGCTCCCAACTCGACCAATTATGTAAGTTTATTTTTGTAAGTGCTTTTGTAGGTGTATTTTTAGGGGTCTGAAATGGACTAATCTAATTCACAATATTTCTTATGGGAACAAATTCGGTCTATAACGGCACCCAAACAGACTTCTGGATTGAAATAATATCGTTATGCGGGGGTCCACTGTATATATATTTTTTTGAGAATGTTGCAGTGTAATTAGCTGTACAGAATTTATGCGCCGTATCACTCACACTGGTTTAGCATTTCTTGTTGAATATAATGTTGATCATTGATATACAGTGCAATACATATTTAACTTTGATGAGTAAGACAAATGTGCAACAGTTGGTATCTTTATTATTGAAACACTTCACTACACAGTAGACTTCTTCAGTTAAATAGAGAGGCAGCAGGTGTAGTAGTGACGCCTACTGTGTAGGCAACAATAAAGACACGCGGCTGTTGCACGCGCGTCGCACTCCTCAACCTCTCGGTATTTTATGCCATTTAACTCTGCCCACCATAACCTGATTTTGGCTTGTCTCACTTTTTTCATCCCGTGTCGTTTCTTTCCCTTAAAGCCACGACTTCTTCTGTCAGGTGAACCACTTCAATGTAGATTTAAGGTAGGACACATTCCACAACTTACGTTGACATCTCCATCTTTGACAGTACCTCTGACACACTTGCATCTCATGTGAACCTTAGCTGCATGTTTTCTATATTTTATCTCAGCGATTAATGATGCCAAGAGCCCGGAAGAAGAGCGGGAATCACAGTACAGGGGCTGGAACGAATGGTCTGTTTTGGACTGTTACTGTCACATTGCCATTGACTTGAATGGTCCAGGAGGAATCAAAACTGTCGCATTTATGTGTCCAACTTGTGGGCTTATGTGGCGAGTCAAAATGTACGTATTAAAGAATTGGTCATTTAAGAGGTCAGTTGTGAAGTAAATGAAGTACAATAGTACAATTGCTGTACAAGTACAGTAGTACAAGTACTGTACAAGTAGAGTAGCACTGTACAAGTGCAGTACAAGTACAGTACAAGTACAGTACAAGTACAGTACAAGTACAGTACAAGTACAGTACAAGTACAGGAGGTCCCAAGTTACACACATCAACCAGTGGGGCAGTTAGAAACCAGTAAAATTTCAACCACTGCCAAGGTGCAGTTTATACATGTTTCAAACACACTGCCAAGCTGCAGTTTATACGTGTTTCAAACACACTGCCAAGCTGCAGTTTATGTGTGTTTCAAACACACTGCCAAGCTGCAGTTTATACATGTTTCAAACACACTGCCAAGCTGCAGTTTATGTGTGTTTCAAACACACTGCCAAGCTGCAGTTTATATGTGTGCCAAACACGCTGCCAAGCTGCAGTTTATATGTGTGCCAAACACACTGCCAAGCTGCAGTTTATATGTGTGCCAAACACACTGCCAAGCTGCAGTTTATATGTGTGCCAAACACACTGCCAAGCTGCAGTTTATATGTGTGCCAAACACACTGCCAAGCTGCAGTTTATATGTGTGCCAAACACACTGCCAAGCTGCAGTTTATATGTGTGCCAAACACACTGCCAAGCTGCAGCTTATGTGTGTACCAAACACACTGCCAAGCTGCAGTTTATGTGTGTGCCAAACACACTGCCAAGCTGTAGTTTGTGTGTATGCCAAACACACTGCCAAGCTGCAGTTTATGTGTGTGCCAAACACACTGCCAAGCTGCAGTTTATGTGTGTGCCAAACACACTGCCAAGCTGCAGTTTATGTGTGTGCCAAACACACTGCAAGCTGCAGTTTATACGTGTTTCAAACACACTGCCAAGCTGCAGTTTATACTTGCATTAAACAAAGCCATCCTTTGTTCAGTGTTTTTCTGTACAAATAACATATACATAAGGTGTACAACCAGGACTGTAACTCTTGTAGTATGGTGGAGACCTGTAATAGATGGTATGGGACCTGAAATAGATGGTATGGGACCTGTAATAGATGGTATGGGACCTGTAATAGATGGTATGGGACCTGTAATAGATGGTATGGGACCTGTAATAGATGGTATGGGACCTGTAATAGATGGTATGGGACCTGTAATAGATGGTATGGGGCCTGTAATAGATGGTATGGGACCTGTAATAATAGATGGTATGGGACCTGTAATAATAGATGGTATGGGGCCTGTAATAGATGGTATTGGACCTGTATTAGATTGTATGGGACCTGTAATAGATGGTATGGGACCTGTAATAATAGATGGTATGATGGCATGGGACCTGTAACCTGTAATAATAGATGGTATGTATGGGACCTGTAATAATAGATGGGACCTGTATAGGGTATGGGACCTGTAATAATAGATGGTATGGGACCTGTAATAGATGGATGGTAATAATAGATGGTATGGGGCCTGTAATAGATGGTATGGGACCTGTAATAGATGGTATGGGACCTGTAATAGATGGTATGATGTAATAGATATGGGGCCTGTAATAATAGATGGTATGTAACCTGTAATAATAGATTGTATGGGACCTGTAATAATAGATTGTATGGGACCTGTAATAATAGATGGTATGGGACCTGTAATAGATGGTATGGGACCTGTAATAGATGGTATGGGACCTGTAATAGATGGTATGGGACCTGTAATAGATGGTATGGGACCTGTAATAATAGATGGTATGGGACCTGTAATAATAGATGGTATGGGACCTGTAATAATAGATGGTATGGGACCTGTAATAATAGATGGTATGGGACCTGTAATAGATGGTATGGGACCTGTAATAGATGGTATGGGGCCTGTAATAGATGGTATGGGACCTGTAATAATAGATGGCATGGGACCTGTAATAGATGGTATGGGACCTGTAATAATAGATGGTATGGGGCCTGTAATAGATGGTATGGGACCTGTAATAGATGGTATGGGACCTGTAATAGATGGTATGGGACCTGTAATAATAGATGGTATGGGACCTGTAATAGATGGTATGGGACCTGTAATAATAGATGGTATGGGGCCTGTAATAGATGGTATGGGACCTGTAATAATAGATGGTATGAGGCCTGTAATAGATGGTATGGGAATAGATGGTATGTAACCTGTAATAATAGATTGTATGGGACCTGTAATAATAGATGGTATGTAACCTGTAATAGGGACCTGTAATAGATGGTATGGGACCTGTAATAGATGGTATGGGACCTGTAATAGATGGTATGGGACCTGTAATAGATGGTATGGGACCTGTAATAGATGGTATGGGACCTGCCTGTAATAATAGATGGTATGTAACCTGTAATAATTAATAGATGGTATGGGACCTGTAAAAATAGATGGTATGGGACCTGTAATAATAGATGGTATGGGACCTGTAATAGATGTATGGGACCTGTAATAATAGATGGTATGGGACCTGTAATAATAGATGGTATGGGACCTGTAATAGATGTATGGGACCTGTAATAATAGATGGTATGGGACCTGTAATAATAGATTTTATGGTACCTGTAATAATAGATGATATGGGACCTGTAATAATAGATTGTATGGGACCTGTGATAATAGATAGTATGGAACTTGTAATAGATGGTATGGGACCTGTAATAGATGTATGGGACCTGTAATAATAGATGGTATGGGACCTGTAATAATAGATGTATGGGACCTGTAATAGATGTATGGGACCTGTAATAATAGATTGTATGGGACCTGTAATAATAGATAGTATGGGACCTGTAATAGATGTATGGGACCTGTAATAATAGATGGTATGGGACCTGTAATAATAGATGTATGGGACCTGTAATAATAGATGGTATGGGACCTGTAATAGATGTGTGGGACCTGTAATAGATGTATGGGACCTGTAGTAATAGATGGTATGGGACCTGTAATAATAGATGTATGGGACCTGTAATAGATGTATGGGACCTGTAATAATAGATTGTATGGGACCTGGAATAATAGATAGTATGGGACTTGTAATAGATGGTATGGGACCTGTAATAGATGTATGGGACCTGTAATAATAGATGGTATGGGACCTGTAATAATAGATGGTATGGGACCTGTAACAGATGGTATGGGACCTGTAATAATAGATGGTATGGGGCCTGTAATAGATGGTATGGGACCTGTAAAAATAGATGGTATGGGACCTGTAATAATAGATGGTATGGGACCTGTAATAGATGTATGGGACCTGTAATAATAGATGGTATGGGACCTGTAATAATAGATGGTATGGGACCTGTAATAGATGTATGGGACCTGTAATAATAGATGGTATGGGACCTGTAATAATAGATTTTATGGTACCTGTAATAATAGATGATATGGGACCTGTAATAATAGATTGTATGGGACCTGTGATAATAGATAGTATGGAACTTGTAATAGATGGTATGGGACCTGTAATAGATGTATGGGACCTGTAATAATAGATGGTATGGGACCTGTAATAATAGATGTATGGGACCTGTAATAGATGTATGGGACCTGTAATAATAGATTGTATGGGACCTGTAATAATAGATAGTATGGGACCTGTAATAGATGTATGGGACCTGTAATAATAGATAGTATGGGACCTGTAATAATAGATGTATGGGACCTGTAATAATAGATGGTATGGGACCTGTAATAGATGTGTGGGACCTGTAATAGATGTATGGGACCTGTAGTAATAGATGGTATGGGACCTGTAATAATAGATGTATGGGACCTGTAATAGATGTATGGGACCTGTAATAATAGATTGTATGGGACCTGTAATAATAGATAGTATGGGACTTGTAATAGATGGTATGGGACCTGTAATAGATGTATGGGACCTGTAATAATAGATGGTATGGGACCTGTAATAGATGTGTGGGACCTGTAATAGATGTATGGAACCTGTAGTAATAGATGGTATGGGACCTGTAATAGATGTATGGGACCTGTAATAATAGATGTATGGGACCTGTAATAGATGTATGGGACCTGTAATAGATGTATGGGACCTGTAATAGATGTATGGGACCTGTAATAATAGATGGTATGGGACCTGTAATAGATGGTATGGGACTTGTAATAGATGGTATGGGACCTGTAATAGATGGTATGGGACCTGTAATAATAGATGGTATGGGACCTGTAATGATGTATGGGACCTGTAATAGATGTATGGGACCTGTAATAATAGATGGTATGGGACCTGTAATAGATGTATGGGACCTGTAATAGATGTATGGGACCTGTAATAGATGTATGGGACCTGTAATAGATGTATGGGACCTGTAATAATAGATGGTATGAGAATACCAAGAAGTTAGGTTGATGAAGACCATAGGTGAAGTTTATAACTTTAAGATTAGACTGAGCCTACACAAAATGCTTTTATCAAGTCTGATTATCAGACTTTTTAAGTTTCCAATGACTGATTACGTATCTTTTATCAACTACAAATTGGGGGACCTCTACTATTGTACAAGTACTGTACTGTACACATGCTGTACAGGTCTCTTGCCATGAAAGATGAACACCGACTGCCGGTGATGTACATTCCCTTGTTTTGCTTGCCAATATTAACTCTTGGTTAATAAGGATAAGAAGGAAAGAATTTAGTGCAGTGATAATGTGTTTGTGTATAATTATACCTGTTACCTGTGTGTGTGGGGGGGTCTGTGTATGTGGGGGCTGTGTGTATGTGTAGGGGGCAGAGTGTGTGTTGGGGCTGTGTGTGTGGGGGGCCATGTGTGTGTGTGTGTGTGTGTGTGTGGAGGGGCTGTGTGTGGGGTTGTGTGTGTGTGTATGTGGCTGTACTCACCTAGTTGTGGTTGCAGGGGTTGAGTCATCGCTCATGTATGTGTGTGTGGCTGTGTGTGTGAGAGAGAAATTACCTATTTTTGATGACCTTGAAGGTACGGAAGTAAAGCTAAGGTCAGGGTGACCCATCATCGGTGTTTAAATTTATTTCACAATTTTTTAAAGTTTCCATCTCTTGCAGCTGTCATTATCATCTCTCGAAGTTTATGCATTGTCATTATACACTGTGAAGAACACTCAAACCTCATTATAACAGACTTTTAATTAAGTGCTAAACCCACGTGGGTCAGTCAGCGTGTCATGTCGGGGGGTATTGGAATGAATGATTACTTGGGGTTTATGGGAGTAAGGGAGTCAGTAGGTAGGGGATTGGCTAGGAGAGGTGAGTCGAGTGACGCGTGGCGTAGGTAATGACAGGTTAGTGGTGACCACCACGACACTCTCATTAACTCTACACTCCACACTACTCACCCTCTCACTACTTGAAATAAAAAAAATAAAAGAATAAATAACAGGGACAGTAAATATTCCTATTCTACTCAAACACAGTTTATTATTAAGTCCTTGTACAATAATATATTTGGGAACAGGAGTACATTATTGGGGTTTAGATAAATGGGGTGGTACACATAAGCAGTGAGACAGGGAATACAATTAGCTTGGCGAAACAGAATATAACTTACAATATAGTTCAGAGGACAGTTCACCACAGGAACTAAGCCACAGGTCCCAAGACCTACACAGCACGAGTACTGTGCCAAGCCAGTACTCTGCCAAGTGCCTCCAACAGTCTCCTCCAGAGACTTCAGCAGCCTTCTCCCGAGCCCTGCACCCCAGCAGCAGCTCCTCTCGAAGTCTCTGCTCGGAGCTCTGCACCCCAGCAGCAGCTCCGCTCGAAGTCTCTGCTCAGGAGCTCTGCACCCCAGCAGCAGCTCCTCTCGAAGTCTCTGCTCAGGAGCTCTGCACCCCAGCAGCAGCTCCGCTCGAAGTCTCTGCTCAGGAGCTCTGCACCCCAGCAGCAGCTCCGCTCGAAGTCTCTGCTCAGGAGCTCTGCACCCCAGCAGCAGCTCCGCTCGAAGTCTCTGCTCAGGAGCTCTGCACCCCAGCAGCAGCTCCGCTCGAAGTCTCTGCTCAGGAGCTCTGCACCCCAGCAGCAGCTCCGCTCGAATCTCCTGATCATGCTCTTCCTTGGGCTTTTATGGTGGTCCAAGCACCCTCCACAACCACGTGTACGACCTGACGCCTAGGTCTGACGCCGTCAAGAACAAAAGACCTCAGACGTGAGCGTGGCTACAGACGTTTGCCAAGGCAAGGTGTGACCATATAATTGGTTAAATTAGGTCTCCCAAGAGACCTCACAAGCCCAGCTGAACTACATCACAAGCGCAAGACGTGGTGGAAGCTTGATCCTCTGTCTGCAGAGCACAAGACAGACGTATTTCCTCGTTATTCTCACCTAGATGTCTCATTATTACAGACTAAGTGTTTATTCCTTCAAAATAATGATAAAAGTAGCTTACTAATTCTCTTCCATCTATCCACAAGCCTACCAATTCTCTCTTCCATCTATCCACAAGCCTACCAATTCTCTCTTCCATCTATCCACAAGGCTACCAATTCTCTCTTCCATCTATCCACAAGGCTACCAATTCTCTCTTCCAGTCTATCCACAAGGCTACCAATTCTCTCTTCAGGTCTATCCACAAGCCTACCACCAATTCTCTCTTCAGGTCTATCCACAAGCCTACCAATTCTCTCTTCAGGTCTATCCACAAGCCTACCAATTCTCTCTTCAGGTCTATCCACAAGCCTACCAATTCTCTCTTCAGGTCTATCCACAAGGCTACCAATTCTCTCTTCAGGTCTATCCACAAGCCTACCAATTCTCTCTTCAGGTCTATCCACAAGCCTGCCAATTCTCTCTTCAGGTCTATCCACAAGCCTACCAATTATCTCTTCAGGCCTATCCACAAGCCTACCAATTCTCTCTTCAGGTCTATCCACAAGCCTACCAATTCTCTCTTCAGGTCTATCCACAAGCCTACCAATTCTCCCTTCAGGTCTATCCACAAGCCTACCAATTCTCTCTTCAGGTCTATCCACAAGCCTACCAATTCTCTCTTTAGGCCTATCCACAAGCCTACCAATTCTCTCTTCAGGCCTCTCCACAAGCCTACTGAAAATCACTACTGTGTACTTAATATAGTATAGCAGTGTACATTTAATTTATGACTTTATTACTATAAATAGAAAATAAAGGAAGCAAATGTACAATTTATATTAAAAGTCTGTTATATTGAAGATGTGTAATATCACTTCAGAATTTTTGGTTTTAATTTATAGCTACTGTCATTTATTGTGCGTGGCAGTGGTAGTAGTATAGCCTTCTGATTACTTCTTTTGTATTATGTGAGTATAATGTCTTGCAGTGTGCTTAAAATGTGTTAGAGCAGCAATGTAAGGTGTACTGGCTGGTGTTGAAGCAGTGATGTCAGGTGTATTGTACTGGCAGGTGTTGAAGCAGTGATGTCAGGCATACTGGCAGGTGTTGAAGCAACGATGTGAGGTGTGCTGGCAGGTGTTGAAGCAGTGAACAGTTCTCGTGTATCATGAGGTTATAATGTCTTGCAGTATGCTTAGAATATCTTTCCTTTTATCACTATCAGCCTGTGAGGTTATCTCTTATGCCTTGAGTCTTCTCTTTGTAATTCATCGTTTATTCCTGCTAATAACTGTGGATCATCTTGGAGCTTTTCGTATTTTGTCCTCGTGGTTTTTTTATGATTTTTAGGTGCAGACAATTATGGTTGTATATTCAATTTAGGGTTTACTAGCTAGTACTGTAACATGTTTTGGGAAAGTTAGGTACAAGAGGGTCCTATGTTCCACATTTTCATTGGTTTTCAGTTGTTCCACGCACTGGTTTCAGTTGTTCCACCCACTGGTTTCAGTTGTTCCACCCACTGGTTTCAGTTGTTCCACCCACTGGTTTCAGTTCCACGCACTGGTTTCAGTTGTTCCACGCACTGGTTTCAGTTCCACGCACTGGTTTCAGTTGTTCCACCCACTGGTTTCAGTTGTTCCACCCACTGGTTTCAGTTGTTCCACCCACTGGTTTCAGTTGTTCCACGCACTGGTTTCAGTTGTTCCACCCACTGGTTTCAGTTGTTCCACCCACTGGTTTCAGTTGTTCCACCCACTGGTTTCAGTTGTTCCACCCACTGGTTTCAGTTCCACCCACTGGTTTCAGTTGTTCCACCCACTGGTTTCAGTTCCACCCACTGGTTTCAGTTGTTCCACCCACTGGTTTCAGTTGTTCCACCCACTGGTTTCAGTTGTTCCACCCACTGGTTTCAGTTGTTCCACCCACTGGTTTCAGTTGTTCCACCCACTGGTTTCAGTTGTTCCACCCACTGGTTTCAGTTGTTCCACCCACTGGTTTCAGTTGTTCCACGCACTGGTTTCAGTTGTTCCACCCACTGGTTTCAGTTGTTCCACCCACTGGTTTCAGTTGTTCCACCCACTGGTTTCAGTTGTTCCACGCACTGGTTTCAGTTGTTCCACCCACTGGTTTCAGTTGTTCCACCCACTGGTTTCAGTTGTTCCACCCACTGGTTTCAGTTGTTCCACACACTGGTTTCAGTTGTTCCACGCACTGGTTTCAGTTGTTCCACGCACTGGTTTCAGTTGTTCCACGCACTGGTTTCAGTTCCACACACTGGTTTCAGTTCCATGCACTGGTTTCAGTTGTTCCACCCACTGGTTTCAGTTCCACGCACTGGTTTCAGTTGTTCCACCCACTGGTTTCAGTTGTTCCACGCACTGGTTTCAGTTGTTCCACCCACTGGTTTCAGTTGTTCCATGCACTGGTTATTGTTACTGGCATGTGGAACATAATGAACAATGGCTCGGTTTGAAACCATTGAAAAAAATGTAAAACCAGTAAGAAGGTGTCATGTATGCTGGTCCTTTATTTATTGTATTTTTGAAGGGATTCAGATAACCTGTTACAGCACTTGACTTGAGTTCTGGAGGTGGGAAGTGCAGTTCCTGCACTCTGAAGGATGGGTAGGGATGTTGTAGTTCTGGAGGTGGGAAGTGCAGTTCCTGCACTCTGAAGGATGGGTAGGGATGTTGTAGTTCTGGAGGTGGGAAGTACAGTTCCTGCACTCTGAAGGATGGGTAGGGATGTTGTAGTTCTGGAGGTGGGAAGTGCAGTTCCTGCACTCTGAAGGATGGGTAGGGATGTTGTAGTTCTGGAGGTGGGAAGTATAGTTCCTGCACTCTGAAGGATGGGTAGGGATGTTGTAGTTCTGGAGGTGGGAAGTGCAGTTCCTGCACTCTGAAGGATGGGTAGGGATGTTGTAGTTCTGGAGGTGGGAAGTGCAGTTCCTGCACTCTGAAGGATGGGTAGGGATGTTGTAGTTCTGGAGGTGGGAAGTACAGTTCCTGCACTCTGAAGGATGGGTAGGGATGTTGTAGTTCTGGAGGTGGGAAGTGCAGTTCCTGCACTCTGAAGGATGGGTAGGGATGTTGTAGTTCTGGAGGTGGGAAGTACAGTTCCTGCACTCTGAAGGATGGGTAGGGATGTTGTAGTTCTGGAGGTGGGAAGTACAGTTCCTGCACTCTGAAGGATGGGTAGGGATGTTGTAGTTCTGGAGGTGGGAAGTACAGTTCCTGCACTCTGAAGCATGGGTAGGGATGTTGTAGTTCTGGAGGTGGGAAGTACAGTTCCTGCACTCTGAAGGATGGGTAGGGATGTTGTAGTTCTGGAGGTGAGAAGTACAGTTCCTGCACTCTGAAGGATGGGTAGGGATGTTGTAGTTCTGGAGGTGGGACGTACAATTCCTGCACTCTGAATGATGGGTGAGGATGCTGTAGTTCTGGAGGTGGGACGTACAATTCCTGCACTCTGAATGATGGGTGGGGATGCTGTAGTTCTGGAGGTGGGAAGTACAATTCCAGCACTCTGAATGATGGGTGGGGATGCTGTAGTTCTGGAGGTGGGAAGTACAATTCCAGCACTCTGAAGGATGGGTAGTAATGTTGTAGTTCTGGAGGTGGGAAGTACAGTTCCTGCACTCTGAAGGATGGGTAGGGATGTTGTAGTTCTGGAGGTGAGAAGTACAGTTCCTGCACTCTGAAGGATGGGTAGGGATGTTGTAGTTCTGGAGGTGAGAAGTACAGTTCCTGCATTCTGAAGGATGGGTAGGGATGTTGTAGTTCTGGAGGTGGGAAGTGCAGTTCCTGCACTCTGAAGGATGGGTAGGGATGTTGTAGTTCTGGAGGTGGGAAGTACAGTTCCTGCACTCTGAAGGATGGGTAGGGATGTTGTAGTTCTGGAGGTGGGAAGTGCAGTTCCTGCACTCTGAAGGATGGGTAGGGATGTTGTAGTTCTGGAGGTGGGAAGTGCAGTTCCTGCACTCTGAAGGATGGGTAGGGATGTTGTAGTTCTGGAGGTGGGAAGTACAGTTCCTGCACTCTGAAGGATGGGTAGGGATGTTGTAGTTCTGGAGGTGAGAAGTGCAGTTCCTGCACTCTGAAGGATGGGTAGGGATGTTGTAGTTCTGGAGGTGGGAAGTGCAGTTCCTGCACTCTGAAGGATGGGTAGGGATGTTGTAGTTCTGGAGGTGGGAAGTGCAGTTCCTGCACTCTGAAGGATGGGTAGGGATGTTGTAGTTCTGGAGGTGGGAAGTACAGTTCCTGCACTCTGAAGGATGGGTAGGGATGTTGTAGTTCTGGAGGTGAGAAGTACAGTTCCTGCATTCTGAAGGATGGGTAGGGATGTTGTAGTTCTGGAGGTGGGAAGTGCAGTTCCTGCACTCTGAAGGATGGGTAGGGATGTTGTAGTTCTGGAGGTGGGAAGTGCAGTTCCTGCACTCTGAAGGATGGGTAGGGATGTTGTAGTTCTGGAGGTGAGAGGTGAAGTTCCTGCACTCTGAAGGATGGGTAGGGATGTTGTAGCTCTAAAAGTAGGAAGTGGAGTGCCCATATTTTGAAGAATATGGAGGGTGGTGCCTGCATTCTTGATGGTTGGGTGGGCAAGTTGCAGTTCTTTGAATCATTTGAATTTTAATGTTCATGCACTTATGGGAAGACAGCTACTGAATGAGTGATGGTGAATGTGTTTCCTTCTCTGGGTCACCCTGGCCATGTGGGAAACAGACGATATGGTAAGGAAAAGAAAAGGAGAATAGATTTTTCAGCACTTTTCTATGTAATAATTACATATTCCATGTTATAAACTATTTTAAAATTTGCCATAATTGCTTCAGATTTCCACTAGAGTATTTTCTTAATTTCCCTGCATGAACTACAGGTGTGTCTGGCTTTATATGGTGACTCATTGCAGGCTGCTGTACTAAGCTCAATCTGGGACTCAAAAACTAATTTCCACCTAAAAGGAATCTTCAGTAAATTTTGCAAGTGAAAAAATGGTTTGGTGATATTAAGATGTGGAAAAAGAGTGTATTTTCCAGCATATAAGGTGCACGGGTGTCGGCTGCTTGCTGGCACCATGTTTCCAAGCAGTTGTAACCTAATGTTAGTAAACAACTGATAAAGTGTAACACAAAGCCTACCCTTAACCCTCACCTTGAGCATACAAGACAGGCTGATTAGCGAATGCCTTTTTTGTGAGGGAAAAAGCACCTTATATGCTGGAAAATACAGTATGTACAGTTCAGGACATTTATTCGAGGAAATATTTGGCCACGACTGTCTTCCTTAGGACTGAAGAAGCCAGTCGTGGCAAAATATTTCCTTTAATAAATGTCGTGAACTGTACACAAGTGTCTGTCCTTTTCCACACATTTTGGAAGCCTCGCTGATTCCATGTGGAATTCATGACAGATATTGTAAATCCTGTAAGGGGTGAAAAAACACAAAATTGCAGTGAGGAATGTGGTTGAGAAGTTTTGCCCATGGACAAGCTTCTTCATTGAAGAAGCTTGTCCACTGGGGAATGTGGACTAGGTAGACCATAGTTGAAATGTCTCTACGAAATTCCTCTCTGCCATTGTCTCTTCCATGTGGAATTAGAGTTGGCTTTCTTATAAAGCTCCTCTGTATAGAGCAAGTTTTCATCACTGTTATTGAAAAATTCATCCAAAATTGAGTTGTTCATGAAAAGACCTTTATAGTACATGCTATTCAATTTTCAATGAGTTTTGCAGTGACATTTATAAAAAATTGCACTAAATAGAGGAGCTGACCATACCATTAGAAATAGAACATAGCATAACAGTGACTTCACATAAAGCTAGGGAGACCTGTACTGCATATTCATTGTGAGACCTATTTTCACTTTATCCCAGTATTAATATTCTTTAGCACTTATGTACATGAATTCCGTCTTTCATTTTTGGGCTCCTTTGTATGTGTGTAATTATAATCTCTTGGTACTCCCAGGAATATAGTACAGGAGGGCCCCATTTGTACGGGTGTTAGGTTGCCAGCCCCATGCGATAAGCGAAAATTGCCAGCTCAATACAGCTAGGCCTAAAAAAAAAATAAAACGTAAGCTAAATACACAGTACATACAACACTTGCCTCAAAATACAGCACTGGTCGCCCTCCCCTTACATAACTGTTGTACAAAAATTACAGAAAAGCGATAAAAGCAGCAAACACAATTAACAATGGCTCAGTTGAAAGCCAACGAAAGCGTGGAATGCCACAAAGAGGGTGCCCAATATGCAGGGCCCTCCTGTACACTACCATACTCTGGTGTCCTGTTTGAATTTTTTACAAATGTTTGTACAGTTTGCAGTGGTTGTACTGCATGCTGCCTCCTCTTTGAGACCATTTCATATATCAAGTCTGTATGTTTGTGAAGAATTACTCTCTTCTGTACCTTACTTTTTTCCATAATATGATATTGTGACTTGTTTTTTACCATTGTTACTTTAAAATACTCTTGTGTGTCCTTGTATCCTGTTATGAACTAAAATACTCTTGTGCGTGTCCTTGTATCCCATTATGAACCTACATGTGTATCTTATCTCTTTTTTCCCTTTCTTCCAACCAGGGTATTTCCCTTGTCATCTGTCCTCGTACAGCAATTCTTATTGCCAATAAAAATCTCAATATAATGAATCGGAGTCACCATCTCTCCTTCCTTAGATCAAATCTGATTGAAGGTTTTAAATGTTTAATCATATACGATTAAAGGTTTTGAACATTTAATCGGGTTTGATCTAAGGAAGGAGGGTTGCTGACTCCGATTAATTACAGTAAAAGTTTTTCATCAGCAATAAGAGCCTTTTAATTTTGATTCACAATTAATGGATATTTTTGCCGATGACTTCAGAGTGGCCGACGAGAGAAGCAAATACAGTAAGTCTTCACTTAACATCCTTGATAGGTTCTTGAAAACTGCGACTTAAAACGATATGATGTATAACAAAACCACACCTTGCTGTCCATTGTCAAACCTCTTGCAAACTTCTAGTTTTGTTTCTAGTGTCATATTACAGTGGACCCCCGCATAACGATCACCTCCCAATGCGACCAATTATGTAAGTGTATTTATGTAAGTGCGTTTGTATGTGTATGTTTGGGGGTCTGAAATGGACTAATCTACTTCACAATATTCCTTATGGGAACAAATTCGGTCAGTACTGGCACCTGAACATACTTCTGGAATGAAAAAATATCGTTAACCGGGGGTCCACTGTACTATATTTTTTGTTGCCACAGACATAAGGGGAGCATAGTGCACCTTTAACACTCATTGCATCAGAGTTACATCAAGGAATAAATGTTTGCAAAGTGAAAATTGTAAGGAGCACCTCTTACCACCATTCAGTTCAGAAACAATAACAGATATGGCTGGCTCGCTGAGCGCTTTCCTACCACGTCGTTTATTGTCGTTCACTTGTATGGTTATCGTATACTTTATGAATTTTTATTTTACACTAATCTGCATTCATTCGATGTTTCCTCATCAATGTTATAACGAAACGACGTTATTCAAGAATCTGCTGTATATCAAAATTTTTAATGGTCTTTTAGTAGTCTTTAAGCATTAGGATTAGTTTGCCCAAAATGCATTTACATACTAGTGGCTTTCTTTTGTACCTAATAGTGTTTTATTACATGTAAACTCTATTATCCTTATACAGCATAAAAAGAAATTAAGATTTGGATATAAATAACCATATATCTTCAGCCTTTCAGCATTGATCTATCTTAGACACAGCTTTGTGTTGTTATTGGACTGTGTTGGTGTCAGCATGCGAAATTTTACTTGATGTCTTCAGTTGTCATTAATTGGTAGCTCATGGCAAGGAAAGTGTCATTATTAAAAAATGTTGCAAATTTGCATTAAAACGGTGTTGGCGCTGCAGCACAGCAGGTGTAGTGAGAGGCTTAATGTTGGCACTCTCCATAAGCCATGTGTGTTGTAAGAGGTAACTAAAATGCTGGGAGCAAGGAGCTAGTAACCCTTTCTCCTGTATATGTAAATTACTGCATGTAAAAGAAGAAATTTTTTTTCTTTTTTATTGGGTCACCCTGCCTTTCTGGGTGGCAGCCAGGTCACTCTGCCTCGGTGGGAGGCAGCAGGGTCACCCTGCCTCAGTGGGTGGCAGCCACGTCACCATGCCTTGGTGGGTGGCAGCCAAGTCACCCTGCCTCATTGGGTGGCAGCCAGGTCACCCTGCCTTGGTGGGTGGCAGCTGGGTCACCCTGCCTCAATGGATGGTAGCCAGGTCACCCTGCCTTGGTGGGTGGCAGCTGGGTCACCCTGCCTCAATGGATGGTAGCCAGGTCACCCTGCCTTGGTGGGTGGCAGCTGGGTCACCCTGCCTCGGTGGGAGACAGCCAAGTCACCCTACTTCAATGGGTGGCAGCCAGATCACCCTGACTCGGTGGGAGGTGGTTAGGTCACCCTGCCTCGATGGGTGGCAGCCAGATCACTACCCTGCCTCAGTGGGTGACAGCCAGGTCACTCTGCCTCAGTGGGAGGCGGCCGGGTTTCCCTGCCTTGGTGGGAGATGGCCAGGTCACTGTGCCTCGGTGTTTGGCATCCAGGTCATGGAGCACCCTGCTTCAGTTTGAAGTGGCTGGGCCACGCTGCCTCGGTGGGAGGCGGCCAGGTTCCCCTGAATTGATTAGAAGCGCAAGGTGTGTTAAAAAATAAATAATACACACAGTTGTGCCCAAAACACTGAGTCAGTTGGTGAAAAAAAATTTTCAGGGAAATAATTTTATTAATGAATTTTTTTTTATATATTTATTGTTTAGTGACTTTGACTTGCAAGTGAATTGATTCATTTTTATTTTCAGTTGACCAAAGTGTTCTCGGATGACGAGGCCTTGATAAATAAGAAAGTACCTCGGGAACTCCTGCTACAGTAAGTGTTTGTGATCTCTAAAGGGTTCTTGATCCAAGGAATTAAAATGTTGTACCTTTTCTCTGGAACACGTGGTTTAAAAGACGTATAAGCAAACACTAGGACATATTTGTTGAAAAGCGTTGATTTTGAGACCATAATAATAATAATTACTGTATTTCGTGACTAATAAGACTCTCCGATGTGTTAGATGCATCCCGTCACTGATCTTCAGTTTATAGGACACGGTGATTTTTGGAGACATTTTATGGAAAAAAAATGCATCTAATAAGCCGTGAAATACGGTATTCTTTATATCAGCATGCTACAATGTTTGTACAAAGGTGAATTACATTTAGGTGTGCATGCAGAAAGCCCCTTAACCCTTAAGCGGTCCAAACATATATACAGTGGACCCCCGCATAACGATGGCATCACATAGCGATTTTTCCGCATACCGATTACTTTTATCGCAAAATTTTTGCCGCGCATACCGATTAAAAACCCGCTTACCGATTTTCGTCCGAGACGCGTCCAATGTGCCCTCAGCCAGCCTCACATGTGCCGGCCGTCCCATTGTTTACCAGCCAGCCTCCGCGGTAACATCCAAGCATACACTCGGAATATTTCGTATTATTACAGTATTTTCGGTGCTGTTTCTGGAAAATAAGTGACCATGGGCCCCAAGAAAGCTTCTAGTGCCAACCCTACACCTCAAAGGGTAAGAATTACTATAGAAATGAAGAAAGAGATAATTGATAAGTATGAAAGTGGAGTGCGTATAGCCGACCTAGTCAAGCTGTACAAGAAACCCCAATCAACCATCGCTACTATTGTGGGCACCAGAAAGACAATCAAGGAAGCTGTTCTTGCCAAAGGTTCAACTGTGTTTTCGAAACAAAGATCGCAAGTGATGGAAGATGTTGAGAGACTCTTATTGGTGTGGATAAATGAAAAACAGCTAGCAGGAGATAGCATCTCTCAAGCGATCATATGTGAAAAGGCTAGGAAGTTGCATGAGGATTTAATTAAAAAAATGCCTGCAACTAGTGATGATGTGAGTGAATTTAAGGCCAGCAAAGGTTGGTTTGAGAGATTTAAGAAGCGTAGTGGCATCCATAGTGTGATAAGGCATGGTGAGGCTGCCAGTTCGGACCACAAAGCGGCTGAAAAATATGTGCAGGAATTCAAGGAGTACATAGAAACTGAAGGACTGAAACCTGAACAAGTGTTTAATTGTGATGAAACAGGCCTGTTCTGGAAGAAAATGCCAAGCAGGACCTACATTACTCAGGAGGAAAAGGCACTCCCAGGACATAAGCCTATGAAAGACAGGCTTACTTTGTTGATGTGTGCCAATGCTACTGGTGATTGCAAAGTGAAGCCTTTATTAGTGTATCACTCTGAAACTCCCAGAGCGTTCAGGCAAAAGAATGTCCTCAAGGATAATTTGTGTGTGCTGTGGAGGGCAAACAGTAAGGCATGGGTCACTAGGGAATTTTTCTATAACTGGTTACACCATGCATTTGCCCCCAATGTGAAAAATTACCTAACTGAAAAGAAATTAGAACTTAAGTGCCTCCTGGTGTTAGACAATGCCCCTGGTCATCCTACAGACGTGGCAGAGCGACTTTATGGGGACATGAGCTTCATTAAGGTGAAGTTTTTGCCTCCTAATACCACGCCTCTCCTGCAGCCCATGGACCAGCAGGTTATTTCCAACTTCAAGAAACTGTACACAAAAGCTCTGTTTGAAAGGTGCTTTGTAATGACCTCAGAAACTCAACTGACTCTAAGAGAGTTTTGGAGAGATCACTTTAATATCCTCAATTGTGTAAACCTTATAGGTAAGGCTTGGGAGGACGTGACTAAGAGGACCTTGAACTCTGCTTGGAAGAAACTGTGGCCAGAATGTGTAGACAAAAGGGATTTTGAAGGGTTTGAGGCTAACCCTGAGAATCCTGTGCCAGTTGAGGAATCCATTGTGGCATTGGGAAAGTCCTTGGGGTTGGAGGTTAGTGGGGAGGATGTGGAAGAGTTGGTGGAGGAGGACAATGAAGAACTAACCACTGATGAGCTGATAGATCAACTTCAAGAGCAAGAGGCCAGACCTGGGGAAACTGGTTCAGAGGAGGGGAGAGAGAAATTGAAGAAGTTGCCTACTACAAAGATAAAGGAAATCTGTGCTAAGTGGCTTGAAGTGCAAACCTTCATGGATGAAAATCACCCTCACACAGCTATTGCAAGCCGTGCTGGTGATTATTACACTGACAATGTTGTGAAACACTTTAGGCAAGTCATAAAGGAATGAGAGGTACAGGCCACTATGGACAGATATCTTGTGCGAAAGAAGTCCAGTGACTCTGAAGCTGGCCCTAGTGGCATTAAAAAAAGAAGGGAAGTAACCCCAGAAAAGGACTTACTACCTCAAGTCCTAATGGAAGGGGATTCCCCTTCTAAACAGTAAGAAGATAATGCTCTCCCCTCCTCCCATCCCATCAATCATCACCAGATCTTCAATAAAAGTAAGTGTCATTTAATTGTGCATGCCTTTTTCAGTTTGTGTGTATTAAAATTAACATTTCATGTGGTAAAAAAAAATTTTTTTCATACTTTTGGGCGTCTTGCACGGATTAATTTTATTTCCATTATTTCTTATGGGGAAAATTCATTCGCATAACGATTATTTCGCATAACAATTATCCCTCTTGCACGGATTAAAATCGTTAACCGGGGGTCCACTGTATACGTTTTTTCAACACCTGAAAGTATGTAAAAAAATGAAGATCTTCTTTTTTGTTTTACATTTGAAAACGTGTAATCTACATTATTTTTTTGTTATATTTGAAAATAAGTAAAAAAAAGTACATCTACTTTTGTAGCTACGAATTTGAACGTCGATCTGTTTGGACCGTTTAAGGGTTAACATGCTGAGCATGTCAGGCAAACTTATTTATTTATTTATTTATTTAAAAATTTGAGCACACATACAGGTACAAAAAATACAGATAAGAGCAGCATGCCAAAGCCACTTATACTATGCATAGCATTACGGGCTGGCTTAAAATTAACTTAAGATGAACTAAGCAATGATGACATCAGTGATAAAACTTTAATGTAAACAGATTACTATAAAGCACAAGTGAGTATTACAAAGACAGGTCATATGGTTGTATGCATTGTTGTACATTCAGTAGAATGGAGTATTCTGTTAGGTAGTGTATTTAAAAAATAATAAAGTTAGATTGGGTTTTAGGTTTAACATTTATGTGATATAATTGTGAGAAACATTGGTATGTCTTATTTCTTGGATGGTAAGGTTCTCACTACATGTTCTAGTGTGGGGTAGCTTTTACTTAATGGCCTTATTTGTCTAGGGGTAATACTTACATCATGGCTGATCATCTTGAGTGTCTCTGATACCCTTTCACCAGCCCTCTTCACAGGTTATGTAAACTACTACTATAAAAATATAACTGTATTCTCAATAGATATGTACAGAATATACAATCACAGCCTCCATTTTCAAAACAAAATCTACACACTCCATGCCTGTGCTCCACATGGTGTGTTGCAACAACTCTTGTCCTTCACTCTTCCTGACATAACTCTGGGCTAACCAGTGTTTTGACACACTTTAGTCACCCTGGGTATGGTGGCCAAAACTTAAATTATAAAAACTCACCCCTGGAGCACACATGATGCCCCAAAAGATAGGAGAAGGACCCAGAGATCCTGCCAGGTTGAAGGTCAGCCACAGAGAGAGGGAGTCAGTGAGAGGGAGAGAGAGAGAGAGCCTGGCTAAGCTCCTCCCACCAAAACAAAAGACTGTTGCCAAGCACAATTCTCCAGTTACCACAATTCTACCACACCTTAATTTTACTTTTACAAAAAGAAATACAACTTTATAAACTACTTATTTAAATTGTGTGTTTATGTGTCTATAGTATAACCTATTATATTGAGAAAAATAGGCTTGACCCAGCTGCCTCTCAGTCATAAGGTTGATCAGTCCTTCTGACATTTAGAGCAAAGTCCCCATCAATTCAATATAATTAGGTATTCCAGAGTAACTGTTACTTATAAATACATGTTGGGTCCTATAGCCCCATAACACCCCCACCTCCAGACGAAGTCTCACAAAAGCTAGCCGTGTCCCTCAGGATACGGCTAGTAAAAAGTATATTGCTTAAGTCTGAAGGCGGTAACCAAGACTACTAGAAATGCTACATATTTCCCAGCACCATAACTACTCTTCACTTTACTGTTATTTACAACAGATTGCAGAATTTTTTATAAAAGTATTTTAACCATGCCCATATACTCAAGGGTGTAACTATTTACAATTTTTTTGACTAACTTATCAGTGTTCAAGTTTCTGACACCAGCAGGGTTTCTCATTTACTTTCCATATTGTCATACTCATACCAGATACCTCCAGTATTTTAAACACTACGTACAGGAGGGCCCCCACTTATACAGCAGGTTAGCTTCCAGTCTACTGCTGTACAGTGAGGCACCATTATACAGCGGATTAGTTTCCAGTCTACTGCTGCAAAGGAAGACCCTGCTTATACAGCAGGTTAGGTTCCAGACTACTGTTGTACAGGAGGGCCCCACTTATGCAGTGGGTTAGGTTCCAGGCTGCTGCTGCACAGGAGGGCCCCACTTATGCAGTGGGTTAGGTTCCAGGCTACTGCTGCACAGGAGGGTCCCACTTACACAACAGGTTAGGTTCCAGGCTACTGCTGTACAGGAGGGCCCCGTTTATACAACAGGGTAGGTTCTGGGTTAAGTCACCCTACCTTGGTGGGATACAGCCGGTACATTAAAAAAAAAAATGTCAGTCACCCTAATTGTATAATACAGTGGATCCCCGCATAACGATATTATTTCAATCAAGAAGTCCGTTTGGGTGCCATTATAGACCAAATTTGTTCCCATAAGAGATATTGTGAAGTAGATTAGTCTGTTTCAGACCCCCAAAAATACACCTCCAAAAGCACTTACAAAAATACACTTACATAATTGGTCACGTTGGGAGCTGGTCGTTATGCGGGGGTCCACTGTATATACTGTATTAAGCTTTATAGAAGTAAAGTTTATTTCTTGTTTGATCTTTATCTTATTTTTCAGAGTGTTTTCCTACTTGGATGTTGTTTCGTTGTGTCGGTGCGCACAAGTGTCTCACTACTGGCATGTGCTGGCCCTCGATGGCTCAAATTGGCAACGCATTGATCTCTTCAACTTTCAGACAGATATTGAGGTGAGGATCCAACCAACATTAAGAGGCAAGTAAGTACCCCCGTCTTCTAATAATATGCTCATTTTTCCACTATAATCTAACTCGTCCATAATAACTATCGCCTTTGATTTGTCTGTTTCGTAAGGTGAAGTCTTGCATCTTTCCTTAATTTGCTCAGACCTCTCCAACACAATTATCATCAAAGATTTGATAAGTTATACCATGAATTAAGGAAAGATCCTGGACTTCACCTTATGAAACAGACAAAGCAAATGCAATAGTAATTATGAACAAGGTAGATTATAGTGGAATAATGGATATGTTATTAAAAGATGGGGGGAACACACTGCAGTCTCCCTTGCATTATGTGAATTTACTATTGTGCATTGCTCCATTTCTATTCAAAGTTAAAATTGATTTCATTGGCAATTTAGTGTGTGTGTGTACTCACCTATTTGTACTCGCCTATTTGTGGTTGCAGGGGTCGAGTCATAGCTCCTGGCCCCGCCTCTTCACTGATTGCTACTAGGTCCTCTCTCTCCCTGCTCCATGAGCTTTATCATACCTCGCCTTAAAACTATGTATGGTTCCAGCCTCCACTACTTCACTTTCTAGGCTATTCCACGGCTTGACTACTCTATACTGAAGAAATACTTCCTAACATCCCTTTGATTCATCTGAGTCTTCAACTTCCAATTGTGACCTCTTGTGTCTGTGTCCCATCTCTGGAACATCCTGTCTTTGTCCACCTTGTCTATTCCGCGCAGTATTTTGTATGTCGTTATCATGTCTCCCCTGACCCTCCTGGCCTCCAGTGTCGTCAGGCCAGTTTCCCTCAACCTTTCTTCGTAGGACAATCCCCGTAGCTCTGGGACTAGTCTTGTTGCAAACCTTTGCACTTTCTCTAATTTCTTGACGTGCTTGACTAGGTGTGGATTCCAAACTGGTGCTGCATACTCCAGTATGGGCCTGACGTAAATGGTATACAGAGTCTTGAACGACTCCTTACTGAGGTATCGGAACGCTATCCGTAGGTTTACCAGGCGCCCGTATGCTGCAGCAGTTATCTGATTGATGTGCGCCTCAGGAGATATGCTCGGTGTTATACTCACCCCCAGATCTTTTTCCTTGAGTGAGGTTTGCAGACTTTGGCCATCTAAACTATATTGTGTCTGCGGTCTTCTTTGCCCTTCCCCAATCTTCATGACTTTGCATTTGGCGGGGTTAAACTCAAGGAGCCAGTTGCTGGACCAGGCTTGTAGCCTGTCCAGGTCTCTTTGTAGTCCTGCCTGATCCTCATCTGATTTGATTCTTCTCATTAACTTCACATCGTCCGCAAACAAGGACACTTCTGAGT
Source organism: Cherax quadricarinatus (assembly GCF_038502225.1). Classification (NCBI taxonomy): domain Eukaryota; kingdom Metazoa; phylum Arthropoda; class Malacostraca; order Decapoda; family Parastacidae; genus Cherax; species Cherax quadricarinatus. The sequence continues at coordinate 5,151,420 of NC_091386.1, forward strand.
CTATCCCTTCCGTTATGTCATTCACATATACCAAGAACAGCACAGGTCCAAGGATTGACCCCTGTGGAAACCCGCTTGTCACAGACGCCCACTTTGACACCTCGTCACGTACCATGACTCGTTGCTGCCTCCCTGTAAGGTATTCTCTTATCCATTTCAGTGCCTTTCCTGTTATGTGTGCCTGATCCTCTAGCTTTTGCAGTAACCTCTTGTGAGGAACTGTGTCGAAGGCCTTCTTGCAGTCCAAAAAAATGCAGTCGATCCACCCCTCTCTCTCTTGTCTTACTTCTGTCACCTTGTCATAAAACTCTAATAGGTTTGTGACACAGGATTTTCCCTCCCTGAAACCATGCTGGTTGTCAATTATACACTTGTTTCTTTCCAGGTGCTCCACCACTCTCCTCCTGATGATCTTCTCCATGACCTTGCATACTATACACGTTAGTGATACAGGTCTGTAGTTTAGTGCCTCATGTCTGTCTCCCTTTTTAAAAATTGGGACTACATTTGCCATCTTCCATACCTCGGGGAGTTGCCCAGTTTCAAATGATGTGTTGAAGATCTTTGTCAATGGTACACACAATGTCTCTGCTCCCTCTTTAAGGACCCACGGAGAGATGTTGTCTGGTCCCACTGCCTTTGATGTGTCAAGTTCGCATAGCAGCTTCTTCACCTCCTCCTCTCTTGTGTGTGTGTGTGTGTGTGTGTGTGTACTCACCTATTTGTGGTTGCAGGGGTCGAGTCTTAGCTCCTGTGTGTGTGTGTGTGTGTGTGCGTGTGCGTGCGTGCGTGCAATATATGGTTACCATATGCAATTAGCAAGGTTTGTAAAGTACATTGAAAAGGCTTGCTATGCTAAATTAAGTTTTTATGGCATGGCTGAGCTTGAAGACTGAGACACTTGTTCAACATTTGGGAAATAAAGACCTTTATTGTGGATGCCCAAATGTTGCACAAGTGTTCCATTCTTCAACTTGTCAGTTTTCTAAGCAATTTATGAACATTAAAATGGTATAAAATACCGACAGATTGTTAGGTAAGACACATATGCAACAGTTAGGTATCTTTATTTCGAAACGTTTCGCCTACACAGTAGGCTTCTTCAGTCGAGTACAGAAAAGTTGATAGAAGCAGAAGATACTTGAAGACGATGTAATCAGTCCATCACCCTTAAAGTTTGAGGTGGTCAGTCCCTCAGTCTGGAGAAGAGCATTGTTCCGTTGTCTGAAACAATATGAAGTTGAAGTGACAGGATGGAGCCTTTTATAGTGCCAGGAGGTGAGACGTAGGTTGATTTGGGAGGGCAGGTCCCTCTCAAACCCAGCCGTTCTCACTAGTAGAGTTTGTCGAAGTTGATGGTCTGTACCAAGATACCCTTGTGTTGCAGTGTCTGACAGAATGAACATTAAAATGGTATAAAATACCGACAGATTGTTAGGTAAGACACATATGCAACAGTTAGGTATCTTTATTTCGAAACGTTTCGCCTACACAGTAGGCTTCTTCAGTCGAGTACAGAAAAGTTGATAGAAGCAGAAGATACTTGAAGACGATGTAATCAGTCCATCACCCTTAAAGTTTGAGGTGGTCAGTCCCTCAGTCTGGAGAAGAGCATTGTTCCGTTGTCAAAAAATGAAGTTGAAGTGACAGGATGGACCCTTTTTATAGTCCCAGGAGGTGAGACGAGGGATTTGGGAGGGCAGGCCTCTCAAACCCAGCCGCTCACTAGTCAAGTTTGTCGGGTTGATGGTCTTACCAAGATCCCCTGTTGCAGTGTCGGGACAGAATAAAATTAAAAATGGATAAAATACCAAAGATTTTAGGTAAAATAGCAAAGTTGGGGTTTTATTTAAGGCCCAAAAATTAATGAAGACAGAGGGGGAGAAGAACGAAGAATTAACCACCATCACCCTTCCGGACGGGGAGGGACTGACCACCTCAAATTTTAAGGGTGATGGACTGATTACACCTTTCAAGATCTTCTGCTTCATCAATTTTTCTGTACTGAAAGGCCACTTTTAGGCAAATTTTTTTAAATAAAGATACCAACTGTTGCATATGTGTCTTACCCTTTCCAGGTTCAGTTACTCCAGTTTTTATGGAAGCTGTCCCACTAGCAAACACCCCATAATGTTTAAGGAGAATGCCAGAGTTGTAAATTGCTTGTCGTTTTTATGAAAGGGAATGGTTGAGAATACCCGGGAGATGTGGCTTCCGAAACAGTTGTCTCACGGCTGCCAGAGCCCCCAAACATGCGCCCTTGTTCCCTTTTGCCGAAATGTGCAACAATATTAAGAACTTAATCTTAACTATTGCAAGAAATTACAGACAAGTAAGGTTTTTATTTATCATGTGTTGAGTTTTTTTTCAAAACCCATTTTCAACTTTCTTTTTACACACATTTCAACCATCCATTCCCTTTAATTTTTCAGTTCATGAAATTAAAAAGTCCGGAAATTCATTTGGTTTGATTCAATTAAACCCCCACCCTTTCCCCCCCCAAGCTTTTTTCTTTTACAACCCCATCTATAAATATATTAAACAACCATGGTGACATTACCTTCCCTGCAAGACCTATTTTTTAAAAAGTATTTTCCTCTTTCTAAACCCCCGAGCCTCACTATCCTCAAAAAAGCTCTCAGCATTTAGAACTTACCCCCTTTTCCCATAAATTTTAAAACATTCCACATTGCCCTCACCACTCTATCAATGCCTTTTCAAACCATAAATGCAATAAAATTTCCCCTACCTTTATCTAAATACTTTTCACATATATGCTTCAATGTAAACACTTGATCAACATCCCCCCCCACTTGAAGCCCCCTTTGCTCATCCGAAATTCTACATTCTGTCTTACCTCTAATTCTTTCATTATAACCCCCCGATACTTTTCCCTGGTATATGAAACTTATTCTCTATAATTTTACAATCTCTTTTGCCCCCTTTCCTTTATAAAAAGGGGACAAACATGCCTCCCCCAAATCCTGGGTATTCCCTTTCACATTTATTAAAAAAAAGTACCAAAAATCCTCTTACTTTTGTTCCCATTCCTCTTTCCCATCTACCTTTTATCTAACAGTTTTAAATAAATAATGATCTGATATATCAGTTGCCCCATAAACATGTACATCCGGGAGCCTCCCCATCAACCTTTATCCACCAATACAAATCAAAAAAACTACTTTCATTACGTACATCATACCTTGATATTTATATATCCTCTTTTCATAAAATATGTATTACTTATTACCAAATTTCTTTCTACATAATTGGCCCCATTTCATTTCCCTCACCCCAAATTTCCCTTTTCCTTCCCTCCAACAAACCCCATTTTTAGATTGAAACCCCAACCCCCAAACTTCACTTGTTTCAAAACTCCCCAATTCCCTCAACTTTTCCCCAGAATCTTCCTTTTTTACACTTTCTCTTCCAGGTATACACGCTACTATAACCCATTTTCACACCCAAACTTTTTTTACTCCATAACCCTTGAATTTATGATTTGTGCCCCTTTTCCCCCAAAGTTTACCCCCAACATTATTTTCTCCTTTAGTTAACTTATTTGAAACCCTGACCTAACCCCATTTATTCCTCCATTGAAACCTCCCACCCCTTCAGCTCTGTTTCTTTTTAAACCCGGAATCCAGTTTTTCCATTCAAAACATCCAAATCATCTTTTTCTTTATCATTTGCACAACATCCCCCAAAAATTCAGATTTCCCCACTTTGAAATTTTCTTCTTCTTATTTTTTTTAGTAATTTTTACATATATATACATATATATATTTTTTTACATATATATATTTTTACATATATATTTTTAATATATATTTTTAATTTAATATATATATATATATATATATATATATATATAAAAATTTTTCCCCCCTTCCCCTCCGGGTTAAAAAACCCTTTTTTTAACTGGTAGGAGGGGTTTTTTTCCTTTTTCTTTAAATCTAAATTTAACGGTTAAAATGGAAGAAAATTCTTTTTCCCTTTTTTAAGGGGAAATAAGGGAAAAAATTTTTTAACTGTTGAAGACTTTCCAAAAAGAAAATTTTGAAAAAAATTTTTTTTTTTCCCCCCCAGGGGGAATGGTTAAAAAAAAATTTTAATAAAAAAATTGGGGAAAAAAAAGGGATTTGCCCCCAATTAAAAAATAAACATTTTTTATTGGGGGGTTTCGGGTTTTTTTGTTGATTAAAAAATGTTTTTTTTTTAAAAAAAAAATTTAAAAAAAAGGGGATTTTTTAAAATTTTTTGGTTTTTTTTTTTTAAAGGGAAGGGGAATCCTCCTATTGGGGGAAACCTTGGGGAAAAGGGGTAGAATTCCCTTTTTCTTTGGGGTTTTTTTTCTTCCCTTCTTCTTTTTAAAAAAAAAAAAAAAAAAAAATTTTTCCCATTTTTTAAGGGAAGTTTAGAGAAAAAAAGGGGGATTTTTTTGTGAAAAAAAGGAAGGGGGGAGGGGGGGGGTTAAATATTGGCCCAAAAATAGTGGCGGGGGGAAAAAAATTTTTGGCCTTATTAACTTTTGGGCTAAAGTTGTTTTAAAAATTTTGTCGGGGGGGAAAAAAAAAAAATTTAAATAGGAAGGGGGTTGAAAAATTAGGAAGGGGGGGGGATTTTAAATTAAATGAAAGGGGGGTTTTTTGGGGGAAAAATTTTTTTTTTTTTTCCAAGCCAACTTTTTAGAAAAAAATTTTTTTTCCCTTTTTATTTTGTAGAAAAAAAAGGGAACTTTCTTTTTCAATTTCTCTTTTTTCCTTTTCCCGGGGGAAAAAAAACCGGGGTTTCCCAGGGTCTGGGGTTTTTGGGCTTTCTTTTGGGAAGGATTTTTAAATGGGGGTTAAAAAAGGGGTGTTGGGGGTTTTCCTTTTAAAAAAATTGGGGGTAAAAAAAAAATTCAAAAAAAAAATTCATTTTAAAAATTTTAAAAAAAAAAGGGGGAAACTTTTAATTTTGAAAAACAAAGGGGGTTTTAAAAGGGGGGTAAGGGAATTCTTTTAAGGTTTTTGGGGCCAAACCCTTCAAATCCCTTTTTTTGGGTCTTAAAAAATTCTGGGGAAAAGTTTTAAAAGCAAAAATTTCAAAAGGTTTTTTCTTTTTTTAATAAAGTTACCAAATTAAGGTTTAACCCAAAAAAAAGGGAAAAGGAAAAAAGACTTAAAATTTAAAAATTTTTTGAGTTCCTGAAGGGGGATTTAAAGAATTAAAAACAAAAGGGTTTTTGTAGCGGGGGTTTGAGTTGGGATTTAAGGGTTTACTGAAGAAAGTGAAAAGAAGAAAAATAATTTTTAGTTTATGTTAAAAAGGTTGAAATTTGGTAGAGGACAATTAAAAGAGTTAAGTTTAAAATTTTTTTAAATTTTAAAAAAATTTTTATGGGAAATGAGGGGGTGTAAAGAAGAAATTCCCTAAAAAGGTTTTAAACTGTTTGTCCAGGGAAAAAAAAATTTAAAGAAGGAATCTTGTTTAAGGGGGGGATTTAGGGGAAAAAACAAATAATTTAAAGTTTTTTTTTGAATACGTGCTTGGGGAAAATTTCAAAAAAAAATTGCAAAGGTTAGTGGGAGTTTTGGGGGGAAAAAGGAGGTTGGGCAAAAGAAAGGGTTGGGGGGGGAAAAAAATAAATTTAAAAAAATTGTTAAAATTGGGGGGGGAAGTTTAAGGTTTGAATTTTTGAATTTTTTTTAGGCGGTCGCAGGGATTTCATAAAGGGTTAATTTAAATTTAAAAAAATGGGGGGGTCTTAAATTATAAAAAATTTATCATAGGAAAAGAAATTAAAATTATGCCCAACCTTTTAGGGGTTTTTTCCATTATAAACGTTGGGGGAGGGGGAATTCCTGCAAACTTTTTTAAATTTATCAAAAAATTTGAGTTAAATTAAAAGGGGGATTTGTAACAGAGGGCAAAAAAGGGGTTTTGAGGGGTTTTCTTGGAAAATGGTACGAGGTTTAAATGGGCTTAACGGAAGGGGCGGGGGGGGTCCCCAAACTAACAAATTTTTTAACTTGGACCGAAGGTGAGGGTTTGATAGAGGGGGGCCCCAATGGTCTTACCGACGATCTTTAGGGAAAAATTTTTTTAAAATTCAAAAAAGGGTTTTTTTCTTAGGGGACTTGAGCCTGAAAAAGGGGAAGAAACCCGCACAAAGGGGGGTTTTGGGAATTGGCGTTTGGGGGGGGAAAAAATCTTTTTTTGGGTTTTTAATGTTATTTTAAATGCAAAAATTAATGGGGGGAAATTTTAATGAGGAAAAAATTTTTTTTTTTTGGGGATTTTTTTTTCGGGTCATTGGGGGGGCCCATTTGTTAAAAAAAAAAAAAAAAAAAATATATATATATATATATATATATATATATATATATATAATATATATATATATATTATATATATATATATATATATATATAATATATATATATATAGAGAGAGAGAGAGAGAGAGAGGGGGGGTGGGAGGAGGAGTGATATAGACAAATTTTCTAAAATATAAATCACACTTTTTAAATTTTGAAGGAAAAAAAAAATTGTATTGAAAGACATGGTCACAAACACATTTAAGTTATTTTTTATCATTTGTTACTTATCACTTGGGTTACTTATCATTTGTTATTTATCACTTTTCAAATGATTTTTGAAAAAAAATTTAGCAGAAATGAAAATGAGAAATAAGGTTAGTATTTGGTATTTTTATATAGGTATGTGACAGTGAAAGATTTTTCCAATTGAAAATTACTTTGTATTTATTGCCCGTTACCACTGCCAAACCAACCAACAATGCCAGGAGCAAGGGCTGTAACCTTCTGGATAAATTATTAAATTTAGAAAGAAAACTTCTTTTTTTTTTTGGGTCACCCGGGGATACCTGGTTTTTTAAAAAAAGATTTTTAAAATTTTTTTTCCCCCTTATAGTCTTGTTAGGCTTGCTTGCCCAAAATCCCTTTTCAAACCATGGGCCTCTACGGGGTCAAACACCTATTTCTGTAAAACATTGTATCATAGGGGAAATTAATTTTGGAGTTTAGGTTAATGATATATATTTTGCCTATTCTTTCAGAACGTGAAGCACCAGCAGACACTTCCACGCAGAGGAGCCCTGACTTTGGTGCCAGATTGACTCTCCCAAGGCCCCAGTGAGGGCTGTCCCCCTGAGGGATCAACGCCCTGGGCAAAACATTACACAGAATGGTCGTTAACGGATGTTCTTTATTACTTGTGTGTGAAATCTAAACTGTCGACGACACCCTGCAAAGACAGGATTGTGTGTGAAATGGTGACAGTGTTTCTTTTTTTGGGTCCCCCCGCCTCGGGGAACCCTTGACATATTAAAAATAAAAACAGTGGACCCCGTTTAACATCCCCCCCAATGCACTAATTTAAGTGTTTTTATGTAAGGGGGCTTATGTATTTTTGGGGGGTCTGAAATGACTAATTAAATTCAAATTTTCCCCAAAAAATTGCAGAAATGGCACCTGAACATACTTTGGGATAAAAAATATCTTAAACCCGGGGGGTCCACTTATATATATAAAATTTTTTGCTTCACCAGCTGTCCCCTGCCAATGCAGGTTGCCCCAAAGATGAAATTTTTTCACCATCATTCATTCGGTTGGCAATATTTCTTCCTATAAATTTTTTACACTTAAATGTTGGTCACATAAGTCTACTTCACTGCAGTCGGGGTTTCCTGATCTGTGATAAATCATAGTGCCCCCCCTTTGGGAAGAGTAGGAAATGTTTGGTTTTGGGGAAAATTGTAAAATAAAGCAATTTGTGACCAAAAATTTTCCAATTCTTTCCGGGGTTTTGGGGCCAAATTTTTCTTCTGTTTCTGAAATCCATTAAATTTAGGGGACTTACAGTGGGCCCCCTGACGATCACCCCCCAAACACCAATGTAAGGTATTTATTAAGTTTGACGGGATTTTGGGGGCTGAAAAGGGTAATTATTTACAATTTCCCAGGAAAAACGGCAGTACTGGGACCCGAACATACTCTGGGGAAAAATCAAAAGGGGTCCACTGTATATGAACATTATTAAACTGTTTTTTTTGGGGGAAATGCAGCTAATGTGGTTTTTTAAATTTTAAACAGCATGATAACTTCAAGACATCTAACAAAAATTAAAATAAGAAAATTGATTAAAATTGAAGACTGAGAAAATTAATTTAAAAAATAGTTTTTTCTTTAAGGGAAAAAATTTTAATTCAAAACTAAACGCTGAGAAAATCTAACAAAATTGAAACACTGAGAAAATCTAAACAAAATTGAAGAATTTAGAAACCATTTTAAATTTTAAACATCAAGTGAGGAGGGTTTAGACCCCAATCTGGTGGTGATCCATTCCCCTAGATGGAGGGTAAAGGTTAGGTTTTGGTTAGGTTAGGGAGGGTTAGGAGTTTGGGTTTGGGAGGTTATTAGGGTTTGGTTAGGGGAGGTTAGGGGGAAAAAGGGGGTTACTGGGAAAAAATTAGGTAGGTTAGGGGTTTGGCTTTTTTAGGGTTTGGAGGTTAAAATGGTTAGTTAGTAACAAAAAGGGGTTTTTGGGGGTTTGATTAGATAAGGAAAGGGTTTTTGTTAGTTTAATAAAGGAAAGGGTTTGGTTAGGGGGGTTGTTTTGGTAAAGGGTTTGGGAAAAAAGGTTAGGGTTAAATAGGCAGGTTAGGTTAGGCGGTTTGGTTAGTTTTGAAGAAAGGTTATTGATTAGATTAGAAAAATTTTGAAATTTTTGGGGTTTAAAGGTTAGTTAAGGGTGAAAAAAATGGTATTAAAAATTTTAAAATGGGTTGAAAGGTATTAGTCAAAGAAATTAAATTTTCATAAAAAGCATTGGGGTTATTTTTTCCCCGTTAAAATCAAAAATTAGGTTTAAAGATAAAAGGTTTTTGGGTAGGGTTTGGGGGCAGGTTGTTTTTTTAAGGGGAAAAGGGTTTGGGAGGCAAGAGGGCAGGTTAGGGTTAGGTTAGGGGGGTAGTTAATTAGAAAAAAGGGGAAAAGGTTGGTTTGGTCAAAGGGAGGTTAAAAAGGTTTGGGGTTTTAAGTTAAGTAGGTTAGGTGGTTAGGAGGGGTGGTTGGGTTAGGGGGCCCCGGGTTTTTAAGGAATTTTTTGGGGGGTTGGGAGGCCAGGTTAGGTTGGGGTTAGGTTATTAGGTTGAAATAAGCCGGTTGCTAGGTTGAGGCTGTAAGAGTTAGGTTAGGGGTTCGGTTAATACCAGTTAGGGGTTATTAAGGTTAAATAGGGCAGGTTAGGTTTAGGCCAGGTTGGGTTAGGGGTGTTTGGTTGTTAGGGTTTTTGGTGGGTTTGTTGTTAGGTTAGCTGTAAGTGGTTTTAAAAATTAGGGCTGCCCGGGTTTGGAAAAAGGGTTTGGTTAGTCAAGAGTTAGTTTAGGGTTTGGTCAGGTTAGGTTTGGAAAGGAAAGGTTAGTTAGGTTGGTTAGGGAAAAAGGGTTGGTTTAAAAGGGAAAATTTAGACCAGGTTTAAAATTTGGTAAGGTTAGTAGAAAGGGTTTTTAGGAAATTAAGGGAAAAAGGAAGGTGTTTCCTGATGCAAATCTTAGTCAGAGATGATCTGCCATTGAGCTTTTAGGGGGAAAGTGTTCCTTTTATGTTGAGAAATTTAAAAATTCCCAGAGCGAGCACCCTCCACCCCTTGATCAAATTTTAAACCTGCCCCAGAGATGTAACTTCAAATTTAGTTCTTTCCCTGAATATACAAAAAAGGGATCCAGGGCTGCCCAACTTTGGATTCCCGATTCCTTTTAAATTTTTTAGAAGTTAAACAGCACCACAGTGACTCATGCTTTATTTGTTTCCTTTTAAAGAATCATATTCAGTTTATAACTTTAAGTAAACTGTTTTGAGTTCGTCATAAACAGGTCATCACTGACTGAATATAACTCACTGAGGTCAGTGACTTTCTGATGTTCCTCAGTATCACGCTGATAAATTTTATACCTACCAACGTGCACTGCATATTATTTTTGGCAGAAATTACAATGTATTGAAGACACTGGTTGTAAATTCTGTACTTATTGACCCCAGAAAATTAGAAGCGGGTCTTGGATCAAGTTTTAAACAACATAAGTATTGGCTCTATTTATTTCTTGCTCAGGTCTAAATTGCTTACCATTTAAACCCCATTGGATATAAAAATACATTTGCTGGTTAAATTTATAATTGTCTACTTGTTACAAATTGTCAGTCGTTTTCTCAGGAAAAAAACTCAAAATGCAAAATTGTAAAATTTACAATTCTCATCAGTATTATGCCCTTCTTAATGCTGCCTGACTTACTTTGTGTATTCTCTCCAAAATATTGAGACAGGAAAATTTTTACGCTTGATATAAAAATACAGTACACATTTTTTATAATAATAATAATAGCAATAAGGGTAATAATGATAGTATAGTAATAATACTTCATTTGCATACAGGTGTTATGTTTTTTTAATATTGCACTATCTCAGAATGGCAGAGAGTGTGTAATATAATGGTTTCTAATGCATTTGACAGTTGTATATTGAGCTGGTACAGTTGTATGTTGGGTGGTAATTTGGGGTGAGCACGTGACAACACCGCGTTTGATATCCCCCATCCGCTGTTGCGCCGGGTGCTGCTGCTGCAGGGGGCGCTGCCAGCTGTGGGGTGAAGCCGGCCGATTGCCGTGCCATTGGGGTTTTTCCCCCCCCCCTAGCCGCTGCCGCCGCCTTCCCCGCGCCCCGCCGCTCGCGCCATTGCCGCCATTGCCGCTGCTGCCATTGCTGCTGCGCTTCGCGCCGCGCCATTGCCGCGCGCCATTTGCCCTCTATTGTGCTACGCCCCCCGCCGCCTTGCGCATTGCCGCCCTGGGCCTTTCCCCTCCCTCTTTTCTCTCTTCCTTCTCTTCCTTTCCCCTTCTTCTTCCTTCTTCCTTCTTTTCTTCTTCCTTTTCCCCTTTTTTCTCTTTCTTCTTTTTCTTTCTCTTTCTCTCTCTTCCCCCTCTTCCTCTTCCTTCTTCCTTTCCCCTTCCTCTTCTTTCTTCTCTTCTCTTCTCTTCTCTTTTTCTTCTTCTTCTCCACAGTCTTGTTTCCCCCCTCCAAGCTCAGAGCTCCTTACCACCAAATATAAACATATCTAAGTAATTTCTATATTAACTAGAAATTTAGCTTTTACAGCTGTAGATATTATGTACTATAGGCCTCTGTCACTCTATGTAAATTCACTATTATGTAACAACATTTCTATCAGTAATTCTGTATGTGCAAGATACAGTATATTGAAAGAAGCGACTTTATTTCTTTGTGTAGTCTGCAATGTGTAGTTTATATGTAGTAAATTCACGACAAGCCACTGGGGGTGAAAGTGTTTATCTCAAGTACCTTCACACTTCTCATTGCATCATGGATCGGGGGAGCACCCTGCCCAGTTCCACTTGGCAAATTTTCGGTTCCAAGTTTGCAATTTTTTTAAACTGTTCAGTTTTTAATGACCAAAATTTGTTCGACGCCCTCAAGCCTAACGCCTTATTTTCCTTCCTCCGCTAAGGCCCCACCCCCGACACAGACCCCCTCTGACTTTTTTAAAGAACCATTTATTACATAACCTTAATTATACATGAGTTTGGAGGATATGTTTTGTATCTTTTTATGTGATGCTTTAGATGTTGTATTTGAGACCCCTGCAAAACAGGATAAGTGGAGTTGGGGAAAGTGTTGAATGATGATGGATTTTTTTTGATTTTTTTTTTGGGTCAAACCCCGCCCCCGGGGGGAGACCCATTGCTGAAAAAAAAAAAAAAAAACTCCTTTAGCACTTTTTCCGACTACAACCCCCTTTTTTTTTGCAGCGCTGTATACCCTTGGTTTATCACTTAGTGACCCACAACCCTACCCTGCAGCGCTGTATGACCCTGGTGGTTTATCACTTAGTGACCTTACAACCTCTACCCTGCAGCGCTGTATGACCCTGGTGGTTTATCACTTAGTGACCTTACAACCTCTACCCTGCAGCGCTGTATGACCCTGGTGGTTTATCACTTAGTGACCTTACAACCTCTACCCTGCAGCGCTGTATGACCCTGGTGGTTTATCACTTAGTGACTTACAACCCCCCCGCCAGGATGACCCTGGTGGTTTTTTCACTTTGTGACCTTTCAACCTCACCCTGGGAGCGCTTTTTATTTACCCCGGTGGATCACTTAGTGACCTTACAACCTCTACCCTGCACCCCTTTTTAGACCCCCCCGGTGGTTTTCACTTAGTGACCACAACCTTACCCCGCAGCGTGTATGACCCTGGTGGTTTTCACTTTTGACCCACAACCCACCCTGCAGCCTTAGACCCTGGGGTTTATCACGGACCTTACAACCCCTCTACTCCCGCAGCCTGTATGACCCTGGGGGTTTTTTCACTTAGTTTTGATTATAAAAAGAGTGAGGTAACCGTCCTCAGCCTGAGTCGGTGTGTTCAGCCTCAGACTGAACACACGACCCAGGCTGAGGGACTGATCACCCAAACCCCCATCTTTCCCCCTTTCTGTATTGACGGAAGCCACAGCTGGCAAAACATTTAAATAAAGATACCCAAAAGTGCACATGTCATATTTATCAACTACAAGAATCATAAACTTCCTTTCTTTACAAAATTATTTAATAATGAGGTCCATTACATTTTTCAACTTTATTAAACATGTATAAAGTAAATTACAGCAAGTTTTAATAAATTTTTGGACCTGAATGTGTTATTCCCCCCCAGAATTTATTGGGGAAATTAGAATTTGGGGGGGTAAATTTAATTTATAAAAGAATAAAAAAATAATAATAATAATAAATTTTTCAAAAAGGAGAATTAGAGAGGGGAAATGGGGTATTTGGGGAGATTTGGGGAAAATTTTGAGGAACTTTTTAAAACAATGAAGGAGGGTAATTTTATGCACTGGTCAGGAGGTATAACATCTTTTTGGGGGAGAAGAGCAGGATTGAGGTGGGGAGGTGGAGGCATTACATAGAATGAAAGAGGGTAAAGCAGCTGGAACTGACGGGATCATGAAAAAATGTTAAAAACAGGGGGGTATAGGGTTGGGGTGGGGTTTTTTTTTTAATAAATGTAGAAAGAGGGGGAAAGGACCCAAGGGTTTGGGAGAAGGAGGTATAATCCCTTTTAAAAGGAAGGGGGGCAAAAAAGATTGTAAAATTATAGGGGGAAAAAGTTTATGAGTATCCGATAAAGGGATGGTAGAGATTTTTGAAAGAATTAGAGGTAAGACAGAGAGCAGATTTGGGGAGCAAGGAGGTTTTGGAATGGATAGGGATTTTAGACGGGGTTTTAAGTGAAGCATATGGAACAATATTTGATGGAAAGAAGTTTTCATTGCGTTATGGATTTAGAAAGGCCCGTGGCCCGGGGTAAAACCCCCCCCAACACGGAGGGGCCCGGGTTCATTCCCCGGGGGTGGGAAACTTTTCACGCACACCTGTTTTCCTGTTACCCAGCAAAGGGGACCTGGGGGTTAGTCGACTTTTGGGGGCGACCTGGGGGGCAAGATTACCCCAATGGGAAAAAAAGAAGTCCCCATGACGACTCTTTCTTGGGGATCCTTGGTAAACCCCCCGGGGTTAAAAACCAACGAAATCTTTCTATCTTATATGACAGTGGATAGGGGAAACAATTGGGAGATTTAAGTGTATGTGTGGTGGTGTTACAAAGCTGTAAAGAGTTTTTTTGGGGTAGGAGGCTCAGGTTTGGTGCAAAAGGGGAATGGGGGGATACCCAGAGAAGAGGTCTTACAGGGGGTTTTAATGTCACCATGGTTGTTCAAATAGTTATAGATGGGGTTTTAAAGAAGAAATGCTAGATGTTGGGGGGAGGGGTGGATTCTTATGGGGAATTAAATACAGAATGGAGTTTAACGTTACCTTTTTGATGATACTGTGCTTTGGGAATTCAAAAAAACTAAAGTTAGTGGATGAGTTTAGGGGTGTGGGAAAGTTGAAAGGGGTATTAAGAGGGATGAGAGTATCAAACGAAGATAAAAACAAATTGATATCACATTGGGGGAAGGGGGTATGGGAAAAAGGAATGTTTTTTGATATTTTGGGGAATTTACTTTTCAGCAGATTTTTTGGGATGAGGAAACCAAAATTTATGAAGGAAAAAGGGAGGGGCATTAAGGTATCTGTGGAGACAAGTTTTCCCTGGAGGCAAAGAAGGAATGTAAGAAAAGGGGAAACACTTTATATGGGATGATGCAGGGGTTGTAAATGCGACAGAAAGGGAGCTGGAGGGTGGAGACGCTTTCAAGGGGTGTGTAGGGGTTTTTATGAGAATTTCAGGGGAAAATTTGGGGGGGTGGGGACAAAAAAATAGAGGGGTGAAGAGGTGTTGAGGGGTTTGGTATTTGAAAGGGGAAAAAAGTAGAATGACTTGAGACAAAAAATCGTTGGGAAAGGAATGGGGAGGGGGACCCCCAAAAAAGGTTGGGGGGAAGGAAAAGGGGGTTTTGGTAAGGGGGTTGACCCCCCAGCAAGCTTTAAAAGTGGGATAGGAGGGAAAGGAACAATTTTTTGGGACCCCATTTGAGAAAGAGAGGAATAGATTTTTGGGAAGGATTTGGGAATCACACTTTAGTCCGGAAAAGGGAATAATGCCATAATTTAAAAAAGGGGGGGGATATTGGGAGTTTTGGGGATGTCCAAACTGTAGATATGAGTGTCTGCAAAAACAGTGATTTTTAGAATGAAGAAAAAGGGTTTAAAAGATGGGAAATTTTTTTTTTTTTTCTTTTTTACCTGTTTTTGGGGGAAAAAGGCGACGGTTAAAAAAATAAAATTAATAAAAATAATAATAATTTTATTTCAGCATGATACAATGTTTGTAGATGTACGTACTTGTATGTGTACTTGTAGAAATAAAGATTTATTATTATTATTATTATTCAACTTTGTCAATGGTCCGTCGACCAAAAGCCGCGTAAGCTCCCCTTTTGGCAGGTTATTTGTGTTCCCCCGTACGATTGGCCTTTTTTTTTTTTTTTATTATTATTATTATTATTATTATTATTATTAATTTTTTTTTTTTGTTTTTGTTATTATTAGGGCATGCAGAAAGTCCATTCACACAGAATTTTGAGAAAATTTTGTCTAACTTAAAAAATGGGATTTATTTAAATTTTTTGTTTTTCCGGGTTGGGTGGCTACGGGGGCCCTGTTTAAAGGTTTTGTGGGGAAGGGGTTGAAAGCTCTCACAGATCCTGCTCTCATATCTCTTGCACAGTACTGTAAAGATCTGGAACACATCAACCTACATGGTTGCTCAGTGAGTTGTCATCCTTTTTTTTTTTTTTTTGGGGGGGTTTTGGGGGGGGGTTTTGGGGGGGGGGTGGTGGGGAAAGGGGGGGGGGGTTTATGGGGGGGGAGGTTTATTTGGTATTTTGGGTTTATGGGGGGGATGGTGTGGTTGGGGGGGTGGGGGGAAGGGGATTTTGGTGTGGGGGGGGGTTGGGGATGGGGAGGGGGGGATGGGGGGGTGGTGATGGGGAGGTGATGGGTGTGGGGGCTGATGGGGAAGTGATGGTGTGGTTGATGGGGGAGGTGATTTTCTTTTTGGGTTGATGGGGGGAAGGGGGGTGGTGTGGGTTTATGGGGGGGGGAATTAAAATTTTGTTTATTTTTCAAGATTTTCCCACATACACACACAAATTTTTTTTTCTAGGTTAACCCACAGTTACATGATTAACCATCACACTTTGTCCATCAGTTCCAAATTAATTGATCCAGTAGATTTTATTGTTTCCAAAGTCTGTTAAATTGGTGTCCATTAAATCTCAAATTTTCTGTAATACCATATATGCCTCTGTAATCTTTTTTAGACCAACCAAGGGTGGATATGTCGGGAAATTTATTTTCCAAATGTACATTTTTTTTAAGGGATGGGGACATTTGGGGTTCGAAACTAGGTTATAGAAAATTGGGGGAAAATTTTCGGTGGGATTTGGAAACTTAAGATAACTTAGATTAATGACAAAGGTAATTAGGGTTTTTTTATAGTTCAGGGGGAAAAAAAATTTAGGGGTTTAAAAATATATACACAAGAATTTAAATCCATTGGGGTTTTTGGCTTTTTTTCGTTTAATTTTTTGAATTACTGAGCTTAATGGTTTGTAAATACCTTTTCCCGTTACAGGCAATCAGTGACAGAGGTGTGGTAGCGCTGGCAGAGAACTGTTTGATGATCCGCTACCGGGAGAATGATGCATTTTACAGACCCAGCTACGGTGGTGTCCAACACGGGCCCCCCCTAGAAACTCTGGAAGTAGCTGCCTGTTCACAGTTTACCGACAACGGGTTCCAAGCTTTGGCTCGGGTAAGGTGTAGCTTCAGAGGGGATTTATTTGATGGCTGGTGAATGCTTTTAATTCAAATAATCAAGGCTGCACTTTCCTTCCTTGGATCAAATTTTATTACCTCCCATTCAGTAGCGGACCTACATTTTTGGGGCCCTGAAGCTTGAACTGTTATGGGGGCTTTTTTGTATAACCATAAACAATGGTCATGTCACCTATTTATGACCTTTGTTTTTAAAACATCCGTGACCTTGATATTTTCGTCATTTTATGGCCTTTATGATCAATCTTCTTTTCCTCTTATCAAGTGAAAATGCAACACCTTTTTTTTTGCAGACGGTACATGTTAGAAGATCGACCTTGAGGACTGCGTGCTGATCACTGATGCCACCCTGAATCACCTGGCCTCAGGATGTCCTCGATTAGAAAAACTCGTAAGTTGCTGAGTAGTGTGTGCTTACTCATGTTCAGTTCATTATTTTGTAAGTTTTCAAGTTTATGTTCATTAAGGAATTCATAAGTTGGGTGTATATTCATTTACTGAAATAACTCGCACACAGAAAGAAACTTATGATGACGTTTTGGTCTGACTTGGACCATTGACTAGTCAATTTACAATCACGTCCAAGTCGACCCAAAAAATTGTCATGTTTTTCCCCTTTTGGGAGGTTATTTGTGTATTGTTGTCAGTATTTGCCTTTTGTTGTCTATACTCTTTAAAACTTGTAATTGTTTAAAAATTCCCTGGGGAAGTGGAGAAGAATTTTCCCCCGTAAATCATGCATGTCGAAGAAGAAAATAAAAAGCCGGGGAAAGGCAACCCTTCTCCTGTATAAATTACTAAATTTAAAAAGAGAAACTTTCGTTTTTCTTTCTAGGTCACCCTGCCTCGGTGGGATACAGCCAGTTCGTTGAAAAAAAAAATGTTGAGCATATCATGTTTGTTCATGTTCACTTTATTTAGTAACTAAAGTTGCCAGACTTGCTCTTTCATAGCCTCAAGGGGCTCTATTGTGCTTATTCTTAAAACTATATATGGAGCTTGCCTCCACCACTTCTTTGTCAGGGTCATTCCACTTCCCAACCACCCTGAGACTGAAGAAATACTTCCTGACATCCCTGGGACTCATCTCTGTCTTTAACATCCAGCTATGCCTCAAGTACCTATTTCCAGCCTTTCAAACACCCTGTCTCTTTCTGCCCTATCAATTCCTCTGAGTATTTTGTATGTAGTTATCATTCTTCCCTGGGTCTTCTGTCCTCAAGGGTTAGCCAGACATGAGTCCTGGAAGTGGGAAGAACAATCCTGATTTAAGGAGGAGTTTTGGGGTATTTGGTTTTGTGAATCTAAACTGTCGATTGCACCCCTGGAAGACAGTGATAGGGGGAATGATGGGGAGGTTTTTTTGGGCACCCCTTCCTCAGTGGGAGATGGCCAGCTTGTTAAAAAAAAAAACTATTTTCAGAGCTTATCTCATTGTGAACTGATAACGGATGAAGGATCCCCCCCTGGGGGGCCCGCATGTTTTGACGGGGCACCTGCTGTGTGGGGTTAGACAACGTCCGCCAACCGATGCTTCCCCCAGACCATTGTCTCCCGATAACCCACAACCATCGAACCTTTTTGACTGCCAGCTTTTTACCCACAAAAAAAGATCAAGGCAAGTGATCGTCCATTTTTTTGTATGGGTAGAAAAAAAGGGAAGGGTGAAAAAATCCACGTAAGAAACCTTTCATATAAGGATCAATCGTGAGTACGTATTGAACCTTCACTCTCTTGAGAGATGTAAAATGAGGGAAAATATCATTGAAGTTCATAGGTGAAAGACAGGCATAAACAAAATCAATATAAATAAAGTACCTAAGATACTGAATCATGTATGAACTAGAAAAATGCATTTAAATTAGATAAATTTAGATTTAGAAAGGACTTAAGAAAGCACTGGTTTTCAAACAGAATTATCGGCAAGTGGGATAATCTTCCCCAAAGGGGGGTAAAAGAATAAAAACCCTTGAGTTTAAAAAAGGGAAATTTGATATATGATAGAAGGGGTGGGGTTTGATTAGGGGCTGGATTAAGAAATTTGGTAGCTTTTGGGGGGGGAAGGTTCAATTTTGGGGGATGGAAAAGGTTGGTTTTTAGAAGGTCTGCCTGTTTGGGGCCCGGGCCCGCGCAGGGTTTCCAGACTTTGCAAAAGCTTTATGGACAGTGATTTGCTATTGTAAAATTTTTAAAAGGGTTTTATTAAAAAAGTCACCGGGGTTTGTCAAGGTTGGGGGTGAAGTCGAAGGTGAAACATTGCCTGAGGCATTGAAAACAGGGGGGGGCCCAAGGGGTCATCAGAAAAAAGGAGGAAAAGGGCCCGGAGCCATTGAAAACTAGGAGAGGGGGTACCTAAAATGAGCTTCATTGGGAAAAATTGAATTTTTAAAAAGGGGAGGGGGAATTTGCAGGGGGGAAAAAAAAAACTAGTATGGGGACCCTCTGCAAACGGGATTTAAGTGATGAAGGTTTTTTAATGAGAAGAGTTTTTTTTTTGGACCCTGCCTGGGGGGAAAAAGGTATGTGTTAATAAAAAAAAGTATGGATAATATAGGTTTATTTAAATTTATTTAATAATGTCTTGCAATACATGTTTTCTTCCTTCTAGGTAAGCAGTGTTATTTTATACCTGTGTATTGATAGTTGTACATGCATTATATAGAATTTTGGATTTTTAGATTTTTGGCCCCTTTAGATTTTTTCAAACGATTTGATTATATCCAAAAAATTTTCCCGTTTCGTTAAAACCCTATTGAACCCAAAACAAGAGACCGTCCAATGGCCTGAATGCCCCCCTTTGTTCCAGTTTTAAACCCGGGCCAGTGGGCCTTCAAAGGATAATTTCGTACATTATGTTACCTTTATCACTTTTTTGTTTTTTGAAAAATTAAGTTCCTTTTGGGCCCCAAGGTTAGTCAACCTTTAAAGTTAAATTATATGGGGAAAAAAGAAAAGATTTTAATTTGGGGGCCCAACCCTGAAACCTATACCAGGGTTTGTAAATTGGCCTTAAAAATTAAGGAAAGGGAATGGGGTTAAAGGGAAACCTTTTATAGAAAATCACCCTAACACATTTTTAAATGACTTTTTCCATTTTAACAAATCAAAAAAGGGTACAGAGCTTTTTATGGACAGATTTGTTAAAACAGAGGCCCGTGACCCAATGGTCCCGTGGCATTAAAAAAAAGGGAAGATCAAAAGGACTTTACCCAAGTTTTCCCCAAGGAAGGGATTCTTTAAAACCAACACCCTCCCCTCCTCCCCCCTAATTCCCGATCTTCATTAAAGGGAATGAATTTTTTTATTCATTGAAATTATTCATTGATTAAAACTTTTTTTCATGTAGAAAAATTTTTTTGTTTTGGGTGCATGGAAATTTTATTTTCTTTTTTACGAGGAAAATTTTATTGTTTTTTCGAATTATGGGACGGGGGCCAGAAAAGGATTAATATCAATGGGGGGCCCCTGATTCATTTAAGCTGGGGTGGAGAAATGTCGGGTTTTTTACAATTCAGAATCCTTAAAAGTAAACCCCAACCACTGATTCAATATCCACATTCAGTTTCCACAGCTGTGGCCAAAAAAACCTCAATTTTGCATAATAATGGAAATGAAGAAAAAACCGCAGTTCTTTCGCCCAAGACAAAAGGAAGTGTCCCTCAGAAAAAAGGGAAAATTCCCCATTATTGTGCATAAATTTTTTTCCCAAACTCCCAAAAGTTATATCTTTTTTTCAACATTTGGTATGTAAAAAGTGATCTTTTTTTGTTTTTTTTTACATTTAAAATGTTAAAACTTTATTACTTTTTTTTGTTATATTTGAAAAAATATGTAAAAAAGTGCTATTTTTATAAAAAAAGATCTGCTGGAATTTATTAAATCTTATAATGGGTAGTTGAACCATATTTTTGGGGTTTCAAAAACACTTTTTTCCACAAAGGCCCTTAAACATATCCCCCAAAAACGGTGGGGCCTAAATTATTTTATTGTTGATCCAGTATTAAGGAAAAAGGCATTGATTGTTAACAAAGAGAGTGGCTAAAAAATATTTATTATTAAAAAAAGTATTTTCTTGTTGGTAAGTTATAGTTTTGATAATTTCTTCCATAAAATAACAGACGTGATTCCGAGGCTTGTGAACCATTGTTTTGATCGGTGGTAAAGCGCTGGAGGTCCTAACTTATATATGTCACAGATTATACAATTCTGCACTTACAAGCAGAGAACTTGAGAACCAGTTACAAGCTTAACAGTCTCCGAGTCATAATATGAGCATGTGTGCAACAAAAGCAACCATTTTACTGTGGCTTTCTTGACAAGAAACTCTTGTAAGGTGAAACATGTGGAACACATCTTGTAAGATGCAACACCAGGAACACATCTTGTAAGATGCAACACCAGGAACACATCTTGTAAGATGCAACACCTGGAACACATCTTGTAAGATGCAACACCAGTAACATATCTTGTAAGATGCAACACCTGGAACACATCTTGTAAGATGCAACACCTGGAACACATTTCCAAAGAAGAGAGACAGAGAGTTCATCTCATTTATAAGTTAGGAACCTCATGTATACTCACTTATGAAAGGTATATTAGTTGATAAGGGAAAACTAGACTTATGGAGAGTGTACCTAGGACTTAATTTCTTGTCACAAAGCTGCAATGTTTTGACATGATGAGAGCAATACTCTCCACTTGGTCCTTATGCTGTGAACACAGTGTTATATATCTTGAAGAAGCTCACCTTTATGCCGGGCAGTGACGGTGAAACCTCGATTTGATGGGCCAATAGGGAAGAGAGGGTGATGCCCATTGTCTGTTATATCTGAATGAGTTTTTCCATGAAAGGAAAAATAATAGACGATTCTGGATTTAATAGTCATGCATTTAATCCAAAATCAAAATTCTGGATTTAATAGTTGTTCATTTAATCTTGAATCAAATTACCCAGTGGACCATAACGCTCATGGATAATTCTGGATTTTACGGACTTTGTTGTTTCCGGACTTTGTCCGGTTAACAGGTTTTGTCCATTAAATCTGAAATCTATTAACCTGAGGTCTGTTAAATTTAGATTTTACTGTAATGCCAGTTTCTCTTTTATGTTCACTCTGAAACATGTTCAGTGTGTATTTTGTTGCCAGTCGTGCATACCTTATGTGAAGAAACACACACACACACACACACACACACAGAGTATATACACACACACATATGCACATACACACATACGCACACACATACAAACACACATATACATATGCGACAGTGTCACAAACACCACTTGTAAGTGTTGCAAACACTAACACCACTTGTAAATGTTGCAAACACTAACACCACCTGCCACAAACACTGTAACAGTGTCACAAGCACTAACACACACACCACCTGCCACAAACACTGTAACAGTGTCACAAGCACTAACACAAACACCACCTGCCACAAACACTGTAACAGTATCACTAGCACTAACACAAACACCACCTGTCACAAACACTGTAACAGTGTCACAAGCACTAACACACACACACCACCTGCCACAAACACTGTAACAGTGTCACAAGCACTAACACAACAAACGCCACCTGCCACAAACACTGTAACAGTGTCACAAGCACTAACACAAACACCACCTGCCACAAACACTGTAACAGTGTCACAGGCACTAACTCACACACCACCTGCCACAAACACTGTAACAGTGTCACAAGCACTAACACAAACACCACCTGCCACAAACACTGTAACAGTATCACAAGCACTAACTCACACACCACCTGCCACAAACACTGTAACAGTATCACTAGCACTAACACAAACACCATCTGGCACAAACACTGTAACAGTATCACAAGCACTAACACACACACCACCTGCCACAAACACTGTAACAGTATCACAAGCACTAACACACACACCACCTGCCACAAACACTGTAACAGTATCACAAGCACTAACACACACACCACCTGCCACAAACACTGTAACAGTATCACTAGCACTAACACAAACACCACCTGCCACAAACACTGTAACAGTGTCACAAGCACTAACACAACAAACACCACCTGCCACAAACACTGTAACTGTAAGTGTCACAAGCACTAACACAACAAACACCACCTGCCACAAACACTGTAACTGTAACAGTATCACAAGCACTAACACACACACTACCTGCCACAAACACTGTAACAGTGTCACAAGCACTAACACAACAAACACCACCTGCCACAAACACTGTAACAGTGTCACAAGCACTAACACAACAAACACCACCTGCCACAAACACTGTAACTGTAACAGTATCACTAGCACTAACACACACACACCACCTGCCACAAACACTGTAACAGTGTCACAAGCACTAACACACACACACCACCAATCACAAACACTGTAACAGTATCACTAGCACTAACACACACACACCACCTGTCACAAACACTAACAGTATCACTAGCATTAACACAAACACCACCTGTCACAAACACTGTAACAGTGTCACAAGCACTAACACAAACACCATCTGCCACAAACACTGTAACAGTATCACAAGCACTAACACACACACACCACCTGTCACAAACACTGTAACAGTATCACTAGCACTAACACAAACACCACCTGCCACAAACACTGTAACTGTAACAGTATCACAAGCACTAACACACACACACCACCTGTCACAAACACTGTAACAGTATCACAAGCACTAACAACAAACACCACCTGCCACAAACACTAACAGTATCACTAGCACTAACACACACACCACCTGCCACAAACACTGTAACAGTGTCACAAGCACTAACAAACACCACCTGTCACAAACACTGTAACAGTGTCACAAGCACTAACAACAAACACCACCTGTCACAAACACTGTAACAGTGTCACAAGCACTAACAACAAACACCACCTGTCACACACACTGTAACAGTGTCACAAGCACTAACAACAAACACCACCTGCCACAAACACTGTAACAGTATCACTAACACAAACACCACCTGCCACAAACACTGTAACAGTGTCACAAGCACTAACAAACACCACCTGCCACAAACACTGTAACAGTGTCACAAGCACTAACAACAAACACCACCTGTCACAAACACTGTAACAGTGTCACAAGCACTAACAAACACCACCTGTCACAAACACTGTAACAGTGTCACAAGCACTAACAACAAACACCACCTGTCACAAACACTGTAACAGTGTCACAAGCACTAACAAACACCACCTGTCACACTGTAACAGTGTCACAAGCACTAACAACAAACACCACCTGCCACAAACACTAACAGTATCACTAGCACTAACACAAACACCACCTGCCACAAACACTGTAACAGTGTCACAAGCACTAACAAACACCACCTGTCACAAACACTGTAACAGTGTCACAAGCACTAACAACAAACACCACCTGCCACAAACACTGTAACAGTGTCACAAGCACTAACAAACACCACCTGCCTCAAACACTGTAACAGTATCACAAGCACTAACACACACACCACCTGTCACAAACACTGTAACAGTGTCACAAGCACTAACACAAACACCACCTGCCACAAACACTGTAACAGTGTCACAGGCACTAACTCACACACCACCTGCCACAAACACTGTAACAGTGTCACAAGCACTAACACAAACACCACCTGCCACAAACACTGTAACAGTATCACAAGCACTAACTCACACACCACCTGCCACAAACACTGTAACAGTATCACTAGCACTAACACAAACACCACCTGCCACAAACACTGTAACAGTATCACAAGCACTAACACACACACCACCTGTCACAAACACTGTAACAGTATCACAAGCACTAACACACACACCACCTGTCACAAACACTGTAACAGTATCACAAGCACTAACACACACACCACCTGCCACAAGCACTGTAGCAGTGTCACAAGCACTAACACAAACACCACCTGCCACAAACACTGTAACAGTATCACAAGCACTAACACACACACCACCTGCCACAAGCACTGTATACAACAGACTAAGTGCCACAAACATTTTCATTCTACGTTTTATATTAATACAAGAACTGTAGCATGACAGTGTTGCCACACGTGGCAATATAACTTGCCACTGACCTCAGTTGACTGGTTGTAAAACCAGTGTTACAAATCAAATACACCATTTACAATAGTGTAAAAGTGTGAGCATACACTTTTACGAGCTTAATTCTCTTTTATGTAAAGAAAACTTATAATATTGTTTAGAATTCACCAAAAATTGCACTTGGGAGAGGAATGTTATATTGATGATTCAGTTTCTCCAGGACCATTTGACAGTGGTCCTGGACCATTTGACAGTGGTCCTGGACCATTTGACAGTGGTCCTAGACCATTTGACAGTGGTCCTAGACCATTTGACAGTGGTCCTAGACCATTTGACAGTGGTCCTGGACCATTTGACAGTGGTTCTAGACCATTTGACAGTGGTCCTGGATCATTTGACAGTGGTCCTGGATCATTTGACAGTGGTCCTGGACCATTTGACAGTGATCCTGGACCATTTGACAGTAGTCCTGGACCATTTGACAGTGGTCCTGGATCATTTGACAGTGGTCTTGGATCATTTGACAGTGGTTCTGGACCATTTGACAGTGATCCTGGACCATTTGGCAGTAGTCCTGGACCATTTGACAGTGGTCCTGGATCATTTGACAGTGGTCCTGGATCATTTGACAGTGGTCATGGACCATTTGACAGTGGTCGAGGAAGGACAGAAGTCACCAAAGGATCCTCCTCTAACAAGTCAGGGAGTTTTGATGAATTATCCCAGCCATATTTTGTGGCTCTTTATTCCTTGTTTAGAATGGTGAATGAGCTCAAAATTCACAGAATACCTTAACTTCATATGTCAAGTTTTAATTTTTAGCTTCCTAAAATACAGTGGACCCCCGGTTAACGATATTTTTTCACTCCAGAAGTATGTTCAGGTGCCAGTACTGACCGAATTTGTTCCCATAAGAAATATTGTGAAGTAGATTAGTCCATTTCAGACCCCAAAACATACACGTACAAACGCACTTACATAAATACACTTACATAATTGGTCGCATTCAGAGGTAATCGTTATGCGGTGGTCCACTGTATATATACGACTTGAGTGCCAAGATTGCAAGTGTATCTTACATGAGGAACAAGAAATATAGGATAACGGTAATTGAGTTTTCTCTTCATTTTTTCAGAATCTGTCTTGTATTGGGTTCTTGCCCTGGCTGACCTCTCTTTTCTGTGTCTCATACCTGCTGTGGCACAGCCATATAGGGAGGGCTAAGGGGAGTTAAGCCCCTCAGAGGTCAATGCTTTTTGGGGGTCTATGGCTAATTTTCGCTCGTTTACATTGACTAGCAGAGAAATTTCACATGTGAAAATCAAATGTTTTTAAAGGCGATTTTTTTTTTTTTTCTCAGAATTTCAGCATTTTATTATTTTCAAGCCCCCAGAGTTTTAAATCCTGTCTTGACCCCCCTTCTCCCCCACAGATTTAAATCTTGGCTTGAACACCCTTTCTCCAATTTCAATCTTGGCTTGAACACCCCTTCCCCAGATTGAAATTCCGGCTGTGCTACTTCTTCCCTGTGCCACTGTTATTCCTGTTCCTTTCTTTTCCCTTTTGTACTTCTTCCGTGTTTAATTTGGCTGACCTCAGCTCTTTTTACGTATTCCATTATTCTTAATTCCTTTTTTTAGTGGTTTGTCCCTTGTGCATCTCTGAATTTACTTGCGTCTCGTTCTTCACTTAGTCTTATATCTTGTTCTGTCTGAACTGCAATGTAAACTGACCCTCTTCATCTCATGTATAGAGACTAGTTTTGATACACATCATACAAACGTCATTATAGTAGATAAAGTGGGATCATCATCATTATCATCATCATCATTCTCTTGACCCTAGAGCAAAAATACATTGATTGTATTTATGGATAATAATGTGATCTTGTAGTACTTATCTCTCCATGATATATATTTAGCAAATATGTAGTGTATTATGGGTTAGATAACACCAACCGAGTGTTGTCAGATATGTAACATTTTATATGTAGTACAGTATATAACTGTTAAGGATTGCCTTTTGTTGTATATCGGTGATTACTAATTTTTATTTCAAACAACGTAAATGAGGGATCATTTCACAATGGTCAGTTTTTTTGTAAATTACCTTGGTAAATTTTATATTTAATAAACAACAGTATATTACGTTGTTAGCAAATGTGCATTATATATACGTATCTTCAGAATTGACTGTTGAACGCAGACACGGTTGTGTGTTGCAAGACATTAGGTTCTCAGCTGGTTAAAGATAGAAGATAAAGATTTTATTTCCTTGTATAGGTTAGAAAGTGTAATTATAATTTTGGTTTAATAAGTACAAGGAAAACCACTATCATGCCAGGGCATTTTGGGCAGACTAATGATAATAATGAAAGTATCTCCTCCTAATTATGTATGTCAGTGGTACAATATACCTACATGTATGACTGTGTGTGCATTTGAAATAAATAAAATTTATTTATTTGCTTAGTATACAAAGTGTAGTTTACATGTAATAGAATATTGTCAAGCACAAAGCCACTGGCGTGCGGTGCATTTCTAACAGACTAATACTAATGCTTACACACTACTTAAAACTAGACATAGGCTATTGAGTGGTAAATTTTTGTTATGCGTTATTACAAAAAGAGAGGTAGCATAAATATTACAGTTAGTGCACCTACCATCCGACTTACGACCTGCTCGACTTACAACCACTCGACTTACGACTGTATTTTTTATGCAAAATTTCTGGGAAATAAACAACTATTTGTGTTGTACACAGTGTTTATCCTAAACCTTACAGTATAAAATACAGTACTAACAACATAAAAAGTAAAGTAAAACATGAAATACCAAAATAAAACAATAAAATAAAGTCATTACAAAAATGTTTTGTTGATATTCAGTAGTAAAGTTCGACTTACGACCATTTCGACTTACGACCGGTTTCTCGGAACCAAACTCGGTCGTAAGTCGGATGGTAGGTGTATTGAGAAGATGTTTTGTTGTGTCCACTAGGGAGGTTATTCTCGTGGAGGTACAGTAAGTCCTTGACTTATGAACACACTGGGACCTTCTGAATTGTGTATCACATTCATAATACAGGAAGTCTTCAACTTACAAACACATTGGGGACCTTCTGTATCCTGTATAATAATGTATAATTATGTGTTTATAAGGCAAGGACTTACTTTAATCAACCACTGTTTACCACCAGTTCTTCCAAACATTGGACTTTATATGGGCATTCCGTCTGACACACTGGTGAATTTGTGCATGGAATTTTGTCTCCACAATTTTCTCAGTCATCATCCTTCCACTTAAGGTATTCTTTTAATATTCTTTTTACTGATCCCAGAACTTTTTTCATTCTGGTAATTTTCTTCCATCCTCCTCTGTATTCTTACAGTATTGGCATGAGCTGCAAATATGATATGGAGGCATAACCCTGACACAGATTACACACACACACACAAGCCACAGCACTGGTGAGGTTTAAACCCATGACACGCAGGTCCTAAAACTCCAGGCCAGTGAATAAGTCACTCGCCGTGGTTTGTTTACAATCGTTTTATCATGATTTCATGAATCATACACATACAGTGGAACCTTGGTACTCAAACTTAATTAATTCCAGAAGGCTGTTCGAGCGCCGATCTGTTCAAGTACCGAACGAATTTTTCCCAGTCAATTTTCTTTTTGGTTGGTTCTTATCACTAATATTTGTAGGCCCCATGGTGACTTATTTATACAAATAATATAAAAAAACACCAAAAAAATGCAAAGAAACACAAAATAGTTTACAGTGAAGTTGTGTTTGTTTGGTCGAATGCCGAGCTTTGTTCGATTAGGGAGCTGTTCGAGTATCAAGGTTCCACTGTTTATGATAATCCATTACGCATAGAACCTGCACATGGGGTAGTGAAACTTATGATGATGTTTTGGGTCTTTAATTAGCCTGGGCAGTGTGCTTCTGGGTGAACTGTAGCCAAAGTGAATTGGAAAATCAAATATAAAGTTATATGGGGACAATACAGTTGCACTCCCTCCCTCCCTCCCTCCCTACCCTCCCCTCCCTCCCCTCCCTCCCCTCCCTCCCCTCCCTCATTCCTTTCTTGTATTCTCTGACTTTCCACTTCACTACAAACTCTTTAGAACTTTGACTTATCACAGGCCATCATCTTTCACATTCAACACTGGCCGTGTTGCCTCTTCAGTAAACACAAACACACCATCTTTTGGTGGGTGTGGAGGCACTTCATGTTTAAGAGCCCGTCATCCAGGGAATTAGAGCTGCTGTTCCCTTCAGATCAAATCAGATTACTGTACCTCTTGTTCCCAGGTTGTGTAACCCAGATGACCAGCCGGGTTCCAGGAGTAGAAAAACCTAAGTTACCCCTCCTCCAACACTCCTATAAACCTAAGTTACACCTCCTCCATCACTCCTATAAACCTAAGTTACCCCTCCTCCATCATTCCTATAGACCTTTCGTCAAGAATTCCTAGTTTTTTGTAGTTTAATAATAACATACAAATATTACTATACTTTTTTTTTTTTCAACAAGTCAGCCGTCTCCCACCGAGGCAGGGTGACCCAAAAAAGAAAGAAAACCCCCAAAAAGAAAATACTTTCATCATCATTCAACACTTTCACCACACTCACACATTATCACTGCTTTTGCAGAGGTGCTCAGAATACAACAGTTTAGAACCATATACGTATAAAGATACACAACATATCCCTCCAAACTGCCAATATCCCAAACCCCTCCTTTAAAGTGCAGGCATTGTACTTCCCTTTTCCAGGACTCAAGTCCAACTATATGAAAATAAATTACTATACATATTACATTAAAATAGAAGAATTACTTAGCTAAATACTTGTACAAAATGAAGACGGAACCTAGCACTATAAAACAAAGCTAATGTAGACATACACGTGCAGCTAACTAGAATACACAACCACCGAAACTCTCGGAACTCATCAGAACTAAGGTAAAAGATCATTATAGGTTTAGGGCTCACAACAGCTGCTGCTGCCATTGGTAACATGACAGTGGTCCAGGGGAGACTAATGTCATCATAAGATTCCCATCCTATCTGCAGTTTTTTCGTAAATGGTAAGGATCATTAGAGAACAACAGCAGTTTTGTTTTCCTGTTCTCCTTTACTGTCCTGACATATTTATGTTGTCTCTCCATGTTTCTGAAAGTCAGTTTTATGCCAAGACTGTATGATTTACAACTGAAACTTCTTACCTTGTACTTGTCCATGTTTCTGAAAGTCAGTTTTATGCCAAGACTGTATGATTTACAACTGAAACTTCTTACCTTGTACTTGTCCATGTTTCTGAAAGTTTTATGCCAGGACTGCATGATTTAGAACTAAAACTTTCTTCTCTTGTACTTTTAACATCACCTTAATATCAAAAACACTGTCATGCAGCAGTGAATGATCCTCCATACATACAATATAGTATGTAATAAGATCACAGTAAACAGGTGATCTGGCAATATGCAAAACAACCACTGTGAAAAAGCAGCGAATTTCCAAGTGCTTTTGTGAAAATGCGAGAAATCACAAAAGTGCTTGGCAATTCACTGTTTTGTCACAGTGGTTATTTTGTATATAATACAGTAATGGTAATATGTCAGTTAGTTTGATCTATATTATTGAAAGTAGCTGCAACCATATTTGACCAAAAGTTCTGTTCTTGAAATCTATATTAGGAAGACTGCTGAGTCACAAAGTGGAAATCACTGGAGTCGGCAAAATCTTTCTTTTAAAGTTTCTTGTTTTAAAACGATTAAGTAAAAATCTTATTTACTTTAAATTTTAACATTCATTGATTGTTGTCATATTCCATGAGACCACATTTTGTTTTCCTGTCTTTAGGTTTGCTATTGTATCTAGATAAAAAAATAAAAAGGCTGATTAACTGCATCTAGAATGGTATGTAAATACCAATAAGGCCAAGTCAATAAACCAGGGAACAGGCGTGGTTTGAACCCACAGCAAGCGAGTCATAAAACTCGAGGCCAGTGCATAAGCCACTGGGCCAGCTGGTCAGGTGGGTTTAATCCAAACCCATTCTGTGGTTTATTTGCAATTGTGTTTTTACGATTTTGTGAGTCACGAAGGCCGAGTAAATGTGGCTCAGGTGCAGTTGCTGTCTTTATTAACAACAGTTCTTCCTCTTCTTAAAGATTCGCCGGTATTCTCCCGGCCCGGGCCTTTTCCAAGTGGTGGCCCGGCCTTGGCTCCCTCTTTAGGGAGTGTCTGAGACCTAAGTCTCCCATAGGAGGAGGCACAAGTACCTCCTCATCTTTGGGACCAACTGTCCCAAGGCCTAGCCACAAGCTAGGCCTCTCTGGTCTGCCATCCCCTCCCCAAGGAGGCAAATGGGAATGACAGTCTTATGAGCTAAAGGCTCGGGCTCTGTTCTTCTATTAACAACATTGTTTATGAAAGCTTTATCAAATCAGTAATGAAGTCCCTGCTTGGACAAATCATTTCCATTAGATAATTAAGGTATCCACTGTGTCCATCATTTACTAAATTTGATTAACCAATGAAATTTGTAACCTGCCATCTCTGTAATATTGTCCTAATTTTATGATGGTGATCAAGAAGGCATCCTGCCATTTCATCGTGTCTTCTTATCACCCAAAATATTTACCATTAATTCATCTTAATTGTCACTGCACTATGCCTTTGTCATCCATGATGATTTTGTTGGTTAGGGGCATATACCGTATTTGCCTGCATATAAGGCATGCTTTTTTCCCACAAAAATGTCTCAGAAAATCAGCCTGTGCCTTGTATGCTCAAGGTGAGGGGGTCAAGGGTAGGCTTTGTGTTACACTTTAGCAGTTGTTTACTAACGTTACGTTACAACTGCTTGAAAATGTCTTATATGTCTCGTATGATCACGCGCCTTGTATGCTGGAAAATATGGTACATATTAAGCTTAGATTTTGAAATTATTCAAGAGTAATTGGTAGTACTGTATTTGTTGCAAGCTTCCCTGAACGTAACTCAGAGGTGATAATGAACTGGTGATTTATGGGAGCATCAACCCTAAAACCATACTTTTGGCATCATTGTGCTGTGCTTGTAGACATGGGGTGTTAATGTGTATCTAGGATTTTGTTAGGTGTTCATGTAGGATTCTTGGCAGTATTTGTCACTTTTATAATTATGTATCCCATTGTTCGTTTGACTTCCGCATATCATGGTATTCCAGATAGATGTGTCTATTTTTGCATAGAAACTAGAATGAACTTATTTTTTTTATCATGGGCATTGAGATTAATACCATGTGTATTGCTGTGTTATGGGCATTATTTGTATCATTCACAGAGTAACGTTTATCAACATTACACTGTATGCTGCTGCTGCCGCCCTGTGTTACAAGAATTTTTGTACGGGGAATCCCTAGCTTATTATGATCCACACTTAAAAAGAGGTACAAAAGCAACAATATAATTGTTTTACGAAGACCAATTTGCAAGTACGAGTGTTTGAATTATAATTTTCCCTTGTTCAATTAATTTCTCTAGGATAATGGGTTCAAGGTTACAAACAACTCATTTGTGAGTAGAAGTACTAGGAACATAAGTCTGAGCTCCTTGTTGTTATGCTACAGAGACTGTACAGGCATGCCCCGCTGTACAGCGCTTCAGTGTACAGCGTTTCACTAATGCAGCAGTTTTCAGTTATAGCCATTCTTCATTTATTCAGACTTCTTACAATAAATATAATCACCACTCACTGTAAGCTAAGGACAAAAATATTTTAAAGTAATATGTGTACTTTTCTTTCTTTTTTGGGTCACCCTGCCTCGGTGGGAGACGGCCGACTTGTTGAAAAAAAAAAATGTGTACTGTACATGCATTTTTTGCTCACGTAATATATGATAGTGTAAACATGTTATCAGGTTTTTATATACAATTTTGGCTTTACAGCAGTAGCCTGGAAGCTAACCTGCTGTATAGTGGGGCCTGCCTCTATGTCACCATTGAGTTGTTCAATGCAAGAACTGTAAAGTTACTGGCATGGAGTCAATTACATTACTAAGCATTATACTTTCATGAGTTTGGCAATGGGCATCAGTTGTACAACTGCAGGTCAGTGTGTAAGCCACTCAGCCAGTGGCTTATGCACTGGCCTGTAGTTTTACGACTCTTTCACTAAGAGTTCAAACCCCACCCATTCGCTGGTTTGTTTTTCAATAATGTTATTACAATTTTGTGAGTCATGGTAATGAGCTTTGAGACACTTGAGGGTATTTCTGGCAGGATATACTCACCAATGAGTAGACATCTCAGTATAGATATGCTGTGAGTTTTTTTTAGTCTCTCGTTTAGGGATTAAAGTGTACTTGTTTGGTGGTGAGAAGGTGGTTTTATTTTTTTTATTAGCACATCTGCCGTTTCCCACCGAGGCAGGGCAACCTAAAATAGAAGAAGTACTTTCATTAGCACTCACTTCAGTCTTAATAACCCACATGTAGGGTAAGACACTTGTGCAACATCTGGGTATCTTTATTGTAGACGTTTCGCCATCCAGTGGCTTTATCAATACAAATTCTAGGACATAACTTGAAGACAGTAGAACTATGTACAGAAGATGAGGTAATCAGTAATCAGTCAGAATCTCCACGACTATGGTGCTGTTCGCACCTACTCCTAGGTTGAGGGACTGATTACCTCATCTTCTGTACATAGTTCTACTGTCTTCAAGTTATGTCCTAGAATTTGTATTGATAAAGCCACTGGATGGCGAAACGTCTACAATAAAGATACCCAGATGTTGCACAAGTGTCTTACTCTCATCTTGTCGGTATTATATACCATTCGTACACAACCCACATGTAGTTGATCAGCTCTGACCTCCCCCACCCCCTCAACTTTCTCTATTTTATCCACTGAATATTACACACTGATGTACAAATTAAAACTAAGTGTAATAGAATGCATTTTTTTCAACTAAAGAAATTTATTAAGGACCAACCTGAATCTTCTTTCATATATCAGACATAGCAATTACTGCAGGTCAGAAAATTCCAATGTAATTGCTGTATTGTGATTCTTATAGGTTTAGCACTTGGTTATAATTATAACTGCTGTACCGTAATGTGTCAGGAATTAAAAATCTGAAGGAGGGATGTTGATATGTTGCAGCTTTTTAACTGTAGTATGGGCACACCTCTGGCAAGACATGGAGTGAATGATGATGAAAGTGTTTCTTCTTTTTGGGGTCACCCTGCCTTACCTGGAGGTTTTTTTCTGGAGGTATACCTGTAGGGGGGTTCAGGGGGTGAATGCACCCGTGGCCTGGTCCGTGACCAGGCCACGTCGTGGATCAGGGACTGATTAACCAGGTTTGTGGGAAAGAGCTGATGTGTTAATAAAACAAATAATAATAATAATGAAAAACATTATTGTACGTACAGTGGACCCCCGGTTAACGATATTTTTTCACTCCAGAAGTATGTTCAGGTGCCAGTACTGACCGAATTTATTCCCATAAGGAATATTGTGAAGTAGATTAGTCCATTTCAGACCCCCAAACATACAAGTACAAGCGCACTTACATAAATACACTTACATAATTGGTCGCATTCGGAGGTAATCGTTATGCGGGGGTCCACTGTATTTATATGGCTAGTATGGAATTTGATGGCAAGCACTAGAGCACAAACTTTAGATTTGCTCTTAACATATCACTTAACCCTTAAATGGTCCAAACGTATATATACGTTTTTTCAACATCTGAAATTATGTAAAAAAATGTAGATTCTTTTTTTGTTTTACATTTGAAAACGTGTAAAAAAAACTTTTATCTACATTTTTTTGTTACATTTGAAAATATGTAAAAAACGTCGATCTACTTTTGTAGCATTACGGATTTGAACGTCGATTTGTTTGGACCGTTTAAGGGTTAAATAAGATAGCCCCACTCCTCATTGACTTTATATATATTTATAACACATCAGTCAATTATTTTTTATACTATTCTGTTTCTTGTATGACTGGTTATATTCTTCAGAAGATGTATCTTGGTGTACATATATACACTAAGAGGTTTATACTGTAGATCTCAGTGCATATATGCTGATAATGTACTTTCTTTCCAGATCAACCAGGCTGTGATGGATATGTGGGGCAGTAGGCCTCCAGTAGCAACAGCCTGGTTGACTAGGCTAGCACCAGATGAGCCTGGCCCATGGCCAGGCTCCGAGAGTAATAAGACTCACGAAACTCATCAAAGGTATATCCCTCTTTTACTGATTAAAGTATTCTTGATTAAATAAATAATAATAATATCTTTATTTACTACAAGTACATATACAAGGTATACAGACCATAGCTGACATCAATGACATACTACTATACATATAGAAAGACCCTTGTTATGCTGAGCATTTCGGTCAAATTAGGTCAGTTTTGTCCCAGGATGTGACCCACACCAGTCCACTAACACCCAGGTATCCATTTTAAGCTAATGGGTGAACAGGGACAGCAGGTGTCTTATGGAAACACGTTCCTAATGTTTTCCAGCTGTACCAGAGGAGACTCGAACTCTGGACCTCAGTGTGTAAGCTTAGTGCAGTAGCGATCAAGTGACGGGTGCTGTTTAGGTAAAATGCAGCCTCCTTAAATTTATTTTGATGGGTCAGATGCACTCACAAGGCTACGAACATCAACCAACATTTCTTCAATGTCTTTCAAAGGCCTCATTGAATTAGCTTCAGGCTTGAAATCCATGCAGAATTGAATATTATCCATTAGTTCTCAACTTACAAACAAATTGAGAATCTTCTGTATTGTGTATAATAATAATAGTATACCATATTTCATGGCTTATAAGACTTGTTTTAGTTTCAAGAAAAACCCAAAAAGAAAGAAAAAACTTTCATTATCAGTCAACACTCTCACCATCACTCATGCATAATCACTGTCTTTGCGGAGGTGCCCAGATATGATAGTTCAGATAGTCACTCCAAACTGCCAGTATCCCAAACACCTTCTTTAAAGTGCAGACACTGTACTTTCCATTTCCAGGACTCAAGTTCGGCTAACCGGTTTCCCTGAATCCCTTCACAAAATATTACCCTGCTCACACTCCAACAGCTCCATCATCTCTGTGTTACCCTCATATGGTTTCAATTTTATTAAGAAGTCTAGGTTGAATTAGGTTAAATAATCTTTAGTCAGAAATGTATAACAAAAAACAATTCCAGTAAATTCAATAATGTATAAAGGAGAATGCATTTTGAAGTGTGAACTGAAAATGGGGACTCGGTAGACATTTACGTATAAGTAAGAAATATGTAAAACACCCACTTCTACATTTTAGTTTAGCCCTTGTGGCTTAGCGCTTCTTTTTGATTATAATAATAATAATAATACATTTTAGTATCAAAGTCATTTTACCAACAGTCTTCAACTGAAGTAACAGAAACAAGGTTTGCTTAGGATGGTAGGTTACAGTTTTGAGCTATAGAGGTTTTGGAAACTACCATGTAAGTATGTTGTGATTTACCTGCATTTTCTACCATCATTACTGGAAGTCTACTAAGGAACCCCTGAGCTGGTTAGTGGTTCCAAACCCATGTGTATGCATGGGCTTGGAACCACTAATATTGAGGAATCTGGGAAGCTGTCTTAAAGCTATTGTATCTAGTGTAGTTTTGCAATTGAAATTGAAAAAGTTCATCCAGAATTGAATAGCATGTCTTGTGAAATTGTAATAACACATTTGTAAATTAATCACAGAACAGGTGGGCATTCGTTTGTAAAAACCTGCACTTGTGGTTACAGTGGTGGCCCATGCTATACCTAGCTGGATGAATCCTCTTCGAGGCAGCTGGTCCAGTGGCCAGC
Organism: Cherax quadricarinatus; assembly: GCF_038502225.1. Classification (NCBI taxonomy): domain Eukaryota; kingdom Metazoa; phylum Arthropoda; class Malacostraca; order Decapoda; family Parastacidae; genus Cherax; species Cherax quadricarinatus. The sequence continues at coordinate 5,187,764 of NC_091386.1, forward strand.
TGGCCACCGGGCCAGGCCCGGTGGCCTGGTGGCTAAAGCTCCCGCTTCACACACGGAGGGCCCGGGTTCGATTCCCGGCGGGTGGAAACATTTCGACACGTTTCCTTACACCTATTGTCCTGTTCACCTAGCAGCAAATAGGTACCTGGGTGTTAGTGGACTGGTGTGGGTCGCATCCTGGGGGACAAGATTAAGGACCCCAATGGAAATAAGTTAGACAGTCCTCGATGACGCACTGACTTTCTTGGGTTATCCTGGGTGGCTAACCCTCCGGGGTTAAAAATCCGAACGAAATCTTATCTTTTCTTATCTTATCACACTGGCCCGTGAGTTTTAGGACTCACCTGCCATGGTTTCAAACCCCACCCTGTTGTGAGATTTGAATAACATGTATTATGAAGGCCTTTCTCATGCTGCTCTATTTTGGCTGCACTATTTCAGTCGTATTTACGAAAAATGGTGTGTTAGGTAAAAGGACATAAGTGCAACTAATGTAACATTTTATTGTGGCAACGTTTTACTCTCCAGGAGCTTTGTCAAGCTGTTATGGCTTGACAAAGCTCCTGGAGAGTGAAACGTTGCCACAATAAAATGTCACATTAGTTGCACTTGCGTTGTTTTACCTAACTTACTGTCAGTAATTCTACCAACATTATTACAAAAAAATGGTGTGGCTCAGTGTGTCCAAGAAAGCTTGATTTGCTGCATTGCAACAAGTAGAAGGCTGAAGGAACTATTCAGGTTTGCTCTCCATTCTGAGGAATGCATACAAATGCCTTGGGGTCATTTATAGAAGGATGACAAAATTAATTCACTTTATATACTGTAGCCTCTGACAAGATGGTGATAGTGTGAATGACAGTGAAAGTGTTTCTTTTTTGGGTCACTCTTCCTCGATGGGAGACAGCCATTGTGTTAAAAAAATATTAGGAGATAACCATATAGAGTGAGTAGTCGTTGTTGTGGGTATGTAGTAGTACCTCAATTGACTGACAGACTTGAAATACATTTTCTTTGTATATAATGTTTGTCAGGAAACAGGACAAGTGTTTCCTGATGTGGGTCTTAGTCATGTCCTGCAGCTGGAGCTTTTGGTCGTCTGACTGAGGCCTTCCACTGGCTTACTGGTCCACCCATTTAAAAAATATTATGGTTATTTTCTTGGTGTCACGCATTGCTGTGTTGAGATGTTGCAACTCCAGCAAGGGTTTTGGGTATTGGTTCAGTGTGCATTGTCAAAAAATGTGTTTTATGGCGTTTGATAAAATCTGATCAACTTGCTAAAAGAAACATGAACACATGTATTAGTGCAAGAATATCACATTAAACAGCTGATATCACAGTATGCAAAATAACCACTGTGAGAAATCATAAAAGTGCTTGGAAGTTTGCTATTTTTTTGCATTGGTTATTTTGCATATGTATTGCTATAATGTAGTTTTGTGTATCACAATTAATTTTTTTGTGACATTTGTTAGAATTTGAATTATTTTCGGCAGAGACATCCGCATTGTAGTTACCTATATATTACCTGGTGCATTACTTTGGAGGATAATGTTTACAGATGAACTGTTGTCTCTGGATAAATACTTAAACATTAGATAAAACTTTCTTGCCTCTGAGGGAAAAAATTATGTGAAGCCAAAACAGTAACGCCTGTGTTTGTGACGTACCTCAGCATTTTAAAGAATTCTTCCAAAAATATTTAGAGATGCATTTATGTGTGCTGTAATTATCTATTTAAGTCATTGCCAGGATGTTTGGGATTACAGTATGAGTAACTTCTGTATTTGGGTAAATTTGTATGTGTAATATCCTTGTTTGGTACAAGTAGTCACCTAGTTGACTTAATTTGAAGCTGTGATTGTGTGTATATTGTTGTGAGGTGTACGATAGCAAGGATAAACTTAACATCTGAAATTTACAAAAAAAATACTTTGAAATATTAATTATACTTGTCAAAAAATAAACAAATATTTTTAATATTTTGAAAGAAATTTAATTTGTATTAATTTTTCCATAAATAATATCTTTAAAAGTATTTTTTTACCATAATTAGATGTTGAGTTCTCCCTCGTTATCTTCATTAACTGGTAAGTTTTGACGATAGTCTCAAGTGTGTTGTAATGTCAAAGTTTTCAACATGTTAGTGTGGCTTGTGCAACCTGGTGTCACCCACCACACTAATGCATTTACAGCTGACCACTATTCGGAGAGAAACCCTCAGACAACGTTACATTTCAATCTATCCTGGACCACTGTCATCATGGCTTTATCTCTGGTCCAGGACAAACCAGAGCGTCGTCTAAAATTTCCTCTCCAAATCATGGGTTATTTGTGAATTGTTCCTGCCATGGTATTGTGACTTTTATTGAGTACGAATAGATCCCTGATTACTTTGAATTTGTAATGTTTTCTTCTCTTGCTTATGTAGTAGCAAAAATAATTTTTTTGTGTGTGTTACCAGCATTATACTGTACTATTCTGTCTCATAAACAGGCAGGGTAACAGGTACCTTATTTCGTGGCTTACAAGACTTGTTTTAGTTTTAATCCCTCAGCATTGGACGTAACTGGGAGAGCTACAGCCCACCCCACACCTCAAACTTATGGCTCCTGTCACTGACCTTCAGTTTATAGGATGCAGGCTGGTTTTTGGAGACATTTTATGGAAAAAAATGTGTCTAATAAGCTGCGAAATATGTATATCTTGCTACTTCTACTTACACTTAGGTCACACTACACATGCATGTACACACATATTTACACACCCATCAGGGTTTTCTTCTGTTTTTCTTAATAGTTCTTGTTTTTCTTTATTTCCTCTTATCTCCATGGGGAAGTGGAAAAGAATTCTTCCTCTATAAGCCATGTGTGTCGTAAGAGGCAACTAAAATGCCGGGAGCAAGGGGCTAGTAAACCCTTCTCCTGTATAAATTACTAAATGTAAAAAGAAAATTAGACGGAATCTATATTCAGTTAAATGTTTTGGTTCCATGTATTGTATGTAAACAATTTGCATAAAATCGTGCATTTCCCTTGTCCTTGGTTATGCTTTTATCATTTAAGTTAATAGGCTAGTGTTAATATTTTACAACTACTGTTTTGTTTAAAATATCTTCTCAGTAATTGGGATGTCTTGGCTTCCCAGTATGCTTTACTTACTATTTTAGGTTTATGTAAAAGCAATGTGATCTCAAATCAGATAATTTATAAAGATTACAGTCATGAAAAACTTAAAAATCAGGTACAGTATTGTACAGTATACTTTATACTGTAGAAATTTTGGTATGATTAGTGTGTCAGTCTGATTCAAGAAAATGGTAATGGTCTGCTCAGTATGCTTGATATATTAGCAGAAATTTGTGGTCCATACTGCTGTAAATGTGGGAAATATCATTTTGGAGAAAGATATGTTGGCCAGTGAAATACCAGTTAGTATAGTTTGTGTCAAAACAGTGGCTGGTTACTTAGTAACTTAGCAAATTGGTCTCTTGTTGGAGTAAAACAAACAATTTTTTTTTTTGACATACCAGACGTCTCCCACTAAGGCAGGGTGACTCGATAAAGAAAACCGTATAAAGCTTTTCTTCTTTTCACGCAATTTTCTCTATATAATAGTCAGAACACAGTTTAGGATAAGAAAGTTGCAAACCCATAACAAGCACAGCCTGTTTCGGTTAGTTTTCATGCACTTAAATTAGGCATTGACAATAAGTGTGGTGAGAGCCTCCATTATAAAATTCTAGGGATAATCATTCTAGCAGTGATGCTAAATTTATACAAGTTTTTGGGTAACACAGGAAGCCATGGTCCTGTGGTCACGACGTAGATAAATACTTCACTAATATTGTGTTGATTAGTTGCAGTTTTATAACTGTAGTGTAGGCATGCCTCTGGCAAGACAGTGATGGAGTGAATGATGGCGAAAGTGTTTCTTCTTTTCCGGGCCACCCTGCCTAGGTGGGAAACAGCCGATGTGTTAATAAAATAAAAAATAATATGGTGGGTTAGGCTCCAGGCCATCGCCATAAGGCAAACTTTGCCTTAAAATGAACCTCAACCTTTTTCCACTTGCCATTGCATATAAAAGCCTAGAAACATGTTTACACTATCATTTATTAAGTGTGCAATAGCGCTAGACCTAAAAAAAAAAAGATGGAAAAAGAAAAATCATAAATGCTACAGTCAGCAGCTGTAATGCGCATCACCACTAAAAAAGCATGAATACGTGTATTGAAAAGTGCCGTATTAGCGAAGTGCTCTAAATCGAAGCACCATATTAGCGAGGTATGCCTATATTATCATGTTCACATACAGCACTGGATTTTAAAATCCAGTTTGGTAAAATATTGCTTTAATTCCTCAACATTTCGAAAAAGTAAAAAATAAAAAAATTACTTTCAACAATAGTTGTACATACTGTATGTGTTTCATACAGTATGTTACAAAGTTTACAAAGTGTATCATACAAATGCTTTACAATACTGACAAATTGATGAGTAAAACTTGTGCAACATTTAGATATCTTTATTATTAAAACAATGAAAATACCTGAGTGTTTGCATGACTTAAGAAATCGTAATGACACGATTGCAAATAAACCATACCCCCGGCCGGGATTGAACCCGCGGGCTGGAGTTTTGAGACTCTATGACCGCGGGTTCAATCCCGGCCGGGGGTATGGTTACCTGAGTGTTGTATGTATATCTTGTTCATCACAGTGTTGACAAGAGAAGCTTAAGAGGCCCTTAAGTTCCAACGTCTTCTAATAACATGCACATTTTTCCACTATAATCTACCTTGTCCATAATTACTATCATATTTGCTTTGTCTTTTTCGTAAGATGAAGTCCAGGATCTTTCCTTAATTCGTGGTATAACTTAACAAATCTTTGATGACAATTGTGTTGCATGTAACACAAATGACCTAAAAGATTTGTTAAGTTATACCATGAATTAAGGAAAGATCCTGGACTTCACCTTACAAAACAAACAGAGCAAATGCTTAAGTAAATACTATGGGCAAGGTAGATTATAGTGGAAAAATGAGCATCATATTAGAAGACGGGTACTTATGTGCCTCTTAATGTGGTACAAGACAGGTGGTGTTGAGTACCCCACGTACACTGTACCACACACCCTTCACTGTGTTCACTCTGCCTCTCACACTGCATTACCACTTACACTCCGTACTCTACCAATAAATTGTGTGCTTTATCACAAACTGCATTTTACCACTCATACTGTGTTCACTTTGTCACTCACATTGTGTGCACTACCACATAATGCACAAATAACAAAAAAGGCACAATACCGTGACTGGAACGATACACAAATAACCCACACATAAAAGAGAGAAGCTTACGACGACGTTTCGGTCCGACTTGGACCATTGACAAAGTCACACTAACCAGAGGTGGAGCAGGATGGCTATATATAGGCAGGAAGAGGTGGTGGTAGTAGTAGTACAAGAATGGTATATAATACCGGCAAGATGAAATTAAGACACATGCGCAACACCTGGGCATCCCTAAGTCACTGGTGACTTAACCTGACTCCTCATTTTTTCTTTTTCCTTTTTCTTTTTCTTCTTCTCCCTCTTCCCCTTTCCTCTTTCCTTTTCTCCTCTGGGTTGTCTTTCTCTCTTCTGTCTCGTGTTTCTGTTCCTTCTTCATTTATTTCCCACTTCCCCTTTCACGCACCTCTGTGCGCTTGCTCTCCCTCAGTGGGCACCTAGCTCTCTTGCAGTGCTCCCCTTCCTTTGTTTTTGACTGGCTCGTCCTCCTTATTTCCCACTTCTACCACTACCACTACCTCTTCTACTACTACTACTACTACTACTACAACTATTAATGAAATTAAGACACATGTGCGGCGTCTGGTTGTCTTTGTTGTGGACGTTTCGCCATTCAGTGGCTGGCTGGATGGCGAAACGTCTACGATAGGAATGCCCGGGTGTTGCGCATGTGTCTTAATTTCATCTTGCCGGTATTATATACCATTCTTGTACTACTACTACCACCACCTCTTCCTGCCTATATATAGCCATCCTGCTCCACCTCTGGTTAGTGTGACTTTGTCAATGGTCCAAGTCGGACCGAAACGTCGTCGTAAGCTTCTCTCTTTTATGTGTGGGTTATTTGTGTAACATAATGCACACTATACTGACTCACTCCCCTACACTACTCCTCCCATTGTGTATTCTATGACTCCACATTCACTCACCCCTACTCCACTCAGTGTGGGGTGGGGGATATTAACCTCTCACACCACCACCTAATCTCAGTGCACCTTAACTATAGAACTCAGTAGTGCACCATAATATTGGCCCATATTACATCATATTATCTAGTATATCTTTGATATTTCATCTTATTTCAAATTTTCATAAAAAAAAAATTTTTCTCGGACCATTTTTCAACTTCATATGAGGTCACCAACTTATAAACGTCCGAAGTTACACCCGCCTAATGAGAATCATACTCAAATTCAAATTCAGATATTTTATTTCTTTTATGCAATATACAGATAACATATAAATACATAACCTGTTTGTAACCTCTTCTCCTATATAAATCTAATTTTTTTTTCTCTTTAAAAAGAAAAACGAAAGTTTTTCTTTTTAAAGAGAAAAAAAATTGGTTTTCTTTTTAGGTGACCGTTGCCTTGGTGGGATATGGCTGGTTTGTTGAAGGAAAAAAAAAAACCTGTTTGTGAGATGGAGAGAAATTATATAAAATAGAAGAGAGAGAGACACATGCAATATCATATGCATTGTACTCTCTTTTTCCAACTTATTTTAAGTTGAAAACCCAGGAACATGACTTGTTTTTAAGTTGGGGATTTTCTGTATTTGTACTTGTAGATATCGAACAGTGGATTACCAAAACGCGATTCAATTTTTTTTTTTTATCTTTTTCATATTGGCAGCTTGTGTATTTTACAACCAAAGTTTGACTTTACAATATTGTACTGTATATAGAATAAAACATTCATTTACTAATTTGTAGTGTTAAAGGAATGCTGAAATTTAGTGTATCATGTGAAGAAGACACGCATTGCAGAACAAAGTTTTAATGGGACAAAGTTTCGATCTTTAACTCTCAAAATCGTAGTAACACAATTACACACAAACCATGGAACAGGTGGGGTTTGAACTCATGGCGAGTGGCTTACACACTGGCCTGGAGTTTTAAGACTTGCTCATCATGGGTTCAAGCCCCCACCTGTTCCGTGGTTTATTCTTTAAAGACCTTGATCAAGTTATGACTCGACAGATTATAAAGATAGAAATAATATCCCAATTAATGCTTGTTCAATAATGTCTTTACTATTGTTGTCAGTATGCCATTTGGTTCTAACTAGCCTACTGTATAATTTGCTTTGTTTTAATTGGAATATTAAATATATGCTGTCATGTAGCCTATCGAGTGCAAGCTCACTGTAGGCTTGTTGATGTTGCAATAATAATTGAGTAATATTTTGTATTTGATGAAGCAGCATGGCATTTTCTTCTTTTCTACAGGTGTTTCATAGGAGGCCGTGAGTTGGTACCCCCATAGTTGCAACTGTCTTGTTTATATATTATGTCTGTAGTAAGAGGCCTCCTTCCTTAGATATTGAAATGCTATTCTTAGGTTCGCCAGGCACCCATATGCTGCAGCAGTTATGTGCTCCTCAGGAGGCCCTGAGTTATCATTTACTACAGACATAACGTACAGATAAGATGGTTACAACAACAGGAGTATTAATTCCTGGCCTCCTATGAGTGAAACACAGTGTATTTTGTCTTAAATAATAAAATCTGCCAATGAAAATGCCACCTTTCAACGACTTAAAGTACAAAATTTGACCCCCTTTCTTAAAAAAAAAATGTTAAAAATGCAATACTTAATGATAGCTTGTGTTTATGAACTTCTAAAACTATTCTTTAATTTCTTCATGAGCAGATTAGTAATCACAGATCATTTTCTTCAAGTTTATCATTTTCATTATCACTATAATACATCGTCATTTAATCATTATGCATAGTCTGTATCAGACTCTGTCTCATAACTCAATCATTGTATCACTGTTAATATCAAGAACATCACCTATCACGTCAAATCATGGTCATGTCACGTTCACTCTTGATGTTCTCATCATCTTCACCCCCCACAGAGCATATTCACCGCAATTTAATTGTTGCTTGTCCAAGAACTCGTCCCCTTAGTCTTGGGGTAGAAAATAAACATCATTCCCTAAATTGACTTCTGTGAACAATGGCCGTTCACATATAATTTAGCATTCGTTGTTGATATATGAGACACTTGTGCAACACTTGGGAATCTTTACTCTGGAAATGTTTTCCCACACAGTGGCTTCTTCAGTCCATGTAGAGAAAAGTGGAAGATGGGGAGGAGTTTGAGGTAATCAGTCCCTCAGGCTAGAGTCGATATGTTCAGTCCATCAGTCTGGATGAAAGTACAGCATATGCTATACACATCAACTCTAGGCTGAGGGACTGATTACCTCAAACTACTCCTCATCTTCCACCTTTTTCTGCACTGGACTGAAAAAGCCACTGCATGGTAAAACGTTTTCAGAATAAAAGTTCCCAAGTGTGCACAAGTGTCTTATTTATGAACTCGTCAGTTTGTAAACTGTTTATACACAGCATTCATTGTCTCAGCACTGTACATAGGGTGAATAATGATATGGGGCTGGACTCATGTTTTTTGATAAACCACATGGTAAGTTAGACGGATTACTGCTTGTAAATAATGTGTGTGTGCATAGACAATACCTATATGTGGGATAATAGTATCAGCGCTTGTGTAAAACATTTTATGTAAGAAAATATGTTCATATGGAGAGATGAGTGTCCCAGAACATTTTAAATCATGAATTCCATTGTATATTGTTGTCTCTAAATGCTGAGAAATTTACAACAGTACAGTTGTGATTTTAAGCCATATGGCTGTAGCCTCCAGCCCAGCAGCCTTTTACCAGCCAGTATACAGTATACACTTGGTTTATTTTTTATGTATTTTATTTATAGGGAGGTGCCAAACATGTAGGGGCCATACAGCTATTGAAATGGGACATCATCAGGGTTGATTCTAGTAGGGGAAGGGTACCTACCATTCCTTAGCTCAGTAGCTCTTTACTGATATGAGGACCCTACACCCCCCCCCTTCTTACCCTTCCCCTGCCTTTTCCACTTTGAAGGGTATTTTTGTCACTACCCCCCCTTCTTACCCTTCCCCTGCCTTTTCCACTTTGAAGGGTATTTTTGTCACTACCCCCCCTTCTTACCCTTCCCCTACCTTTTCCACTTTGAAGGATATTTTTGTCACTACCCCCCCTTCTTACCCTTCCCCTGCCTTTTCCACTTTGAAGGGTATTTTTATTTTACCCAAATTTTAGGTGAATACTGATTGTAATATTTAATCTGGGGTATTTCACTGCCATATTTAACTTTTGAGTGAGTTGATGTTGTTGTATTTATGGAAAGTGTTAAACCTGTAAGGGTCATACCATGCTACATGTTAGAGGTGAAAGAAACGGTAGAGTGAATCACTCAGAATTCATCTCGAAAAAGAAATTGAACAAATCGATCAGGATGTATTTAGTAACACAAATTTCATGTTACCTTTGACTTTCCTCATTAGCACAGGAACTTGCCCTTCAGTTTTCTTGCGTATAATGTCAGCATCACTCCTCAATATAATACTGTATTATCCTGGCATCAGCACCTCTCTGTGTAGCGCTGTACAGGTCCTGTGGGTTTAAACCTTTTGTGATTGTGAATATAATACACAAATTTGAGTTGGGTAGAAGTGGAGCTGGATATATTGACTGGTAATATTTGTGCTTTATTTCCAGCTGTTCAGTGTGGACTGTATGATATGAATACATTAATAATGCCAACCCCTAACTGAGCTTAATCTTGTGTCTAGTACCACAGTTGGCAGGTGTAGGTATATGGCAGTCAGTGGCAGGTATGCATGTATAACTGGAGCTGACCCCTGTGGGTTTAGCACTTAGTTCTGATTGTAATAGTAATAACTGGAGCAGAGAGGTTGATCAAGAGACACAAAGAATCTAGAGTCCTGAAAATTAATTACAAACTGTAGTGAATGTGTGGATTTAGATTACATTGTCAGCCAGTGTCTCATTTGTATTAGATGCAAAACAAACTTTGGTTACCATTATCTCATTGTTCACTGTATATCATCAAGAGTGAGAAGGAGGGAGAACAAACATACTGGATAATAAGGGTCATAGGCAAACCAGATTTATAATAAGTTAGTCGTTTGCAAAGTGATATGCAAAATTTTCTGTATAAAATATTTTTCCAAGGGGTTTGGCTGCAGTTAGGGTGACAGCTACAATGCAATATATAAATTAAAGACTTGTACTGCTGTCCGTGAAACTTTTCATCTAAGCATTTTAGTGCTACTCAAATGTTTATCTGTTGTATATATATATTTATTTTCTATTTTCATTGGGAAATGCTATCTCAAATGAAACAGTTCATGTTGATGTGTATTTTATTAACCTTAGTTGCCTACAAGGGGGGGAGTGTTCTTTGCTACAGCAAATTATTTCAAAAGGTATAAAATACCAACAGGTTGTTAGGTAAGACACATATGTAACAGTTAGGTATCTTTATTTCGAAACGTTTCGCCTACACAGTAGGCTTCTTCAGTCGAGTACAGAAAAGTTGATAGAAGCAGAAGATACTTGAAGACGATGTAATCAGTCCATCACCCTTGAAGTTTTGAGGTGGTCAGTCCCTCAGTCTGGAGAAGAGTATTGTTCCATAGTCTGAAACAATATGGAGTTTCGCCTACTGTGTAAGCGAAACGTTTCGAAATAAAGATACCTAACTGTTGCATATGTGTCTTACCTAACAGCAAATTATTATTAAAATCAAAACTAAGTGCTAATTCCTGCAGCAACAGGGCTCTTAATCTGAGGAATTGGGCATTTTCTCCCTTTTCCATGGGTTAAATCTAAATACCCCAGTGCCCTCTCTGGATATTGTTTTTGCCTTAGATATGGCATAAGAAGAGAACTATATGGAGCGGTAAATTTTAATTGTGTATTACAAAAAGAGCCAGTCAAAAATTAAAAGAAAAATTATAGCAGAGAGGTAGCAAAAACAAAAATGCTACAATTAGTACAATTTACAATAGTAAAATATTAAGTGTGTATTGAAATAATTGCTGACCTGGAGAATGTACGAAGAACTTTCACGGCACACACAAGTATGATAAGGCACCTAAATTACTTGGAACAGTTGAAGGCCCTTGACCTGTACTCCCTGGAATGCAGGCAGCAGAGATACATGATAATATACACTTGGAAAATCCTAGAGGGATTAGTATCAAACTTGCACACTAAAATCACTCCCTATGAAAGCAAAAGACTCGGCAAAAGATACAACATTTCCCCAGTGATAAACGGGCGCCACGAGTACACTGAGAGAGAACACAATAAGTGTCAGGGGCCCAACACTGTTCAACTGCCTCCCAGCATACATAAGGGGGATTACCAAGAGACCCCTGGCTGTCTTCAAGAAGGCACTGGACAGGCACCTAAAGTCAGTACCTGACCAGCTGGGGTGTGGTTCGTACATCAGTTTATGTGTGGCCAGCAGTAACAGCCTGGTTGATCAGACCCTGATCCACCACGAGGCATGGTCTCAGACCAGGCAAACCTTAAACTGATTTAGTGATAAGAGAAAGAACATTTTGTTGGGACTTTTATCCCTGGAGGGTTAGCCACCCAGAATAACTTAAAGTATTGCATCATCGAGGACTCTCATTGTGGTCTTAAATGCTCTCCCTCAGGATGCCACCCACACCAGTCCCTAAACACCCGGGTACCTATTTGCTGCTAGGTGAACATTGATAACAGGTGTAAGGAAACACCCAATGTTTCCAACGCTGTATAGCCCTTGTGGTTTAGCGCTTCCTTTTGATTATAATAATGTTTCCACCCTCGTCGGGGATCTAACCACGGACCAACAGTGCGTGTAGCGAGAGCATTGCTTACCAGGCCACAGGCCTGGTAGGCAATTTCTTGAATAGTTTAACTGCTTTAGTTTGAAATAATAAGTAATTCTTTTGTAATTGACCGTTTATTCATAAGATATTGTACTTATGATTGTAATTAACTGTATAAGGAGTCTTGCTTAATCTGTGTGTGTATCTTAGGTAACATTTAAACCTTAGGATTAGTTTGCCCAAAATACACACCTTGCTAGTGGCTTATTTTGTGCTTAAGATTTTATTACACGTAAACTACATTTGGTATGCTACCCAAAGAAACAAACATTTTGATTTCTGAATTGTATATCGGAAAGTTGGTCTCGATACGACGTTAGTTGTCAGTGGCCCTATAAACCGAAGACGACGGCTCGAGGACCGTATGAACCCTTTACTCAAATTCATTTATTTATTTCTTTGTGGTACTACGATAATGCAGTTTAAATGTAATAAAACATTGTTAGGCAGAAAAGAAAGTCATTAATATGCACTGTATTTTCGGGCAAATTGATCCTAGTGCTTACTGAAGAATTAGATGTTTTCAGTCCAATCTTTAGAAAAATTGAAACTGAACACATTTGCTCAAGGCTGAGGGACTAACTACCTCAAACTACTCCTCTTAGTCCACCTTTTTCTGCATTGGACTGAAGAAGTCACTGGCGAAACGTTTCCAGAAAAAAAGATACCCAAAGGTTGGAAAACAGTGGCTCACTTACAACGGTCCTGGTTATCAGTGGCCCTATAAACCCCAACATCAACCACCGACGGTCCTGGGAGCCTCATGAACCCTTCAACCCAACAATAACAAACCCAACATCACCGTCAACAATTTCAAGGTTGATCTTAATGTGTCTTTTTTTTTTTTTAGCCCCTTCAGCAAATGTTATTTACAAAATATACACAATTCTTACAAGATTAACAGACACTTACTTCACACATATTAGAAGACTCCCTCATCATACACAACTTAATATGAAGACTAAAACTTGCATTTTGCCAGAAGTGTTTTGCATAAATAATTTTCTTTTGAGTGTGTAAATATATACTGATCAAGACATTCATTAAGGAAATGTTGATCCAAGGAACTGGATCTGTTATCTAGCTCCCTGAATTAAGTCTGAATACCTTCCATCCTCCCTCCCCACAGGCGTTGTATAATCCTTCGGGTTTAGCTCTTCCCCTTGATTATAATAATAACTAATTACAGTTTTGGTTTAATAAGTACAAGGAAAGTCGCTATCATTCTGGGGCATTTTGGGCAGACTAATCCTAGTGCATAATAACTAAATAAATCTAGAGTCGGAGGGCGAGACGAAGCGAAACTGAAGATTCCGCTCGTGGCGAAACTTAGTAAGTTGATTCAGGTACACATAAATACAGTTACATAAATTATCACACATGGCAGCATATGTGTAGATTATCCTCCAGGATAACCACAGCCAGACTGCGGTTCTTACGTTAGATGGCGTGCAGGCAGCAGTAAAAGCCTGGTTGATCAGGCCCTGATCCACCACGGACCGGGCCGCGGGGGCGTTGACCCCCGGAACTCTCTCCAGGGAAACTCCAGGTATCCTGGGGAGTAATTTATGTTATGTGTGATAAAAGCCCTTGTCGGTTTAGTGCTTAGTTTTAGTTATTATAATAATATACCATGTATGATAATTATACTTATGTGTACCTGTACTTAAACTTCCTCCCTTTCCCTTCCACTCTCCCTCCCTCCCTTTCCCTTATTCCCTCCCTTACCCTTCCTCCCTCCCTTTCCCTTCACCCCATCCCTTTCCCTTCCTTTCCACTCCTCCCTTCCTTCCCCACCCTCCCTTTCCCTTCACCCCCTCCCTTTCCCTTCCTTTCCACTCCTCCTTTTCCCTTCACCCCCTCCCTTTCCCTTCCTTTCCACTCCTCCCTTCCTTCCCCACCCTCCCTTTCCCTTCACCCCCTCCCTTTCCCTTCCTTTCCATTCCTCCCTTCTCTCCCCTCCCTTTCCGTGCAGTTAATCTTATCACATGTGTTGTATTTTCAGTGCTACAGATATATGTATAATATGCAAGCAAAGATACTTTTAATTCTCTATATTCTCCATGTTCATCTTTGCTTGTCTGTCAATTTTTCTATTATCATTGCCTAGGGTTTCTAAATGTCTTTCTTTGTTATTGCCTCGCACGATATTAACTGAAGATTTTGTTTTACCCCCTACATCTGCATAAATACCTGCACATACATACACATGTATACATACCTACACTTGTATACATACCTACACTTGTATACATAATACATACCTACACTTGCATACATACCTACACTTGCTACACTTGCATACGTACCTACACTTTCATACATACCTACACTTGCATACATAATACATACCTACACTTGCATACGCACCTACACTTGCATACATACCTACACTTGCATACGCACCTACACTTGCATGCATACCTACACTTGCATACGTACCTACACTTGCATACGTACCTACACTTTCATACATACCTACACTTGCATACATACCTACACTTGCATACGCACCTACACTTGCATGCATACCTACACTTGCATACGTACCTACACTTGCATACGTACCTACACTTTCATACATACCTACACTTGCTACACTTGCATACATACCTACACTTGCATACGTACCTACACTTGCTACACTTGCATACATAATACATACCTACACTTGCATACATACCTACACTTGCTACACTTGCATACATACCTACACTTGCATACGTACCTACACTTACATATGTACCTATGCTTTCATACATACCTACACTTGCATACATAATACATACCTACACTTGCATACATACCTACACTTGCATACATACCTACACTTGCATACGTACCTACACTTGCATACGTACCTACACTTGCATACGTACCTACACTTTCATACATACCTACACTTGCATACATAATACATACCTACACTTGCATACATACCTACACTTGCATACGCACCTACACTTGCATACGTACCTACACTTGCATACGTACCTACACTTTCATACATACCTACACTTGCATACATAATACATACCTACACTTGCATATGCACCTACACTTGCATACGTACCTACACTTGCATACGTACCTACACTTGCATACGTACCTACACTTTCATACATACCTACACTTGCATACATAATACATACCTACACTTGCATACGCACCTACACTTGCATACATACCTACACTTGCATACATACCTACACTTGCATATGCACCTACACTTGCATACGTACCTACACTTGCATACGTACCTACACTTGCATACGTACCTACACTTTCATACATACCTACACTTGCATACATAATACATACCTACACTTGCATACGCACCTACACTTGCATGCATACCTACACTTGCATACGTACCTACACTTGCATACGTACCTACACTTTCATACATACCTACACTTGCATACATAATACATACCTACACTTGCATACACACCTACACTTGCATGCATACCTACACTTGCATACGTACCTACACTTGCATACGTACCTACACTTTCATACATACCTACACTTGCATACATAATACATACCTACACTTGCATACGCACCTACTCTTGCATACATACCTACACTTGCATACGCACCTACACTTGCATACATACCTACACTTGCATATGCACCTACACTTGCATACGTACCTACACTTGCATACGTACCTACACTTTCATACATACCTACACTTGCATACATAATACATACCTACACTTGCATACGCACCTACACTTGCATGCATACCTACACTTGCATACGTACCTACACTTGCATACGTACCTACACTTTCATACATACCTACACTTGCATACATACCTACACTTGCATACGTACCTGCACTTGCATACGTACCTACACTTGCATACATACCTACACTAGCATACGCACCTACACTTGCATACATACCAACACTTGTATACATACCTACACTTGCATACGTACCTACACTTGCATACATACTTACACTTGCATACACACCTACACTTGCATATGTACCTACTCTTGCATACATACCTACACTTGCATACCTACACTTGCATATGTACCTACACTTGCATACATACCTACACTTGCATACATACCTCCACTTGCATACATACCTACACTTGCATACATACCTACACTTGCATACACACCTACATTTGCATATGTACCTACACTTGCATATGTACCTACACTTGCATACATACCTACACTTGCATACCTACACTTGCATACGTACCTACACTTGCATACATACCTACACTTGCATACATACCTACACTTGCATACGCACCTACACTTGCATACGTACCTAAACTTGCATACATACCTACACTTGCATACATACCTACACTTGTATACATACCTACACTTGCATACATACCTACACTTGCATATGCACCTACACTTGCATACATACCTACACTTGCATACGCACCTACACTTGCATACATACCTACACTTGTATACATACCTACACTTGCGTACGTACCTACACTTGCATACATACCTACACTTGCATACATACCTACACTTGCATACATACCTACACTTGCATACATACCTACACTTGTATACGTACCTACACTTGCATACGTACCTACACTTGCATACGTACCTACACTTGCATACGTACCTACACTTGCATACGTACATACACTTGCATATGTACCTACACTTGCATACATACCTATACTTGCATATGTACCTACACTTGCATACATACCTACACTTGCATACATACCTACACTTGCATACATACCTACACTTGCATACATACCTACACTTGTATACGTACCTACACTTGCATACGTACCTACACTTGCATACGTACCTACACTTGCATACGTACCTACACTTGCATACGTACATACACTTGCATACGTACCTACACTTGCATACATACCTATACTTGCATATGTACCTACACTTGCATACATACCTACACTTGCATACATACCTACACTTGCATACATACCTACACTTGCATATGTACCTACACCTGTATACATACCTACATTTTCACACGTACCTACACAAACCACATAAACAGTAGGACCCCCCTAATCCGTGGGGATTCGTACCAAGGACATGCTGTGGATGCCGAAACCGCGGATAGTAGAAACCTTTTATATAAGTCCTATAAATACCTATTATAAAGTTTAATTGATTAATTATGCACAATAACTGGAGAATTATCAGTTTTTTACTGATGGGAAGCACTTCACGCCTTCTCTTAGGCTTTGGAGAACTGCCAGTTTCTCTACTTTTGCACCTTGGGGGCCATTAGTGTGCAAAATTATAGGGTATTTTTGGGCCATGGTAAACCGTGGATAACTGAAACCGCAGGTGCCGAATCAGTGGACACGGGGGTTCTAATGTATATACATATGCTTGAATATTTATTTTACCATATTTATCTCCCACCAGGGTAGGATGAGCCAAATGCAATACACTCATCAACAATCATTCACTGGTTGCCTTGCCAGAAACATACGAACATCACAGTTCAAAATTACTATCCAAATTACAGTTTTCCCGCCAGTCCTTCGTAATGAAGGCACTGTATTCCCCATGTTTGGAACTGAAGTTTTTATGTAAATTTTATGATATACTATCATTGCTCTGCAGGCCAATGAGTGTGGTGGCTAGACTGGTGCCCGCCTCGCTTTCCCGGACACTTCTCATATCTGACCAGGCATTTGTATCTGCTGCACCCGTGTGCAGGACACTCCATGGGGCTCGCTTCGTTCCAGGGTTATTGTTGGCCAGTGCACGAGAAATGACAACCAAGGGGAAAGCTGTGAGTATTGTGTTAGAGAATGTTATAATGTTCCCAATTGATGAGGAAGGGGGTGATGCCACGGAAGGAAGGAGGGAGGGCTCCTTTAGTCCTAAGAGCTCTAGTGCTATGCCCTTTTTCCTACCTTTCCTTTCCTCTTTACTACATTCCCTCAATCTTCTTTCATCCCTCCCTCACTTTCCTTTTTCATCCCTCCTTTCTCTTCTTTCATCCCTTAAGTTATACATAATCTCATCAGTTGTATGTAATCTCTTACAGTGTTTTGCTAATGCAACAAAACACTGTAAAGTGAAGCACTATAGAGCAAATCACTGTACAACGAAACACTGTAATGTGAAGCACTGTAACACGGGGCCCTCCTGTAGGTGCTAGATTAACATTATAATAATGGTTTACAATGTTGACAAGTTGATGAGTAAGACGTGTGCAACAGGTAAGTATCTTTATTTTCAAATCACTTTGCCTATACACTAAGCTTCTTTAGTGAATATGGAGGTGACTAAATATGGAGACATCAAAAGCAGTGATGTGATCAGTCCATCAGTCTTGAGAAGTATCCTGCTTCATAGTCTTGGTTCACAATAACACAATTACAAATAAATCACAGAATGTTTGGGGCTTGAACCTAAACATTAGTTAGTATTATGTATATAGCAGTTTGTATGTGTGTATAGGGATGAATACCCTTACAATCACCTTATGCTATAAATAACAAAAAAATGCACAATACCCTGACTGGAACGATACACAAATAACCCGCACATAAAAGAGAGAAGCTTACGACGGCGTTTCGGTCCGACTTGGACCATTTACAAAGTCACACTAACCAGAAGTGGAGCAGGACGGCTATATATAGGCAGGAAGAAGTGGTTAGTGTGACTTTGTAAATGGTCCAAGTCGGACCGAAACGTCGTCGTAAGCTTCTCTCTTTTATGTGGGGGTTATTTGTGTACCTTATGCTATAGGTTAGGACTACCTTGTTGGACGGTATATATGGCAGGTGAGTGATAAACACAGTGACCTGTGAGCATTAGGACTCTCTTGCCATGGGTTCAAATCCCACCTGCTGTATGATTTATTTTCAGTTGTATTATTACGAATTCATGAGCCATGATGGTGGCTTTGAAGGGACTTGAATTAGAGCATGCCACAGCCATGCTGGCTTGGAATTTGTCTACAAAAACCTGAATTTGTGGTCACAGTGATGGCCCATACTGGCCTCTCTCTGATGTATAGAAATATACAGTGGACCCCCGCATAACGATTACCTCCGAATGCGACCAATTATGTAAGTGTATTTATGTAAGTGCGTTTGTACGTGTATGTTTGGGGGTCTGAAATGGATTAATCTACTTCACAATATTCCTTATGGGAATAAATTCGGTCAGTACTGGCACCTGAACATACTTACGGAGTGAAAAAATATCGTTAACCGGGGGTCCACTGTACTTAGTTGGATTAATGTTTTCAGAGCCAGCTGGCCCAGTGGTTAACACACTGGCCTGTGAGTTTTAAGACTCACCTGCCTCAGGTTCAAACTCCTACCTGTTCCCTGATTAGTCTTGGTTATTAGTCGACTACTGTAGTTCACATCCTGGGGAAGTGAATCAGTGGGTCAGCCCAGAAGTAAGCCAGAAATAATGGCTTTATTGGATTATCCTGGCTTACTAACCATCTGTTTATAATCCAACTAGAAATAATGGCTTTATTGGATTATCCTGGCTTACTAACCATCTGTTTATAATCCAACCAGAAATAATGGCTTTATTGGATTATCCTGGCTTACTAACCATCTGTTTATAATCCAACCAGAAATAATGGCTTTATTGGATTATCCTGGCTTACTAACCATCTGTTTATAATCCAACCAGAAATAATGGCTTTATTGGATTATCCTGGCTTACTAACCATCTGTTTATAATCCAACCAAAAATAATGGCTTTATTGGATTATCCTGGCTTACTAACCATCTGTTTATAATCCAACCAGAAATAATGGTTTTATTGGATTATCCTGGCTTACTAACCATCTGTTTATAATCCAACCAGAAATAATGGTTTTATTGGATTATCCTGGCTTACTAACCATCTGTTTATAATCCAACCAGAAATAATGGTTTTATTGGATTATCCTTGGCACTGGAGCCCGATATTTAGTTTTAAGGAGACATGACGGATAAGGAGGTTTCGCACCAGAGTCATTGTTATTCGTTTCTTGTGCTAGAATTTATTAAACCTACTGATCTGTGTGAATTCATATTATTTGCTATTGTATTGTAATAGAATAAAAGGGTTAGGATTAAAATAGTCTAATAACTTAGGACAAATTGTCCTAGTTCTCAGATATTTTAAATTGGGGGAGAAAGGGGGATGTGATGCAGTTCAGATGGGCTTGTGAGGTCTCTAGGGAGACCTAATTATATGGTCACACCTGCCTTAGCAAATGTCGGGTAGTCACGCCCACGTCTGAGGTCTTTTGTTCTTAACAGCGTCAGGTCATAACACGTGGTACATACACCATTGGGGAGGGGGTACTTTGACTACAATATAAGCCCAGGGAACAGCGGGGCAAAGAGGTTGTTGGTGACAGGTCCGTCGAGCGAGAGCTCTGGACAGCCGCGTGTGTAGTGGACCACGCATTTGGGAATCTCGGGTCAGCTGGTCGGTGAATTAAGAGTGAGTACTAGTCCGTGTTACTTATAACATCTACCCTTCCCCCTGGTAATAAGTCTCATAGGTCAATTGTTATATTGTGTAAATTTCCATCAGGATATGTTGTATTCTAGCCCTTTTATGTTATTAAGTAAACTATAGCCATAGTTCCCATTTTTATTTGTACCTTCATATGCTATTCCCTATTTTGTTAAGCACTGGGATATACAGGAGACGTGCTCACTCGCTGGGATACCTCAGGTAGAGTGGGTAGAGGTCTCACATCCTGGCTTACTAACCATCTGTTTATAATCCAACCAGAAATAATGGTTTTATTGGATTATCCTGGCTTACTAACCATCTGTTTATAATCCAACCAGAAATAATGGTTTTATTGGATTATCCTGGCTTACTAACCATCTGTTTATAATCCAACCAGAAATAATGGTTTTATTGGATTATCCTGGCTTACTAACCATCTGTTTATAATCCAACCAAAACTTCAGCAAGGAAGCGTGTGTAATAAAAATAAATTATAGTTATAGAAATATATTTTGACATTTTGCCTACACAACAGGTGAAACATCTAAGAGTAGCTTTGGGTATAGATTGGACAAATATGTGGGTGGAAATTGTTTAATTTGAGGACCTGCCTAGTATGGCCTAGTAAGTCCGATAATTTAGACACGTGTGTAACACTTGGGTATCTTTATTAAAGAAACTTTCTGCCACACAGTGGCATCATCAGTCCTATACAAAGAAGAATGGTGAAGATCAGAAGGAGTTTCAGGTAATCAGTCCCTCAGCGTGAAGTTGATATGTTCGGTCTATCAATCTGAGGGACTGATAACCTCAAACTCCTAATCACCTTTCTCTAATTGACTGAAGAAGCCACTGGCTGGCAGAACATTTCTTCAGTAAAGATTCTCAAATGTTGCACATATCTCTCATTCTTCAACTTGTCGGTTATCTAAACCATTTACATGATACCACACTAGGGCTGCATTAAAGGGGGGGCTACCAGGGCTAGAGCCCTGAGGCCCCCTCAAGATGTGGCAATCAAGTGCCCCCACAACCCTTAATCCAGCGCTGTACCATATCTATAACTACAGTTTGACTTTATTACATACAAACTGTTGGTATGTATACTGTTTGTTGCTATAAACGGTAAATTGATTTGTCCTTCATGATCCTTGCATGCTCCTTTGAAGGAAGTAGTTTAATATGGACTTCATAAGTAAGTTTATACAGGTGCAGCGTTTCTACAATTTTGGATGATTACAATTATCTTACATGGCAAAATTTGTGTAATAATACACCTGTATCATTTTACCTAACATTTACGTAAATTACGTAGGATAACCCAAAAAGACCAGTGACTTATTTCCATTGGGCTCTATGATTTTTATTATAATTAAAAAGAAACACTAAACCTACCAGGGTCATACAACGCTGCGTGGGTTCTACAAAATACCTTATGATTAGCATATTGAGATACAGCAAAAATCTATTGAGTAATCTATTTACTAATCTATTGGGTACCACCCAGTGAGTGGTAGTCAATAGATTAGAAGTATGATAAGGATTTCAAAGCCAAGAGTCAACCCTGTAGCGACTACCAAGGAGGCCAGACCAGGAGCTGTGACTCGACCCTTGCAACTACATGTAGGAAAGTACATAATGGGTCTAGGGCCTTCACTTCAAAGTTTTGACTTTTGAAAGCTAATTCAAAGTTCAGACTCAAATCATTTTATTTCGTTTATGCAGTCAGTACGTGACCAGCCAGGCAGTAGCATGTACGTTGGTTTACGTGCGGCCAGCAGTAACAGCCTGGTTGATCAGTCCCTGATCCTCCAGGAGGCCTGGTCACAGACTGGGCCGCAGGGGCGTTGACCCCCAAAATCCCTCTCCAAGCACACAATGTAGTTTACATGTAATTAAATAAGTATGGTAATAATGTTGGTAAAATTAGCAACAATAAATATGTTAGGTAAAAGGGCACTAAGGACAATTATTGCAACATTTATCTCCATGAGCTTTGTCAAGCCATTGCAAACCTGGAGAGCAAAACATTACCCTATATTTAAGTACAAGTATAGTGGACCCCCGGTTTACAAGATAAGATAAGATAAGATAAGATTTCGTTTGGATTTTTAACCCCGGAGGGTTAGCCACCCAGGATAACCCAAGAAAGTCAGTGCGTCATCGACGACTGTCTAACTTATTTCCATTGGGGTCCTTAATCTTGTCCCCCAGGATGCGACCCACACCAGTCCACTAACACCCAGGTACCTATTTGCTGCTAGGTGAACAGGACAATAGGTGTAAGGAAACGTGTCGAAATGTTTCCACCCGCCGGAAATCGAACCCGGGCCCTCCGTGTGTGAAGCGGGAGCTTTAGCCACCAGGCTATGTTCAGGTGCCAGTACTGACTGAATTTGTTCCCATAAGGAATATTGTGAATTAGATTAGTCCATTTCAGACCCCAAACATACACATACAAACGCACTTACATAAATACACTTACATTATTGGTCGCCTTGGGAGCTGATCGTAAACCGGGGGTCCACTGTATACACAATATTAATCTTTATTTCTATAAATACACCTACAAGGTATACTGGCCTAGCTGACATCAATGACATGGTACTGTATAGAAACTCCCTTGTTATGTGGAGCATTTTGGGCAGATAGGTCAATTTTGTCCCAAGATGTGACCCACACCAGTCCACTAACACCCAGGATGTGACCCACACCAGTCCACTAACACCCAGGATGTGACCCACACCAGTCCACTAACACCCAGGATGTGACCCACACCAGTCCACTAACACCAGGATGTGACCCACACCAGTCCACTAACACCCAGGATGTGACCCACACCAGTCCACTAATGCCCAGGATGTGACCCACACCAATCCACTAACACCCAGGATGTGACCCACACCAGTCCACTAACACCCAGGATGTGACCCACACCAGTCCACTAACACCCAGGATGTGACCCACACCAGTCCACTAATGCCCAGGATGTGACCCACACCAATCCACTAACACCCAGGATGTGACCCACACCAGTCCACTAACACCCAGGATGTGACCCACACCAATCCACTAACACCCAGGATGTGACCCACACCAGTCCACTAACACCCAGGATGTGACCCACACCAGTCCACTAACACCCAGGATGTGACCCACACCAGTCCACTAACACCCAGGATGTGACCCACACCAGTCCACTAACACCCAGGATGTGACCCACACCAGTCCACTAACACCCAGGATGTGACCCACACCAGTCCACTAACACCCAGGTACCCATTTTACTGATGGGTGGACATAGACAACCGGTGTAAGGAAACACGTCCAATGTTTCTACCCTCGCCGGGAATCAAACCCGGACACTGACCATGTGAAGCGAGAGTTTCTACCACCAGGCCACGGAGCACATAAGTACAGTTATAATACCTAGTGACATGTGTATAGAGGTTGGCCAAGTTATTAGAGCAACACCAGGAAAATAATATATTTGTTGGGTTTAAAACATTTTACATTGACTCTACTTCCAAAATAATTAATGTATATATTTGTGATGGAACACTGTATACCTGAGTGTAGCAGTAAGTAGGTACCTGGGTGTTAGTTACACCTGCTGTCAGTGTTCACCTAGCAGTAAGTAGGTGCCTGGGTGTTAGTTACACCTGTCAGTGTTCACCTAGCAGTAAGAAGGTACCTGGGTGTTAGTTACACCTGCTGTCAGTGTTCACCTAGCAGTAAGCAGGTACCTGGGTGTTAGTTACACATGCTGTCAGTGTTCACCTAGCAGTAAGTAGGTACCTGGGTGTTAGTTACACCTGCTGTCAGTGTTCACCTAGCAGTAAGTAGGTACCTGGGTGTTAGTTACACCTGCTGTCAGTGTTCACCTAGCAGTAAGTAGGTACCTGGGTGTTAGTTACACCTGCTGTCAATGTTCACCTAGCAGTAAGTAGGTACCTGGGTGTTAGTTACACCTGCTGTCAGTGTTCACCTAGCAGTAAGTAGGTACCTGGGTGTTAGTTACACCTGCTGTCAGTGTTCACCTAGCAGTAAGCAGGTACCTGGGTGTTAGTTACACCTGCTGTCAGTGTTCACCTAGCAGTAAGTAGGTACCTGGGTGTTAGTTACACCTGCTGTCAGTGTTCACCTAGCAGTAACTAGGTACCTGGGTGTTAGTTACACCTGCTGTCATTGTTCACCTAGCAGTAAGTAGGTACCTGGGTGTTAGTTACAGCTGCTGTCAGTGTTCACCTAGCAGTAAGTAGGTACCTGGGTGTTAGTTACACCTGCTGTCAGTGTTCACCTAGCAGTAAGTAGGTACCTGGGTGTTAGTTACACCTGCTGTCAGTGTTCACCTAGCAGTAAGTAGGTACCTGGGTGTTAGTTACACCTGCTGTCAGTGTTCACCTAGCAGTAAGTAGGTACCTGGGTGTTAGTTACACCTGCTGTCAGTGTTCACCTAGCAGTAAGTAGGTACCTGGGTGTTAGTTACACCTGCTGTCAGTGTTCACCTAGCAGTAAGTAGGTACCTGGGTGTTAGTTACACCTGCTGTCAGTGTTCACCTAGCAGTAAGTAGGTACCTGGGTGTTAGTTACACCTGCTGTCAGTGTTCACCTAGCAGTAAGTAGGTACCTGGGTGTTAGTTACACCTGCTGTCAGTGTTCACCTAGCAGTAAGTAGGTACCTGGGTGTTAGTTACACCTGCTGTCAGTGTTCACCTAGCAGTAAGTAGGTACCTGGTTGTTAGTTACACCTGCTGTCAGTGTTCACCTAGCAGTCAGTAGATACCTGGGTGTTAGTTACACCTGCTGTCAGTGTTCACCTAGCAGTAAGTAGGTACCTGGGTGTTAGTTACACCTGCTGTCAGTGTTCACCTAGCAGTCAGTAAGTACCTGGGTGTTAGTTACACCTGCTGTCAGTGTTCACCTAGCAGTCAGTAGATACCTGGGTGTTAGTTACACCTGCTGTCAGTGTTCACCTAGCAGTAAGTAGGTACCTGGGTGTTTGTTACACCTGCTGTCAGTGTTCAGCTAGCAGTCAGTAGATACCTGGGTGTTAGTTACACCTGCTGTCAGTGTTCACCTAGCAGTAAGTAGGTACCTGGGTGTTAGTTACACCTGCTGTCAGTGTTCACCTAGCAGTTAGTAGGTACCTGGGTGTTAGTTACACCTGCTGTCAGTGTTCACCTAGCAGTCAGTAGGTACCTGGGTGTTAGTTACACCTGCTGTCAGTGTTCACCTAGCAGTCAGTAGGTACCTGGGTGTTAGTGGACTGGTGTGGGTGGCATCCTGGGGGACAAAATTAACCTAAGTTGTGGGAAATGCTCTACATAACCAGGAACTTTCTATATAGTATGGCCCGGTGGTCTGGTGGCTAAAGCTCCCGCTTCACACACGGAGGGCCCGGGTTCGATTCCCGGCGGGTGGAAATTCCGACACGTTTCCTTACACCTATTGTCCTGTTCACCTAGCAGCAAATAGGTACCTGGGTGTTAGTGGACTGGTGTGGGTCACATCCTGGGTGTTAGTCGACTGGTGTGGGTCGCATCCTGGGTGTTAGTCGACTGGTGTGGGTGGCATCCTGGGTGTTAGTCGACTGGTGTGGGTGGCATCCTGGGGGACAAGATTAAGGACCACAATGGAAATAAGTTAGACAGTCCTCGATGACGCACTGACTTTCTTGGGTTATCCTGGGTGGCTAACCCTCCGGGGTTAAAAATCCGAACGAAATCTTATCTTATCTTATTGTTGTGAGCTATGGTCTGTATAAGTTGTACCATCTACTGGTAGAAATAATAATAATAATTATTATTATTATTATTATTATTATTATATAGTATGTCACTGTTGTGAGCTATGGTCTGTATAAGTTGTACCATCTACTGGTAGAAATAATAATAATAATAATAATTATTATTATTATTATTATTATTATTATTATTATTATATAGTATGTCACTGTTGTGAGCTATGGTCTGTATAAGTTGTACCATCTACTGGTAGAAATAATAATAATTATTATTATTATTATTATTATTATTATTATTATTATTATTATTATTATATAGTATGTCATTGTTGTGAGCTATGGTCTGTGTAAGTTGTACCATCTACTGGTAGAAATAAACACTATTATTATCATCATCTTGTTATAGTGGCAGTGAGGTATTTATTACAGATATAATACCAGTTATAGAAACAATAGTTTACGTAGCCTTGAATTATTTACATTTTTTATTAGGGAGTGGAACCAGTCATCCTGGATCCTGCGTCCGGATGCCTCCTCCTGGCTAGGGATAATACAATATTCACTATTAACAAAAATATTGTACACTTTCATAGAATATTTTGACGAAGCTATAATTTTGAAGTGGGAAAATTAGCATTTAGTTCACTTGACCCTGGGTAATGGATATAGAAATTAAATTTTTTTTTATTTTTTTGGGGGTAGTAAAGGATGCGAACAATTTTAAGGATGAGGTTGAGAGGTGAACTGGAATCGCCTCAGTCGACCTGTTGCTGTTGTGGTTGAGGGTGTTGACGCTCTCTACTCACATTATTGTTGTTGATTGTTGAGTCACAGCTCCTGACCTGACGTTTCCTGTACCCACCTGTTTGTGATAACACGGGTCGAGTCACAGCTCCTGGCCTATCGTTCATCTTGTAATATATAAACTCGTCAGATAAATATGGTGGGTTTGAGGTTAAATATTCATGTATATTTATTTTTTATTTAGACATGATATATAGTGACTTTATTTTTCTCAATACTTTATTAACAATTTTGTCACTCGTGCTATGATCTTTTCAGTACTTTATTTCTCTATAATGGTTTTAAAGATTCTGGTTATAAATGAGCCCCTCAAGGTTCCTTGAGGGGCTCTTGATCCAGGGAATTGGATCTGTGCTCCGGTTCCCTGAATTAAGTCTGAATACCTTCCATCACCTCCGTCCCCCACATGCGCTGTGTAATCCTACGTGTTTAGCGCTCCCCCATGATTATACTACCAGCAGTACTCCGCCAGCGGTAGATGTGGTAATGGTCGCCGTTACATTCAGCAACACGACTCGCCCATCAAGGGAGGTTCCTTGATGCTGGTGAGGGGCTCTTGATCCAGGGAATTGGATCTGTGCTCCAGTTCCCTGAAATAAGTCTGAATACCTTCCATCCCCCCCCTCCCCACATGCACTGTGTAATCCTACGTGTTTAGCGCTCCCCCATGATTATAATAACACGACTCAATACTAACCATTGATTAACCTTAAGATAAAATTTCGTTCGGATTTTTAACCCCGGAGGGTTAGCCACCCAGGATAACCCAAGAAAGTCAGTGCGTCATCGAGGACTGTCTAACTTATTTCCATTGTGGTCCTTAATCTTGTCCCCCAGGATGCCACCCACACCAGTCCACTAACACCCAGGTACCTACTTGCCGCTAGGTGAAGAGGACAACAGGTGTAAGGAAACGTGTCGAAATGTTTCCACCCGCCGGGAATCGAACCCCTCCCCTCCGTGTGTGAAGCGGGAGCTTTAGCCACCAGACCACCTTGACATATCACTCGTGACAATAATATATTAATTTTGCAAGTATCCCAGCATCAGGCAGCGCTGTATGGCCCTTGTGGTTTAGCGCTTCTTTTTTTATTATAATAATAATCCCAACATCAGGGGCAGTGCCAGAATTTCTGTACCAAACTTGCCAGGGAGGGGCTGTGGGTGGAGGATGGAATTATTTGTTTGGATTATCATAGGTAATATAGACAATAATAATAATTAATCTTTATTTCAGCTTGATACAGTACGTCACTTTGACCTTTTTTGTGTTCGCATTTGTGCTCCAGTTCCCTGGATTAAGACTGATTGCTTGCCCCGTCCCACACAGGCACTGAATAATCCCTACGGGTGTAGCGCTCCCAAAGGATAGTAATTTGGGTTATTCTAGGTAATTTATACAAGTTTTATTATTATTATTAACACACTGGCTGATTCCCACCAAGGCAGGGTGGCCCGAAAAAGAAAAACTTTCACCATCATTCACTCCATCACTGTCTTGCCAGAAGGGTGCTTTACACTACAGTTTTTAAACTGCAACATTAACACCCCTCCTTCAGAGTGCAGGCACTGTACTTCCCATCTCCAGGACTCAAGTCCGGCCTGCCGGTTTCCCTGAACCCCTTCATAAATGTTACTTTGCTCACACTCCAACAGCACGTCAAGTATTAAAAACCATTTGTCTCCATTCACTCCTATCAAACACGCTCACGCATGCCTGCTGGAAGTCCAAGCCCCTCGCACACAAAACCTCCTTTACCCCCTCCCTCCAACCTTTCCTAGGCCGACCCCTACCCTGCCTTCCTTCCACTACAGACTGATACACTCTTGAAGTTATTCTGTTTCGCTCCATTCTCTCTACATGTCCGAACCACCTCAACAACCCTTCCTCAGCCCTCTGGACAACAGTTTTAGTAATCCCGCACCTCCTCCTAACTTCCAAGCTACGAATTCTCTGCATTATATTCTCACCACACATTGCCCTCAGACATGACATCTCCACTGCCTCCAGCCTTCTCCTCGCTGCAACATTCATCACCCATGCTTCACACCCATATAAGAGCATTGGTAAAACTATACTCTCATACATTCCCCTCTTTGCCTCCAAGGACAAAATTCTTTGTCTCCACAGACTCCTAAGTGCACCGCTCACCCTTTTCCCCTCATCTGGAGTTTACCTGGAGAAAGTTCCGGGGGTCAACGCCCCCGCGGCCCGGTCTGTGACCAGGCCTCCTGGTGGATCAGAGCCTGATCAACCAGGCTGTTACTGCTGGCTGCACGCAAACCAACGTACGAGCCACAGCCCGGCTGGTCAGGAACCGACTTTAGATGCTTGTCCAGTGCCAGCTTGAAGACTGCCACGGGTCTGTTGGTAATCCCCCTTATGTATGCTGGGAGGCAGTTGAACAGTCTTGGGCCCCTGACACTTATTGTATGGTCTCTTAACGTGCTAGTTTCACCCCTGCTTTTCATTGGGGGGATGTTGCATCGTCTGCCAAGTCTTTTGCTTTCTTAGTGAGTGATCTTCGTGTGCAAGTTCAGTACTAGTCCCTCTAGGATTTTCCAGGTGTATATAATCATGTATCTCTCCTGTCTGTGTTCCAGGGAATACAGGTTTAGGAACCTCAAACGCTCCCAGTAATTGAGGTGTTTTATCTCCGTTATGCGTGCCGTGAAGGTTCTCTGTACATTTTCTAGGTCAGCAATTTCACCTGCCTTGAAAGGTGCTGTTAGTGTGCAGCAATATTCCAGCCTAGATAGAATAAGTGACCTGAAGAGTGTCATCATGGGCTTGGCCTCCCTAGTTTTGAAGGTTCTCATTATCCATCCTGTCATTTTTCTAGCAGATGCGATTGATGCAATGTTACGGTCCTTGAAGGTGAGATCCTCCGACATGATCACTCCCAGGTCTTTGACGTTGGTGTTTCGCTCTATTTTGTGGCCAGAATTTGTTTTGTACTCTGATGAAGATTTAATTTCCTCGTGTTTACCATATCTGAGTAATTGAAATTTCTCATCGTTGAACTTCATATTGTTTTCTTCAGCCCACTGAAAGATTTGGTTGATGTCCGCCTGGAGCCTTGCACTGTCTGCAATGGAAGACACTGTCATGCAGATTCGGGTGTCATCTGCAAAGGAAGACACGGTGCTGTGGCTGACATCCTTGTCTATGTCAGATATGAGGATGAGGAACAAGATGGGAGCGAGTACTGTGCCTTGTGGAACAGAGCTTTTCACCGCAGCTGCCTCGGACTTTACTCTATTGACTACTACTCTGTGTTCTGTTAGTGAGGAAATTATAGATCCATCGACCGACTTTTCCTGTTATTCCTTTAGCACGCATTTTGTGCGCTATTACGCCATGGTCACACTTGTCGAAGGCTTTTGCAAAGTCTTTATATATTACATCTGCATTCTTTTTGTCTTCTAGTGCATCTAGGACCTTGTCGTAGTGATCCAATAGTTGAGACAGACAGGAGCAACCTGTTCTAAACCCATGTTGCCCTGGGTTGTGTAACTGATGGGTTTCTAGATGGGTGGTGATCTTGCTTCTTAGGACCCTTTCAAAGATTTTTATGATATGGGATGTTAGTGCTATCGGTCTGTAGTTCTTTGCTGTTGCTTTGTGGAGTGGGGCTATGTCTGTTGTTTTTAGTAACTGTGGGATGACCCCCGTGTCCATGCTCCCTCTCCATAGGATGGTAAAGGCTCGTGATAGGGGCTTCTTGCAGTTTTTGATGAACACAGAGTTCCATGAGTCTAGCCCTGGGGCAGAGTGCATGGGCATGTCATTTATCGCCTGTTCGAAGTCATTTGGCGTCAGGATAACATCGGATTGGCTTGTGTTAACCAAATTCTGTGGCTCTCTCATAAAAAATTCATTTTGATCTTCGACTCTCACTCTGGTTAGCGGCTTGCTAAAAGCTGAGTCATATTGGGACTTGAGTAGCTCACTCATTTCCTTGCAGTCATCTGTGTAGGACCCAGTAGGGGCCCAATACTGGACGTTGTTCTCGACTTTGATTTGGCATAGGAGAAGAAATACTTTGGGTTTCTTTCGATTTCATCAATCTATGATTCACCTCATCTTTAATTGACCCATCCGCTGACACGTCCACTCCCAAGTATCTGAATACATTCACCTCCTCCATACTCTCTCCCTCCAATCTGATATCCACTCTTTCATCACCAAATCTTTTTGTTATCCTCCTAACCTTACTCTTTCCTGTATTCACTTTTAATTTTCTTCTTTTGCATACCCTACCAAATTCATCCACCAACCTCTGCAACTTCTCTTCAGAATCTCCCAAGAGCACAGTGTCATCAGCAAAGAGCAACTGTGACAACTCCCACTTTGTGTGATTCTTTATCTTTTAACTCCATGCCTCTTGCCAAGACCCTCGCATTTACTTCTCTTACAACCCCATCTATAAATATATTAAACAACCACGGTGACATCACACATCCTTGTCTAAGGCCTACTTTTACTGGGAAATAATTTCCCTCTTTCCTACATACTCTAACTTGAGCCTCACTATCCTCGTAAAAACTCTTCACTGCTTTCAGTAACCTACCTCCTACACCATACACCTGCAACATCTGCCACATTGCCCCTCTATCCACCCTGTCATACGCCTTTTCCAAATCCATAAATGCCACAAAAACCTCCTTAGCCTTATCTAAATACTGTTCAATTATATATTTCACTGTAAACACCTGGTCCACACACCCCCTTCCTTTCCTAAAGCCTCCTTGTTCATCTGCTATCCTATTCTCTGTCTTACTCTTAATTCTTTCAATAATAACTCTACCATACACTTTACCAGGTATACTCAACAGACTTATCCCCCTATAATTTTTGCACTCTCTTTTGTCCCCTTTGCCTTTATACAAAGGAACTATGCATGCTCTCTCCCAATCACTAGGTACCTTACCCTCTTCCATACATTTATTAAATAATTGCACCAACCACTCCAAAACTATATCCCACCTGCTTTTAACATTTTTATCTTTATTCTATCAATCCGGCTTCTTTACCTCCTTTCATTTTACCTACTGCCTCACGAACTTCCCCCACACCCACAACTGGCTCTTCCTCACTCCTACAAGATGTTATTCCTCCTTGCCCTATTTACCTGGAGTTTACCTGGAGAGAGTTTCGGGGGTCAACGCCCCCGCGGCCCGGTCTGTGACCAGGCCTCCTGGTGGATCAGCGCCTGATCAACCAGGCTGTTGCTGCTGGCTGCACGCAAGCCAACGTACGAGCCACAGCCCGGCTGATCAGGAACTGACTTTAGGTGCTTGTCCAGTGCCAGCTTGAAGACTGCCAGGGGTCTGTTGGTAATCCCCCTTATGTGTGCTGGGAGGCAGTTGAACAGTCTCGGGCCCCTGACACTTATTGTATGGTCTCTTAACGTGCTAGTGACACCCCTGCTTTTCATTGGGGGGATGGTGCATCGTCTGCCAAGTCTTTTGCTTTCGTAGTGAGTGATTTTCGTGTGCAAGTTCGGTACTAGTCCCTCTAGGATTTTCCAGGTGTATATAATCATGTATCTCTCCCTCCTGCGTTCCAGGGAATACAGGTTTAGAAACCTCAAGCGCTCCCAGTAATTGAGGTGTTTTATCTCCGTTATGCGCGCCGTGAAAGTTCTCTGTACATTTTCTAGGTCGGCAATTTCACCTGCCTTGAAAGGTGCTGTTAGAGTGCAGCAATATTCCAGCCTAGATAGAACAAGTGACCTGAAGAGTGTCATCATGGGCTTGGCCTCCCTAGTTTTGAAGGTTCTCATTATCCATCCTGTCATTTTTCTAGCAGATGCGATTGATACAATGTTATGGTCCTTGAAGGTGAGATCCTCCGACATAATCACTCCCAGGTCTTTGACGTTGGTGTTTCGCTCTATTTCGTGGCCAGAATTTGTTTTGTACTCTGATAAGATTTAATTTCCTCGTGTTTACCATATCTGAGTAATTGAAATTTCTCATCGTTGAACTTCATATTGTTTTCTGCAGCCCACTGAAAGATTTGGCTGATGTCCGCCTGGAGCCTTGCAGTGTCTGCAATGGAAGACACTGTCATGCAGATTCGGGTGTCATCTGCAAAGGAAGACACGGTGCTGTGGCTGACATCCTTGTCTATGTCGGATATGAGGATGAGGAACAAGATGGGAGCTAGTACTGTGCCTTGTGGAACAGAGCTTTTCACCGTAGCTGCCTCGGACTTTACTCTGTTGACGACTACTCTCTGTGTTCTGTTAGTGAGGAAATTATAGATCCATCGACCGACTTTTCCTGTTATTCCTTTAGCGCGCATTTTGTGCGCTATTATGCCATGGTCACACTTGTCGAAGGCTTTTGCAAAGTCTGTATATATTACATCTGCATTCTTTTTGTCTTCTAGTGCATTTAGGACCTTGTCGTAGTGATCCAGTAGTTGAGACAGACAGGAGCGACCTGTTCTAAACCCATGTTGCCCTGGGTTGTGTAACTGATGGGTTTCTAGATGGGTGGTGATCTTGCTTCTTAGGACCCTTTCAAAGATTTTTATGATATGGGATGTTAGTGCTATTGGTCTGTAGTTCTTTGCTGTTGCTTTACTGCCCCCTTTGTGGAGTGGGGCTATGTCTGTTGTTTTTAGTAACTGAGGGACGACCCCCATGTCCATGCTCCCTCTCCATAGGATGGAAAAGGCTCGTGATAGGGGCTTCTTGCAGTTCTTGATGAACACAGAGTTCCATGAGTCTGGCCCTGGGGCAGAGTGCATGGGCATGTCATTTATCGCCTGTTCGAAGTCATTTGGCGTCAGGATAACATCGGATAGGCTTGTGTTAATCAAATTTTGTGGCTCTCATAAAAAATTCATTTTGATCTTCGACTCTCAGTCTGGTTAGCGGCTTGCTAAAAACTGAGTCATATTGGGACTTGAGTAGCTCACTCATTTCCTTGCTGTCATCTGTGTAGGACCCATCTTGTTTAAGTAGGGGCCCAATACTGGGCATTGTTCTCGATTTTGATTTGGCATAGGAGAAGAAATACTTTGGGTTTCTTTCGATTTCATTTATAGCTTTTAGTTCTTCCCGCGATTCCTGACTCCTAAAGGATTCTTTTAGCTTAAGTTCGATGCTTGCTATTTCTCTGACCAGTGTCTCCCTGCGCATTTCATATATATTGACCTCTTTTAGCCGCTCTGTTATTCTTTTCCGTCGCCTGTAAAGGGAGCGCCTGTCTCTTTCTATTTTACATCTACTACTCCTTTTTCTTAGAGGAATAAGCCTTGTGCATACATCGAGTGCCACCGAGTTAATCTGTTCTAGGCATAAGTTTGGGTCTGTGTTGTTTAGTATATCTTCCCAGCTTATATCGGTTAGGACTTGGTTTACTTGGTCCCACTTTATGTTTTTGTTATTGAAGTTGAATTTGGTGAATGCTCCCTCGTGACTAGTCTCATTTTGTCGGTCTGGGGCTCCTCGCATACATGTCTGAACCTCAATTATGTTGTGATCTGAGTATATTGTTTTTGATATGGTGACATTTCTTATCAGATCATCATTGTTAGTGAATATGAGGTCTAGTGTATTCTCCAGTCTAGTAGGCTCTATTATTTGCTGGTTTAAATTGAATTTTGTGCAGAGATTTAAAAGCTCGTGTGAGTGTGAGTTTTCATCAGAGCTGCCTCCTGGTGTTATTACTGCAACAATATTATTTGCTATATTCCTCCATTTTAGGTGCCTTAAGTTGAAATCCCCCAGGAGCAAGATGTTGGGTGCAGGAGCTGGAAGATTTTCCAGACAGTGGTCAATTTTTAACAGCTGTTCCTGGAATTGCTGGGATGTTGCATCCGGAGGCTTGTAGACTACCACAATGACTAGGTTTTGGTTCTCGACCTTTACTGCTAAAACTTCCACTACGTCATTTGAGGCATTAAGCAGTTCTGTGCAAACAAGTGACTCTGCAATGTACAGGCCAACCCCCCCCTTTTGCCTGTTCACTCTGTCACATCTGTATAGGTTGTAACCTGGGATCCATATTTCATTGTCCAAGTGATCCTTTATGTGGGTCTCAGTGAAAGCCGCGAACATTGCCTTTGCCTCTGCAAGCAGTCCACGGATGAAAGGTATTTTGTTGTTTGTTGCTGGCTTTAGACCCTGTATATTTGCAAAGAAGAATGTTATCGGACTGGTGGTATTGTTGGTACTGGGGGGGGATTTTTTTCCGGCATTAGTATCTGTATCTGTTGGTTTGGAGTGGAGGCCATCGACTGTGGTTCCACTCCAGGAATGACTGGATTTGGTGTACGATTTCTGCCATTTCCTGCCAGTTTTTTTTCCTATACACGAAATCACAGCTTCCCTATCTTCATCAACGTTTAACAATTCCTCAAAATATTCCGTTCATCTTCCCAATACCTCTAACTCTCCATTTAATAACTCTCCTCTCCTATTTTTAACTGACAAATCCATTTGTTCTCTAGTCTTCCTTAACTTGTTAATCTCACTCCAAAACTTTTTCTTATTTTCAACAAAATTTGTTAATAACATCTCACCCACTCTCTCATTTGTTCTCTTTTTACATTGCTTCACCACTCTCTTAACCTCTCTCTTTTTCTCCATATACTCTTCCCTCCTTGCATCACTTCTACTTTGTAAAAACTTCTCATATGCTAACTTTTTCTCCCTTACTATTCTCTTTACATCATCATTCCACCACTCACTCCTCTTCCCTCCCGCACCCACTTTCTTGTAACCAAGTTTATTATGATGTGATACATGGTTGTACAAGGTATTATTATTGTTGGGTGTACATGTCAAAAGTCCCTTGGATCCAGAGCACTATGGGCAGGATTAAAATTAAGATTATCTAAGCTGTAATATGATAATTGTACTTGTGTGTACCTGTGCCCAAATAAGCTTGCTTACTTATTTACATACAGACTTATTTTGAAGCAGTTATTATTACTGGGTTTTTTTTATTTTAGGGGACTGAAGCCCCCATGTTTTTTTTTTGTTTTTTTACACAGATCAGTATCACATGCTCAGAGCTGTTATTCTACCCCAGCTGTATGTAAGGTATAATACTACCTCCCAGAATGCATCCCACACCAGTTGACTAACACCCAGGTACCTACTTACTACTAGGTGAAGAGGGACAGCAGGTGTAAGGAAACACGCCCAACGTTTCCACCTGGCCAGGAATGTTGGATTAGGCTGGATTAAATGGTTTTATTAGATTTCTTATGTTTCCTAACATTTGTACACTGTGATAATGTCTTTGTGAGGAAGTGGAACAGAATTCTTCCTCCATAAGCCATGTGTGTCATAAGAGGCGACTAAAATGCCAGGAGCAAGGGGCTAGTAACCCCTTCTCCTGTATACATTACTAAATTTAAAAGGGGAAACTTTAATTTTTCCTTTTGGGCCACCCTGCCTAAATGGGATACGGCCAGTTTGTTGAAAGAAGAAAGATAATATCTCTTAACATAAAACCCACTCAGCACTGTATAATTTAAACTATGTACATACTGTATATTTCATCACCGAAATCTGCCAAGAAACAAGATTCGGTTATTTCCTAATGTTGCTAAAATATAATCTTTTACACACACATATATAGAAGACATCAAACTTGCTAGCAAAACTGAAGATTTTGTTGGGATTATTACCTAAGAGATTTAGTAACCCATGATAACCCAACAAAGTTATGTTGTCATTAGACTGTCTGGCCTATTTCCTTCCATTGAGATCCTTTAATTATCTCCAGGATGCATCCCACAATAGTTGCCTAACACCCAAGTAATGCCTACTTGCTGCAAGGTAAACAGGGACAGCAGGTGTGAGGAAATAAACCCTAACTCATTGTTTTATGTTACTTGGTCTTTTGTTCCATTCCAGGCTCAGAAATTGACAGCAGGTGAGCGGGAGTCCAAGCTGAAGCCTCTTCTGGATGACAGCTGGACCATGGTCGATGGCCGTGATGCCGTTAAGAAAACCTTCCTCTTCAAGGACTTCAACGAGGTGAGCCAAGATATATAACCTTGTAGTTCAGTGGTAGCATGTGCGACTCACACCTGAAAGGACCCAGTGATAAAATGAGAAAAACAATGTATAATAAAAATTTGCTCCTCTAAATCACTAGTATTAAGAACGTAGTCTGTAAGCATTAGGTTTAGTCTTCCCTAAATGCCCCAGCATAATAGTGGCTTTCTTTGTACTTAACAAATCAAAATTGTAATCGCACATTGTAAACATTGCAAAGAAATAAAATCTTTATCAATATCTTTATCTTGGAACCCAGGGAGAGGCAGGACATAGAGTAAAATCTCCCGGCACCTGCTGCCCATGTTATTTAGCAGTAAATAGGTACCCAAGAGTTTCTCTACTGTTGTCATATCTTAGGAAATAAAAAAGACTTTAAAAGGACACAACAAACAATAAAAATCACTTTTCTTCACTTCAGTCTAATATGCTCATACAAGGCTGCTGAATGCTCAAGCCCCAACACTCAAAACCTTCTTTACTTTATCTCTTAAACCCTTCCTGCACTGACCCATACCCCTTATTGTTGTTGTTATTATTATTTATTAACCCCGATGTGTTTCAGAAGAAATACATCCACTCTTGTGTGTTTCAGGCCTGGGGTTGGATGAGCCGGGTTGCACTGAGAAGTGAGAAGTTAGACCACCACCCTGAATGGTTCAACGTGTATAACAAGGTGGAGGTGACTTGGTCCACACATGACTGCGGTGGACTCTCTTCAAAGGATATCCAAATGGCCACCTTCTGTGACGATACCTTCAAGTTGTTCACCTAATAAGTTGGAAATGCTGCTACTGTACAGGGAGAGAGGATTCTTAAATCCATGGCTTAACATAATGCAATGATTCCTTATACTGTATACAAAACTAGTTTTGCAATATAAAATATAGAGTGAATATTCAAGAAACTGTTATAGTATTGTAGCAACATATAGTGAATTAATTTTATTAGATTTATGCAAGGTTTAGAGATTTATTTTGGATTTATTAACATATTAGCATATCTTATTATTATTAATATTGGGTAATGAAATGGCTGTGTTACATTATCAGAATGTGGTTTATTGTATATATATGTATATATATATATGATATGTAATAATAGTGGTGTGTTACACTACTGTTCAAGGCTGTTGCATACTACTGTTTAACTTGTACATTATTATGCATATTTTACAATAGTTTGTTATACACTACTGTTTATTTGTTATATAACACTGTGTTCTAAATTACTGCTTGATTTTGTTATTCACTGCTGTGTAATTGTTCTACACTATTCTGCACTACTATTTATTCTTTACTATCATTTAATTCTTTTCACTTTTTTTTTATGATCCACACTACCGTGTTTGTTTGACAGCCATGTAATTTTGTTCTTCACTATCATTCATTTCTCTTCAACACTGCTGTTTGTTCTTCTCTTCGATTTGTGTAATA
Source organism: Cherax quadricarinatus (assembly GCF_038502225.1). NCBI lineage: Eukaryota > Metazoa > Arthropoda > Malacostraca > Decapoda > Parastacidae > Cherax > Cherax quadricarinatus. The sequence continues at coordinate 5,226,328 of NC_091386.1, forward strand.
CACTACCATGTTCTGCACTTTTTAGCGCTCTTCTCTAGTTTTTACCTAACCTCACATGGATATTGCAGTAGATTATTAGATATACAAATTGCTCTGCTCAGCTCTATGCTGAATTTCTGTATTTTAGTAAAACTTGGATTTAATGAACCAATAAAGGGCAGAGGACATCTGCTAAAGCCACTTGTTTAATGAGTCCAAATTAAAAGAATTTTTCTCCATGATCCTAATAATAACAATCAAGATTTAATGGGCTTGGTCTGCTTTGGATTTAAAGGACTTAGTCCATTAGATCTGAAGATAAATTTACCCATCGGACTGCAACAATAACAGATAGTTCTGGATTTTACTGACTTTGTGCATTACTTTTAAGTGTTGTCCAGCCACAGATTGTGTCCATTAAATCCTGAATCCATTGAATCAAGGTTTTTCTTTATAAACTCACTGGACTGAAAGTTTGAATCCATGGCAAGTTGGTGTTAAAATTAGCAGACCAGAGTGTTTTCACTGTACCATGCCAGCCTTGCCATGGGTTCGGACAACAGTTTAGTGAGTGGTTTACAATTGTGTTGATAAATTAGACACGTGCAACATTTGGGTATCTTTACTGTGGAAATGTTTCACCACACAGTGGCTTCATCAGTCCTTTATAAAGAAGAATAGTGAAAATGATGAGTTTGAGGTAATCAGTCCCTCAGCCTGGGGTCAATGTAATCAGTCCATCACTCTTTATAATAATGATGAACTGATTACATCAACACTAGGCTAAGGGACTTATTACCTCAAACTCCTCATCTTCCCCATTCTTCTTGATATAGGACTGATGAAGCCACTGTGTGGTGAAATGTTTCCACAATAAAGATAGCCAAGTGTTGGATGTGTGTCTAATTTATCAACTTGCAGTTCTTGAACCATTTATCTACAATTGTGCCATTATTATTTTGCAAGTTAATTATTAATTTGCATTAGTTTATGAAATTTTATCTAATATACATGGGCAGAAATTCTAGTTTTAACAGTTTATTTGCAATTTTTGTTACTTTGAATCATGCTTTTCTTCATTTTATTTTCAGTTGTTATACATTATTATTATTATTATATTGATGGGGTAACATTAAATCCATAGGAGTCTACAGTGTATGGGGAATGGCAGTCAATCAGGCTTGATCCAAGGTGGGGGAGGGTAGCTGTAATTGATTCAATTCAATTCAAGTTTATTCTCTATAAGGGTTACAATGCGGGGTTTACAGGTTTTGGGTATTGTGTGGTTTACATGTTATAAAATACTAATTACAGAGGGGGCCACTAGGACACCTAGCATGGCAAGGCATTTTGGGCAGACTTAGATTAATTCTTAACATTAAATTCTTACAGGTTATGGTATTAAGGCTAAGTCACTACATCATAATTTGTGAGTTTAGCAATGTGAATGCTTTTGTTTTGGCACAATACAAGGTGTCTATATTGGAGTATCATAGGCAAACTTATGACTAGTTAGGATTTATTATTTTAAGATTAAGATTAGTATTTCTGGGTTTATAGTCATTGGGCGAGTGAGTGTAATTGTGAACCACCAGGTGGTTATCGTGTAGTTAGTTGTCGGGGTGGATCAGGGAGATAAGATGTTTTCTAACTGTAGTTTTGAAGGTGATGAATGTGTCTGCAGTTCTAGAGTTCTCAGGTAGGGTGTTCCAGATTTTAGGTTCTTTGAAATACATTGAATTTTTGTAAAGGTTTAGTTGAACATGGGGAATGTCATAGAGATGTTTGTGTCTGGTGTTATGCCTGTGGGTTCTGTCACAACTATCAAGAAAGCGTTTTAGGTCAAGGTTAATATTGGAATTTAACGTCCTGTAGATATAGATTGCACAGCACTAAGTGTGGATGTACTGAACAGGGAGTAAGTTTAGATCTATGAAGAGTGGGGGGGGGTGTCTTGCCAGGGATGGGATTTAGTGATTATTCTTACTGCGGCTTTTTGTTGGGTTATTATTGGTTTTAGGTGTGTTGCTGCAGTTGATCCCCAAGCACAGATAGCATAGGTGAGGTATGGATATATAAGTGAATGGTATAGTGTGAGAAGGGCAGTTTGCGGCATGTAGTATCGTATCTTGGAGAGGATCCCCACCGTTTTGGATACCTTTTTGGTTATATGTTGTTGCAACAATAGCCGTTCTCTGGCATTAATGCACTCCTCTTGAAGGTATTTTTTTTTCCTTAAACATAAATAAGTTTTTCTTTACAAAAAATTGGATCGAACCTGATTTTCTTGTATTGCCCGGATCTGTGTGACCACCTAAGTATAATAATAATTCACAAAAACTAATGTTACTAATGTTTAAACTGCTCAAAGGGCATGGTACATTAACACTATCCTTCACAAGTGGTTGAAGTCTCTCCATAGTTCAGTCAGTCGGTTTTTTCTACATGATAAATCATTTGTAACTGTGTTGTAAGAGGCAACTATAAGGAGCTAGTAACCCCTTCTCCTGTGTACATTAAATGTAAAAAAAAAAAAAAATTCTTTTTGGGGTCACCCTTTTTCAGTGAGATACGGCCAGTTAAAGGGAAAAAAAATTGTAGAAAATGTAATGACATTATATCTCTCACATGAACCATGGGAAACCCCTTAAGCCTGACTTACGTTTAGAAGGACTTTACACGATGAATGTTTTTCACAATAAAATATATGAAAAATGTATATGAAGTAGATAATATAACATGTTTCAAAAGAATAAGAACACTTAGATAATACTATATTAAGATTATTCCATTAATTTAAAAATAAAATTTCAATGAAAATTACAATGAGAGTGAAACTAGTTTACATCATAAAAGTGGAGTCGTGGTTTCTCAGCTCCGTCTCTCAGGACCCGAGGTGATGGCTTGTCTGGTAATATTATGTTGAAAATGGTATAAAATATAAAGTTGATGATTAAACCTTAATCTGTCCAAACGTAGATCTACATTTACGCTCATAGCGCTCCGACCTAGATTTTGTCCATTAGAAAGCACGTAAAAAAAAAACGTAGATCTACATTCGGAGCACTACGTGAGTGAACGTAGATCTACGTTTGGGCAGTTTAACCCTTTCAGGGTCCGTCCCGTAGATCTACGGCTTTACGTTCAGGGTCCAAACCGTAGATCTACGTCATGAGCTCAGCTCGCTCTGATAAACTGTGAGGAGTGGTACATTTGGGCCTAGATATGAGAGAATACATCTATGTGGTATGTGTGCACCACATAAAACAGATCTTGCAGCACACTGTGTATAATGAGAGAAAAAAACTGAAATCATGATTTTTCAATTAAAACAGCGACTTTGCAGTGTTTTTTCGTATGTTTTTTATAGTTGTATTTGCAATTTCTTGGTCTCATTTGATAGAATGGAGACATATTACAGAAATAGAGATGATTTTGATTGGTTTTAGCACTGGAAATGGCTTGAAACTGAGCTCAAAGTAGCAGAAATGTTAAATTTTTGCCGATATTCAAGAGTAAACAAACGACCTCACACATCTAGTACACGCCAGCTGGTGGGTCTAATATGCATTCACAAATATGGTGATATTTATACAATTATTACAGTATTGCATAACAGTAAATCTTCTATTTTTTGGTGTGAATAAAAATTCATTATGTGAATAAAAAATCAAAATGGAATTTATTTGTAAAGCCTCAAAACGTAACTAATGAACAGAGGAAATGTTAGTTTAGTTCCAGGAATACCTACATTGTTGATTCTGGACCCTATTTTGAAATTGGAATATTTTGAACTTTGTGTTAAATTGGCCAAATTAACAATTTCCGATCACTTTAATTTGTAGTTGAAACAGTTGATTTGGTGATTTCTTGTGCTCAATCGATAGAATAGAAGTAATACTAGTGAAATAGCTAAGAATTTGGTTGACTGGAATAATGTAATTGGCTTAAAATGGGAGTCAAAGTCGGCAAAATCGCCGATTCATAAATATCGCTGACACATCAAAATTCGCGAGAGCATAATTTCGTAAATTTTCCATCAAATTTCGTACTTTTTGTTTTATTACCTTCACAAAAAGATTCTCTACCATTTCATAAGAAAAAATAACAAATTTTTTTTTTTTAAATTCTTGGACACTGGGGCACCACTTCAGATTTGGGCCTTGGACCCTGAAGGGGTTAAGGGTTAAGGTACACAAGCACTGGTTGGGTATTTTTATTGTTGAAATGTTTTGCCTACACAGTAGACTTATGCTGCCTCTGTGTTTGACTGAAGAAGCCTACTGTGTAGGCAAAATATTTCAACAATAAAGGTACCCAAGTGTTGCACGTGTGTCTTAATCATCAACTGGTAATACTACATCTGTTGCGTATTTCTCATAGGATCCTTTCCAAGGAATTATTGTCATGGGGAAGTGCTAAACTTGTAAGGGTCATGCAATGCCTGGGAAATAAAAGGTTTGATGAAACGAAGGGTTAGATAGCTCCAGTTACTTAGATCAGGAACCCTTTAGCAGCATCAAGATACCATCTTTGAAAGGTTGCAAAGGTTTAGCAAGTTTCTTGTGACTATAATAGTAATGTCCTTCATAGGATTGCAGTTTATTCTTTACCTTAAGAGAAGTTTTCCTCAGTGCTGGTGAAGGTCTCTTTAACCAAGGAACTTGAGCTACCCTATTTTGATCAATCCTGATTACCTCCCATTCTTCAGATGCATAACCCCTACAGGTTTATTGCTTCCTCATTATAATAAAAATAATATACCATTTTGTTCATGGATTTTCACGATGCGGTATTGTCTCACAACTTTATAAATACATGTATTGTGGTATAGGGCTTCCAAGTAACACTGTTCAGCATATGGAATATATTGTATTGTTAATGTAAAGTGAATGTGCTGTAGCATCTCCCTTTTAAGTAAAAAATAAACTTAATGGACTATAATTTTCCATTACTGCATTACAGAGACAAATGACCAAAGCCGAAAAGTAGTGAAAAAAAAAGAGGAATCGTTTTAGCACATTTTTTTATATTTTTAAATATCTCGCATTTTAAAAAATCATATGAAGTACATAAAAATATATAGTTGCTGAATATTTCATACGATATTTTAAAACTATGTGAATTGTTAAACAGTTAAGAAAAATGCACTAAAATGTTACTGGATTGAAGACATTGTCAGAAGTCTTCTTAAGTCAGTCACAGAAGAAGTGAAAACATCTCGGTAAGACTTCCTTTTTCAACTTCATCTTTCCCATTTTATTATAATTACAAAAAAATCTAAATTTGTATGAGTCACTCGGTACTCTTTAATTCTCCATTACATATACATATTTTTGTGCCTTCTAACCCCTCAAGGGAGGTTCCTCGATGGTGGTGAGGGGCTCTTGATCTAAGAAACAATCTGTGCTCCAATTCCCACCCTCACCCTATGTGTTTAGCACTCCCCAGGATATTTAATAATCTAAGAAGACTTGTTGGGTTACTAACACCAAAGCACTTTTAACCCACGATAACCCAAGGAATTTGAGCAAGTGTGATGTATCTCCAGTGGATGTGACGAGCAAAAGCCAAATACGTACCTAGGTACCTATTTACTGCTAGGTGAATAGGCAGCAGGTGCAAGACCTCCCCATACATGTCAACCCTCCCCTGACTGAGCCTGGATCCTCTGGCTGTTAGCCAGGAATAGCTTTTAAGAAGGTAAGACATGCAACAGTTAGGCATCTTTATACTGAAACATTCTGCCTACACAATAGTCTTGTAAAGTAAAAGGACACAAGTGCAACTAATGTGACATTTATTGTGGCAACGTTTCGCTCTCCAGGAGCTTTATCAAGCTCCTGGAGAGCGAAACGTTGCCACAATAAATGTCACATTAGTTGCACTTGTGTCCTTTTACTTTACATATTGTCGGTAATTCTACCAACTTTATTACAATAGTCTTCTTCAGTCGAGAACAGAAAAGTTAGCAGAAGCATTAGAGATGTGAAGACGATGTCATCAGTCCTGCAGCCTGGAGAAGAGTTTTGTTCCATAGATGCTGTATTCATGGGGGAGCAGCACTGTATGACCCTTTTGGGTTTAGCACTTGGTTTTGATTATTATAATATTCTAGTTGTAGCTACACTGAGAGTAAAAGGTAGATGGGATACAAGGAGAATAGAAGCATCAGGGAAGAGAGAAGTGAAGGTTTATAAACTAAAAGAGGAGGCAGTTAGGGTAAGATATAAACAGCTATTGGAGGATAGATGGGCTAATGAGAGCATAGGCAATGGGGTCGAAGAGGTATGGGGTAGGTTTAAAAATGTAATGTTAGAGTGTTCAGCAGAAGTTTGTGGTTACAGGAAAGTGGGTGCGGGAGGGAAGAGGAGCGATTGGTGGAATGATGATGTAAAGAGAGTAGTAAGGGAGAAAAAGTTAGCATATGAGAAGTTTTTACAAAGTAGAAGTGATGCAAGGAGGGAAGAGTATATGGAGAAAAAGAGAGAGGTTAAGAGAGCAGTGAAGCAATGTAAAAAGAGAGCAAATGAGAGAGTGGGTGAGATGTTATCAACAAATTTTGTTGAAAATAAGAAAAAGTTTTGGAGTGAGATTAACAAGTTAAGGAAGCGTAGAGAACAAATGGAGTTGTCACTTAAAAATAGGAGAGGAGAGTTATTAAATGGAGAGTTAGAGGTATTGGGAAGATGGAGGGAATATTTTGAGGAATTGTTAAATGTTGATGAAGATAGGGAAGCTGTGATTTCATGTATAGGGCAAGGAGGAATAACATCTTGTAGGAGTGAGGAAGAGTCAGTTGTGAGTGTGGGGGAAGTTCGTGAGGCGCAGTAGGTAAAATGAAAGGGGGTAAGGCAGCCGGGATTGATGGGATAAAGATAGAAATGTTAAAAGCAGGTGGGGATATAGTTTTGGAGTGGTTGGTGCAATTATTTAATAAATGTATGGAAGAGGGTAAGGTACCTAGGGAGTGGCAGAGAGCATGCATAGTTCCTTTGTATAAAGGCAAAGGGGACAAAAGAGAGTGCAAAAATTATAGGGGGATAAGTCTGTTGAGTATACCTGGTAAAGTGTATGGTAGTTATTATTGAAACAATTAAGAGTAAGACGGAGAATAGGATAGCAGATGAACAAGGAGGCTTTAGGAAAGGTAGGGGGTGTGTGGACCAGGTGTTTACAGTGAAACATATAAGTGAACAGTATTTAGATAAGGCTAAAGAGGTCTTTGTGGCATTTATGGATTTGGAAAAGGCGTATGACAGGGTGGATAGGGGGGCAATATGGCAGATGTTGCAGGTGTATGGTATAAGAGGTAGGTTACTGAAAGCAGTGAAGAGTTTTTACGAGGATAGTGAGGCTCAAGTTAGAGTATGTAGGAAAGAGGGAAATTATTTCCCAGTAAAAGACAAGGATGTGTGATGTCACCGTGGTTGTTTAATATATTTATAGATGGGGTTGTAAGAGAAGTAAATGCGAGGGTCTTGGCAAGAGGCGTGGAGTTAAAAGATAAAGAATCACATAAAGTGGGAGTTGTCACAGTTGCTCTTTGCTGATGACACTGTGCTCTTGGGAGATTCTGAAGAGAAGTTGCAGAGATTGGTGGATGAATTTGGTAGGGTATGCAAAAGAAGAAAATTAAAAGTGAATACAGGAAAGAGTAAGGTTATGAGGATAAAAAGATTAGGTGATGAAAGATTGGATATCAGATCGGAAGGAGAGAGTATGGAGGAGGTGAATGTATTCAGATATTTGGGAGTGGACGTGTCAGCAGATGGGTCTATGAAGGATGAGGTGAATCATAGAATTGATGAGGGGAAAAGGGTGAGTGGTGCACTTAGGAGTCTGTGGAGACAAAGAACTTTGTCCTTGGAGGCAAAGAGGGGAATGTATGAGAGTATAGTTTTACCAACGCTCTTATATGGGTGTGAAGCATGGGTGATGAATGTTGCAGTGAGGAGAAGGCTGGAGGCAGTGGAGATGTTATGTCTGAGGGCAATGTGTGGTGTGAATATAATGCAGAGAATTCGTAGTTTGGAAGTTAGGAGGAGGTGCGGGATTACCAAAACTGTTGTCCAGAGGACTGAGGAAGGGTTGTTGAGGTGGTTCGGACATGTGGAGAGAATGGAGCGCAACAGAATGACTTCAAGAGTGTATCAGTCTGTAGTGGAAGGAAGGCGGGGTAGGGGTCGGCCTAGGAAAGGTTGGAGGGAGGGGTAAAGGAGGTTTTGTGTGCAAGGGGCTTGGACTTCCAGCAGGAATGCGTGAGCATGTTTGATAGGAGTGAATGGAGACAAATGGTTTTTAATACTTGACGTGCTGTTGGAGTGTGAGCAAAGTAACATTTATGTAGGGATTCAGGGAAACCGGCAGGCCGGACTTGAGTCCTGGAGATGGGAAGTACAGTGCCTGCACTCTGAAGGAGGGGTGTTAATGTTGCAGTTTAAAAACTGTAGTGTAAAGCACCCTTCTGGCAAGACAGTGATGGAGTGAATGATGGTGAAAGTTTTTCTTTTTCGGACCACCCTGCCTTGGTGGGAATCGGCCAGTGTGATAATAAATAAAAATTCATAGGGAAATAATCAACATGTAAGAGTCATGCAGGACTATACAGCCCAGAGGCAGGAGTGTTGAGTGGACATTGGCAGAAAGAATAAGGGGTCACAAGTGATGAACTTGTAGTCATGAAATTAGGGTGTCTGCTTTAAGGGTAGATACTATCAGTGTTAGCAGTGGTTGTGCTGAAAATGTTATAAAATGCTAACAAGTTGATGATTAAGACGTGCAACAGTTAGGTATCTTTATTGTTGAAACGTTTCACCTACACAATAGGCTTCCTAAGTCAAATGGAGGAAGCAGGTACATGTTAAGTAAAAGCACACAACTGCAACTAATGTGACATTTTGTGGCAAGTTGCACTCTCCAGGAGCTTTGTCAAGCTGTTACGAAGCAGGTACAGTAGTGAAATGAAGATGTCATCAGTCCATCAACCTTGGAGAAATAGTCAGTCTCTAAGCCTGGAGAAGAGATGAGCTCCATTATTTGGAACGATATTGTTCCAGACGAGCAGTAGTAGTTGTCAGGGCCAGCCTTCAGCCGATTGGACTGATTGCTCTCAATTGCGCCCTGCGCCTAAGGAGACCCTGCACTAGTGTAAGCTACTGACGAGAGAAATGGTATGGTGATACTGACAAGATGTGGAAAAAGACACTTACGTACAGCTCAATAACAGGATGGATAATGAGCAACCTTCAAAACTAGTGATGCCAAGCCCATGATGACACTCTTCAGGCCGCTTGTTCTATCTAAGCTGGATTGTTGCTACACACATAACAGCACCTTTCAAGGCAGGTGAAATTGCTGACCTAGAAAATGTACAGAGAACCTTCACGGCACGCATAACGGAGATAAAACACCTCAATTACTGGGAGCGCTTGAGGTTCCTGAACCTGTATTCCCTGGAATGCAGGTGGGAGAGAAGCATGATTATATTCACCTGGAAAATCCTAGAGGGACTAGTACCGAACTTGCACACGAAAATCACTCACTACGAAAGCAAAAGACTTGGCAGACGATGCAGCATCCCCCCAATGAAAAGCAGGGGTGTCACTAGCACGTTAAGAGACCATACAATAAGTGTCGGGCCCGAGACTGTTCAACTGCCTCCCAGCATACATAAGACCCCTGGCTGTCTTCAAGCAGGCACTGGACAAGCACCTCAAGTTGGTACCTGACCAGCCGGGCTGTGACTCGTACATTGGATTGCGTGCAGCCAGCAGTAACAGCCTGGTTGATCAGGCTCTGATCCACCATGAGACCTGGTCACAGACTGGGCCGCAGGGGCGTTGACCCCTGGAAGTCTCTCCAGGTAAACACGTTTTGCCACACACTGGCTTTATCAGTCCAATTGATTAGCAATTTGAATACAGTGTAATTTCCAGACCTTTGATGGATAGTGCTACATAAGAACATAAGGAGGAACACTGCAGTAGGCCTGCTGGACCATAATGGACAGGTCCATCACAAATCCAACCCATTAACAGCAGTTAGGTAGCTTCTAAACCTTCATCACAGCTTCTAAACACATTCACCATGATGATAAGTTAGACACACGTGCAACTCTTTGGTATCTTTATTGAGGAAACGTATCGCCACACAGTGGCTTCATCAGTCCATACAAAGGAGAATGTTGAAGAACAGGAGGAGTTTGAGGTAATTAGTCCCTCAGCCTTGAGTCAATGTAATCAGTCCATCAATCTTGAAAAAAAATACAGCATATGTGCCAAGAAGGGGCTTATATACTGTAGACAGGTGAGGTGCAGCAGTCATAGGTGGTATCACACTTGACAAATCCAAATGTGGAAGTAGGTCATGTCTAAAGGTTAGGCAAGTGAAGAATTCCCTGTATTAAGATCCCAAGATGTCTGAAGAGTTTACCTGGAGAGAGTTCAGGGGTCAACGCCCCCGCGGCCCGGTCTGTGACCAGGCCTCATGGTGGATCAGGGCCTGATCAACCAGGCTGTTACTGTTGGCTGCACGCAATCTAACGTTCGAACTACAGCCTGGCTGGTCAGGTACCAACTTTAGGTGCTTGTCCAGTGCCTAGCTGGTCTAGTGGCTAACGCGACGGGCTGGAGTTTTGAGACTCTGACCGCGGGTTCAATCCGGCCGGGGTATGGTTTGTTTGCAATCGTGTCATTACGATTTCGTGAGTCATGTTGATGGCAGTGAAGGGACTTGAGCTAGAGTTCGTCACGGCCACGCTAGCTGGAGATTCGTCTGTAAAAACTTGCATTTGTGGTCACAGTGGTGCCTGTGCTAACCTTCCTATGGTGTAGAAATATACCTAGTTGGACGAATCTTATTGTGGCTAGCTGGTCTAGTGGCTAACGCGACAGGCTGGAGTTTTGAGACTCTCTGACCGCGGGTTCAATCCCGGCCGGGGTATGGTTTGTTTGCAATCGTGTCATTACGATTTCGTGAGTCCTGCTTGAAGACCGCCAGGTGTCTATTGGTAATCCCCCTTATGTATGCTGGGAGGCAGTTGAACAGTCTCGGGCCCCTGACACTTATTGTATGGTCTCTTAACGTGCTAGTGACACCCCTGCTTTTCATTGGGGGGATGGTGCATCGTCTGCCAAGTCTTTTGCTTTCGTAGTGAGTGATTTTCGTGTGCAAGTTCGGTACTAGTCCCTCTAGGATTTTCCAGGTGTATATAATCATGTATCTCTCCCGACAAGTTGAAGAATTAAGACACTTATGCGACATATGGGAATCTTTATTGAATAAACGTATATAAGCCACTGAGGGCTGAGGGACTAATCACCTCAACCTCCTCTCCTTATATCTTCCTGCTTTGTATGGACTGATGAAGCCACTGTGTGGCGAAACGTTTCCTCATTAAAGATACCCAAGTGTTGTCGGTTCTGTAAACGATTTATCTACTCTCCTATTTACTTGTATCCTTAAACTTCGATCTTGAAAGTGACTGGAATACTCATATTTCCGGTAAGTAAGTGCAGTTATTGAGGCTAACCCCTCAAGGAAGGTTCCTTGATGTTGGTGAGGGGCTCTTGATTTAGGGAATTGGATCTGTGCTCCAATTCCCCGAATTAAGCCTGAATACCTTCCACATCCCCCCCCCCAGGCGCTGTATAATCCTCCGGGTTTAGCGCTTCCCCCTTGATTATAATAATAATAATATTGAGGCTAAAACGTTGTGTAGTTTTAAAAATAGGTTAGATAACTACATGAGTGGGTGTGGGTGGGTGTGAGTTGGACCTGACTAGCTTGTGCTACTAGGTCAGTTGTCATGTTCCTTCCTTAAGTGAATGTGTCCTGACCTGACTAGGTTGGGGCATTGGTTTAAGCTGGTAGGAGACTTGGACCTGCCTCGCATGGGCCAGTAGACCTGCTGCAGTGTTCCTTTTTTCTTATGTTCTTATGTACGTAAGTTTATTCAGGTTAAGTCACCTGGGAGGTGGACACTAGTTGGCCACGACCCAGAATTTTAAAGTTCTTTACCGACAGGAAGATTAATTTACATGTTACATGACATTTTAATGTTGCAACATTTCGCTCTCCATGAGTTTTGTCAAGCTGTCGAAACGTTGCCACATTAGTTGCACATATGTCCTCTTAACAGTGCTATTACTACCACCATTAAAGATAAGATTAAAGGTTAATTCCTTTGTAAAGGTTACAATGTGTAATTATAAAACCACTATCATGCCGGGATATTGCTTCTACCTCGAAATAATGGATTCAAATTAGATAAATTTAGATTTAGAAAGGATACAGGAAAGTATTGATTGGGAAATATGGTAGTTGATGAGTTGAACAGTCTACCTAGTAGGGTCATTGAAGTTTGGGTACCTTGGGCCCCTCAAGGAAGGTTCCTTGATGTTGGTGAGGGGCTCTTGATTTAGGGAATTGGATCTGTGCTCCAGTTCCCCGAATTAAGCCTGAATGCCTTCCACATCCCCCCCCCCCAGGCGCTGTATAATCCTCCGGGTTTAGCGCTTCCCCCTTGATTATAATAATAATGGGTACCTTGGGGACTTATATTTCAAGGGTGATGATAACATCGTCTTCTCATCTCTACTGTTTCTGCCTACTTTCTGTATTCGACTGAAGAAGCCTACTGTGTAGGCGAAACGTTTCGGAATAAAGTTGCCTAACTGTTGCCTGTGTGTCTTACCTACCACTTATATTTGAGTTAATGGGTTTATCAAAACTTATTCTTTGGGTAACACTGATAATGGGTTATAAACCCAAATGTTGTATATGTGTTTTGTTTGTCATTTAGAGTTTTTTTTGTTTTTGTTAGTGGGTTTGGTACAGACGTGCCAAGTATGGGCCAGTAGGCCTGATGTAGTGCTCGTTTTTAATGCTCTTATTGCTGCTGCTGGTGGTGCTGGTGCTGGTGCTGCTGCTGGTGCCGTGCCGCGGCCGCCGCGCCGTGCGCGCGCGCCGCTGCGCCCGCCGCCGCCGCCGCCGCGCGCGGGCCGCGCGCCGCGTGCGCGCCGGCGGGCGCTGCCGCGCCGCGCCGCCGCCGCCGCTGCTGGGGCTGGCGCTGCGCCGCGCTGGCCGCCGCGTGCCCCGTAGCGCCGGCTGGCGCGCGCTGGCCGCCGCCGGCCGCTGGGCCGCGCCGCGGCCGCGCCCCGCTGCGCCGCTGCGCTGCCGGGCCTGTGCGCGGTGGTGCCGCGCCGCTCGCTGCTGGTGCCGCGGTGCTGCCTGCGCGTGGTGGCCGCTGCCTTGCCGGCTGCTGCGCTGCTGCCGCCGCGCGCTGCTGGCCGTGCTGCCGCTCCGCGCCTGCCGCCGCTGGTGCCCCGCTGGTGCTGCTGTGCCTGCCGCCGCTGCTGGTGCCGCCGCTCCGCCGCTGCCGCCGCTGCCGCGTGCTGCGCCGCGCGGTGCGCTGCCTGCGCCGCCGCTGTGCCACCGCTGCGCGGTGCCGCCGCCGCCGCCGCCGCTGTGCCGCCCGCCGCCGCCGCCGCGGCGCTGCGCCCGCGTGCTACGCTGGGCCGTGCGCCGCTGGGCCGCTGCGCCGCCGGCCGGCCCCGCTGGGCCCTGTGGCCGCTGGCTCCGGCTGCCTGTGCTGGCCGCGCCGGGCCGCGGCGCTGCTGTGTGGGCCGCCGGCCGTGCGTCTCTGCTGCGCGCCGGCCGCTGGCCGCTGCCGCCGTGCCTGCGTGCCGCGCCGTGGCCGCTGTTGCCGCGCTGGGCTGCTGCTGCCGTCGGTGCCGCCGCCGCCGCGCTGGGCGCTGGCCCGGCGGTGCCGCGCGTGCGCCGGCGCCGCCGGCGCCGCCGCGTCGGCCGCGCGGCCGCGCCGGCCGCGCCGCCGGGCCGTGCCGGCCGCCGGCCGCGCGGTGCCGCGCCGCGCCGCGCCGCGCGCCGGGTGCCGCTGCTGTGCTGCCGCTGGGCCTGCTGCTGCTGGTGCTGCTGCTGCTGCTGCTGCTACTGCTGCTGCCGCTGCCGCCGCCGCTTCTGCCGCCGCCGCCGCCGCTTGATATTCAGTTCCAGACTTTGGAACAGAACTTCTCCAGGCTGAGGGACTGACAACCTCAAATCTACGACTTCAAGGGTGATAGACTAATTACATCGTCTTCTCATCTCTACTGCTCCTGCCTACTTTCTGTACTCGACTGAAGAAGCCTACTGTGTAGGCGAAACGTTTCGGAATAAAGCTGCCTAAATGTTGCCTATGTGTCTTACCTACCAAATGTGACACCACCTACGACTGCTGCACCTCTCCTGTCTACAGTATATAAGCTACTTCAGAGAACCGACATGTTGTTAAATTAGACACATGTGCAACTCTTGGGTATCTTTATTGAGGAAACGTTTCGCCACACAGTGGCTTCATCAGTCCATACAAAGGAGAATCTTGAAGAACAGGAGGAGAATGAGGTAATCAGTCCCTCAACCTTGAGTCGATGTGGTCAGTCCATATGCTGTATTCTATTCAAGATTGATGGACTGACCACATCGACTCAAGGTTGTTAGGTAAGACACATATGCAACAGTTAGGTATCTTTATTTCGAAACGTTTCGCCTACACAGTAGGCTTCTTCAGTCGAGTACAGAAAAGTTGATAGAAGCAGAAGAGACTTGAAGACGATGTAATCAGTCCATCACCCTTAAAGTTTTGAGGTGGTCAGTCTCACCTCCTGGCACTATATAAGGCTCCATCCTGTCACTTCAACTCCATATTGTTTCAGACTATGGAACAATGCTCTTCTCCAGACTGAGGGACTGACCATCTCAAAACTTTAAGGGTGATGGACTGATTACATCGTCTTCAAGTCTCTTCTGCTTCTATCAACTTTTCTGTACTCGACTGAAGAAGCCTACTGTGTAGGCGAAACGTTTCGAAATAAAGATACCTAACTGTTGCATATGTGTCTTACCTAACAACCTGTCGGTATTTTATACCATTTTAAGACTCAAGGTTGAGGGACTGATTACCTCATTCTCCTCCTGTTCTTCAAGATTCTCATTTGTATGGACTGATGAAGCCACTGTGTGGCGAAACGTTTCCTCAATAAAGATACCCAAGAGTTGCACATGTGTCTAATTTATCAACATGTCGGTTCTCTGAACCATTCATCCACAAATCTTTATTGTAGACGTTTCGCCATCCAGTGGCTTTATCAATACAGATTCTAGGACATAATTGGAAGACAGTATAACTATATACAAAAGATGAGGTAATCAGTCCCTCAACCTTGGAGTTGTACATAGTTCTACTGTCTTCAAGTTATGTCCTAGAATCTGTATTGATAAAGCCACTGGATGGCGAAACGTCTACAATAAAGATATCCAGATGTTGCACATGTGTCTTAACTTTCATATTGTCGGTATTTTATACCTTTCTTGCACAAGATGATGGTAGACAAGGAGATGTGCCAGTACTGCCAGCACGTTGTCCAGCGCCCCTAACACACTATCTTCTGGAGTGCCAAGTTACTGAGACACTCTGCAGGCAACTAGCACTGATGTCCCCTCCCGAAGTGGACCCAGAGATGACTGCGGCCACACTAGTGTACGTTGATAAATTAGATACATGTGCAACTCTTGGGTATCTTTATTGAGGAAACGTTTCGCCACACATTCTATTCAAGATTGATGGACTGACCACATCGACTCAAGGTTGAGGGACTGATTACCTCATTCTCCTCCTGTTCTTCAAGATTCTCCTTTGTATGGACTGATGAAGCCACTGTGTGGCGAAACGTTTCCTCAATAAAGATACCCAAAAGTTGCACATGTGTCTAATTTATCAATTTATCGGTTCTCTGAACCATTCATCTACATTTCTACTACTACTACTACTACTGCTACTGCTACTGCTACTGCTACTACTACTACTACTACTACTACTACTACTACTACAATATAATTTAATGAGGGTGACTAACTTCTTTTGGTAGTCTCGTTGCCTTCAGTGTGTTTAACATACCAACCATTGGAAGTTGAGCAGTTCAGACCAGGTCAGCAGGTCATACTGGTCAGCTAACACTGCCCCCAGATACCCAGGTGTGGCTGTCAAGGCGGAGAGCCACTATTGTAGGAAGGCTCAAGACTTGTGCCAGTTGCAGCAAACGGAAGAAAGTTTGTGGTACGGATTAACAACTGATAGGTAAGCTCTCTTTTGAATATTAAATTGGTATAAAATACCGACAGGTTAGTACCCAGATGTTTCATCCTCTCGGTTCAGAGAACTGACGAGGATGAGAAAACGATGAGAAAACGTTTCACCACACAGTGGTTTCATCAGTCCATACAAAGGAGAATGGTAAAGAACAGGTGAAGTTTGAGGTAGTCAGTCCCTCAGCCTTGAGTCTATATGATCAGTCCATCAATCTTGAAAGTTTTTTTTAGTTTAATATGTTTATTATGCACCCCATACCCATCCTGTGGGCGGTAGTCAAAAGATTACAGAGGTACATAATTGGTCCAGGGACTGGACTCCAAAGTTTTGATAGCTGAGCAAGTTACAAAGGTAATGAACTAGATCTGGTCATAATCATGACCAAGTTACAAAGGTAATGAGCTCCAGGTAGAGCTGGTCACACTCATGAATAATTGCAAAGGTAATGAATCATAAACACATTAATCATGAGAATTTACAAAGGTAATGAGCTCCAGGTAGAGCTGGTCACAATCATGACAAGTTTCAAAGGTAATGAATGATAAACACGTTATCACATGATTAAAATCATAGACAAATTACAGAGTAATGAGCAGTAAACAAACATAGCAGGGAATTCATCCATTGCCCCAACAACAGATGTTGCTAGGTGCCTGTCTCTCCTCGGTAGACAGCCATTGCAAACAGCAGCAAGTTGCCCTGGGATCTGCTGCTTGCACGAGCACCATCGACCCTCCCCAAGAGGTCCAAGAAGCCAGTGACTCCGTTAGCAGCCCGATGAAGAGCTCCCCTAGGGACATGTCAGCGTCCTGGTGGACGCCAAGTTGATTGAAGATCCCAGGCCCTCGTGTGCACGGATGTTGAAGCTTGAGGAACTGAGTACACACTGCCTGTGGCACACCTGACAGCTGCCTCGCGGTCGAACTCCACGATGCTGTCCCTGTAGTGGAAGTTCCTGTGAGCCCGGCACTCCCTGCAGTGCCATCGCTGACATCGTGGGTTAGGGGGAATCTTGAAAGGAATACAGAATATGTGCGAAGAAGTAGCTTATATACTGTAGACAGGTGAGGTGCAGCAGTCGTAGGTGGTGGATAAGACACACAGGCAACATTTACGCAACTTTATTCCGAAACGTTTCGCCTACACAGTAGGCTTCTTCAGTCGATTACAGAAAGTAGGCGGAAGAAGCCTACTGTGTAGGCGAAACGTTTCGGAATAAAGTTGCCTAAATGTTGCCTATGTGTCTTATCTACCAACCTGTCGGTATTGTATACCATTTGATAATCAGTCATAGGTGGTAACACAATTGACCAATGTGGAAGTAGGTCATGACCTCTTTGTATAGTATTAGTCTTCAACTTGCCGGTTTTTAAAACCATTTTTCACACTGTATGCCATTCATGTACAAGACATGTGCAACAGTTAGGTATCTTTATTCCGAAATGTTTCGGCTACACAGGTTTCTTCAGTCGAGTACAGAAAAGTTGGTAGAAGCAGTAGAGATGTGAAGACGATGTAGTCAGTCCATCACCCTTGAAGACGTACGTTTGAGGTGGTCAGTCCCTCAGCCTGGAGAGTTCTTTTCCATAGTCTGGAACAGTTTCTCTCATGTATGCCTCCCAGCATACATGAGTGAGATTACCGATAGACCCCTGGTTGTCTTCAAGACCTCTGGTTGTCTTCAAGACCCCTGGTTGTCTTCAAGACCTCTGGTTGTCTTCAAGACCTCTGGTTGTCTTCAAGACCTCTGGTTGTCTTCAAGACCCCTGGTTGTCTTCAAGACCCCTGGTTGTCTTCAAGACCTCTGGTTGTCTTCAAGACTCCTGGTTGTCTTCAAGACCTCTGGTTGTCTTCAAGACCCCTGGTTGTCTTCAAGACTCCTGGTTGTCTTCAAGACCCCTGGTTGTCTTCAAGACCCCTGGTTGTCTTCAAGACCCCTGGTTGTCTTCAAGACCCCTGGTTGTCTTCAAGACCTCTGGTTGTCTTCAAGACCCCTGGTTGTCTTCAAGACCCCTGGTTGTCTTCAAGACCTCTGGTTGTCTTCAAGACCTCTGGTTGTCTTCAAGACCTCTGGTTGTCTTCAAGACCTCTGGTTGTCTTCAAGACCTCTGGTTGTCTTCAAGACCCCTGGCTGTCTTCAAGACCCCTGGTTGTCTTCAAGACCCCTGGTTGTCTTCAAGACCCCTGGTTGTCTTCAAGACCCCTGGCTGTCTTCAAGACCCCTGGCTGTCTTCAAGAACCCTGGCTGTCTTCAAGAACCCTGGTTGTCTTCAAGACCCCTAACTGTCTTCAAGACCCCTGGCTGTCTTCAAGATCCCTGGCTGTCTTCAAGACCCCTGGCTGTCTTCAAGACCCCTGGCTGTCTTCAAGACCCCTGACTGTCTTCAAGACCCCTGGCTGTCTTCAAGACCCCTGGCTGTCTTCAAGACCCCTGACTGTCTTCAAGACCCCTGACTGTCTTCAAGACCCCTGGCTGTCTTCAAGAACCCTAGTTGTCTTCAAGACCCCTGACTGTCTTCAAGACCCCTGACTGTCTTCAAGACCCCTGGCTGTCTTCAAGACCCCTGTTTGTCTTCAAGACCCCTGGCTGTCTTCAAGACTCTTGGTTGTCTTCAAGACCCCTGACTGTCTTCAAGACCCCTGGCTGTCTTCAAGACCCCTGACTGTCTTCAATCTCCTTGGCTGACATCAAGACCCCTGGCTGTCTTCAAGACCCCTGGCTGTCTTCAAGACCCCTGGTTGTCTTCAAGACCCCTGGTTGTCTTCAAGACCCCTGACTGTCTTCAAGACCCCTGACTGTCTTCAAGACCCCTGACTGTCTTCAAGACCCCTGACTGTCTTCAAGACCCTGGCTGTCTTCAAGACCCCTGACTGCCTTCAAGACCCCTGGCTGTCTTCAAGACCCCTGACTGTCTTCAAGTCCCCTGACTGTCTTCAAGACCCCTGACTGTCTTCAAGACCCCTGGTTGTCTTCAAGACCCCTGACTGTCTTCAAGACCCCTGACTGTCTTCAAGACCCCTGGCTGTCTTCAAGACCCCTGGCTGCCTTCAAGACCCCTGACTGTCTTCAAGACCCCTGACTGTCTTCAAGACCCCTGGCTGTCTTCAAGACCCCTGACTGCCTTCAAGACCCCTGGCTGTCTTCAAGACCCCTGACTGTCTTCAAGACCCCTGGCTGTCTTCAAGACCCCTGACTGCCTTCAAGACCCCTGACTGTCTTCAAGACCCCTGACTGTCTTCAAGACCCCTGGCTGTCTTCAAGACCCCTGGCTGTCTTCAAGGAGCTGGACAGACACATAAAGTCAGTACCTGACCATCCAGGCTGTGGCTCGTACGTTGGTTTACATGTGGCCAGCAGTAACAGCCTGGTTGATCAGTCCCTGATCCACCACGAGGCAGCGGGGGCGATGACCCCCGAAACACCCTCCAGGTATACCTTAGTGATCCAAGAGGTATACCATAATTCCAGCCAACTCTACCTCAATGGAAATAAGTCCCTTTGACTTTTTTGTGTTATCCCAGGTTATCTACACATATACTGCTATGTATGATAAAGTAACTGTATTTATGTATACCTGAATAAACTTTCTAATGGCAGAAAGGTATCCCATGTATCCTATAAATAAGAGAGAGCAGGTAAACCCGTCAGTCCCAAGTGAGAGGATTTGCAGCTCCTCCTGGGAGTTATACCCGCCATCATGAGAGGTCCAGGAGCTGCAAATCAACAATTTTAAAAGGCCCATGAGTCAAAAAATAAATATATTTGAAATACGCGGCTATAATGTGTCTTATGGATAGCATTCCCTAGTAAATTCCAATAATATTTTGTGTAGGTAGTAAATTAAAAGGGATCAGTTGTGAGAATTATTTATATCACAAATCCCCAAATAAAAATTCACAGACATAGTTTATCGCAAAACACAAAGTAAGTAATAATTATAGACAACAACGAGGTAAAATAAGGTAAAAATGTAAATGTAAACAAAGTTTTAAAAGAAGTTAGTGTAGGTGAGGGAGTTTTGGGAGGAGAGGCAAATAATGGCCAGAGTGAAACCAGGAATAATATTTTGATTAATTTTATACATCTCCAGGGCGTTATCCACTGTAAGTGTGTGGAGGGAGTATGATGGAGGGGAGAGGAGGGCAGTGAGGGAGGGAGTGGAGGGCTGGAGGGAGGGAAACACCAGTAATAAAGCAGTAAAGTCAGGGGGAAAAATGCCATAAGAACGGTGATGGTGAAGACCAATGCCGACCCTTGACTATATTAAGTTTTTTTTATTGGTGTGGGTGAGGTGGTGGGCGTGGGCGTGGTGTGGGCGTGGGTGTGGGTGTCTGCTGGGTGTCACGGGGGACATGACGGTTTATTATACTTTAATAAGTCCCTAGTGACATTAAACCCCCCCCCCCAGGGGAATAAACCAGTGTTTTACTAAACCCGGTTATCCGGGGTTTATTATATGTATTATATTATATATATATCTTATTATAACATCTACCTGCTAGAAACATCACGTAAAATATATATATAATAGATAAATCACTCCCCCCCCCTCAGGTTCCTTAATGATGGTGAGGGGCTCTTGATCCAGGGAGTTGGATCTGTGCTCCAGTTCCCTGAATTAAGTCTGAATAACTTCCCCCCCCCGAGTGCACAACCCAACGGGTTTAGCGCTCCCCATGATTATAATAATCCTAGGTAATTTAGGTATAATTATACACATGTACTTATGTACTTATCAGTACCTAAGTAACTTAGGTGTCTAAGTTATGTTTGCTGCTATATATCTTTATCTTATTGATAATAAATATCTTAAGCTTATGTATAACTAGAATCATTACTAAAATCTATCATAAATGCGTATAAAGTATATTTATTGAATCGTTAAAATATAATTTATCTTAAGCGTGCGTATCTATGGAGTCTTTATTTTATGCCTAAGTAAAGATTATTTATTTATTTTTATTAACCATTATTTTCTTTTTCATTATGTTTTTCTGACTAAATAAAATTATTAGTTTAGAAAGACACGTAAGCAAACACTGACGTATTTATTAGAAAACGTTTCGGTCCTGAGAATTTCAAAATTTTCAGCTACCTGTATACAAAACAAATCATAACAAATGATGTTTGGGCAATAACGAGGCTGTTTCTTTGTGGAAAGCTTTAAACGGTGCAAAACAATCCAAGAACAACATTTATCAAACCTGTTTGTAAAAGTATTTTTTTTATAGCCTGAGACCTTGATCACTTCTCACGTTTTCTAATATGTCATAGCGTTTGCTTTCGTGTCTTTGTAAACCAACTTGTCGGTATTTATTACCAAGGTTTATACCAAATAAAATTATTACCATTTAGTTGACAGCTGCAGTTATATTTGGTCCAGTTATTACTTCTTGTTAGAACAGAATGAAAATAAAATATTAATTTGAAGCTGTTAGTTATAGGTGTAGTACACAGGTGTGAATTAACCCGTAAACGGTACAAACGTACATATGTAGATCTTTCTTGTTTTACATTTGAAAATGTGTAAAAAAAACTTTTATCTACATTTGTTTTTTGTTATATTTGAAAATATGTAAAAAAAAACGTAGATCTACTTTTGGAGCAATACGGATTTGAACGCCGATCTGTTTGAACCGTTTATGGGTTAATAAAAGCAACATTTTTACAAGGCCAGTAGTTTCGTGCTTTGTTTTGATTATAATAGTAATAATCCAGGGCCAGTATTATACTCGATGTTTCAGGCAAGACGAGCAATCACAGGACATTTATTGTGAATCTTTAATAGAATATAAAAGATTTTAGTATCCACCGTTTGAATAGTTAACCCTTAAACTGTCCAACCAGATCTACATTTACATGTGTAGTGCTTCAAAAGTAGATTACGTTTTTTTACATATTTTCAAATACAGTGAACCCCCGCTTTACGATCACCTTCCAATGCGACCAATTATGTAAGTGTATTTATGTAAGTGCGTTTGTACGTGTATGTTTGGGGGTCTGAAATGGACTAATCTAATTCACAATATTCCTTATGGGAACAAATTCGTTCAGTACTGGCACCTGAACATACTTCTGGAATGAAATAATATCGTAAACTGGGGGTCCACGTTTTCAGAAGTAAAAAACAAAAGAAGATCTACGTTTTTTTACATACTTTCAAATGTTGAAAAAAACGTAGATCTACGTTTGGACAGTTTAAGGGTTAAAGGAAAATCTAGATCTAGATAAAAGAATATAAAACTTAAACCGTCAAACTACTTTTCAACAAGTCATCGCTTATTTAAATTTACAGCCGCTGTGCATAGAAAAAGTTGAATCTCTTATGGATAGAAAAGACAGAATGGAATAAATAATAATAATCTTTATTTCTACAAGTACACCTGGAGTATACGTAGAGGGGGTTCTGGAGGTCAGCGCCCCTGGGGCCCGGTACGTGACCAGGCCTCGTGGTGGATCAGGGACTGATCAACCAGGCTGTTACAGATACAACTTATACAGACCTTGCTGACATCAATAACATACTATGTAGAAAGCCCCTGCTTATTCAGAGCATTTTCAGAAAGGATTTTTTGAAGTTGAATTGGCCCAGAACATATGGACTTATGCTTGTGTTTAAATGTGGTTATGAGCAGGTTGTACTGTATTATATTTGAGCTTGTTATGTAAAGATCAGATCTAGCATATTTTCACTTCTAAAATTGTCATGTGATTCTCTGATACATATACTACTTGGTTGTTTAAGAGTACCACTTAAGTAGGTTTTCATATACAGTACACTGCTGTGTCCATCTTCTTATCCTAATTTACTTCACCCAGCTTATTCATTTATGATATTAGATTCATCTATGAACCTTGTAGTGCAGTGGTGGTGTGTTCATTCACATCTGGAAGTACAGTGGACCCCCGCTTAACGATCACCTCCAAATGCGACCAATTATGTAAGTGTATTTATGTAAGTGCGTTTGTACGTGTATGTTTGAGGGTCTGAAATGGACTAATCTACTTAACAATATTCCTTATGGGAAAAAATTCGGTCAGTACTGGCACCTGAACATACTTCTGGAATGAAAAAAGTTCGTTAACCGGGGGTCCACTGTAGTTTGGAGTCTACCTAGAGAGCGTTCTGAGGATCAACACTCCTGTGACCCAGTCCCAGACCGGGCCACCTAGTGGATGACCTGGTCATCTGCTGGTTGATCAGGAACTGACTTTAGGTACCTTTTCAGTTCTCTGTTGAACACAACCAGGGGTTAGTTGGTAATCCCTCTTATGTATGAAGGAAGCCAGGTTGAACCCTGAGTAAATCAGGACATGTTGCTGCTCCTGCTACTTAGTGTTAGATATCTAGGAGTTAGTAGACTTGTGAGTTGCATCCTGGTGGATTACCTAACAAAAAAAAAATCACAGTGGTTTAAAAAGACATGAGTAAACCCCAGGACATTTATTAGAAAACCTTTCAGTCCTATTCCCTTTATCACAGACTCAGAACAATTTCTAATAAGTAAGTTTATTTAATTACAGGTTTACATCAGTACACTATCATACATAGCAACATATGATGCAATAAGATCACAGTAAACAGGTGATATCACAATATGCAAAACAACCAGTCGAAAAATAGCTCCAGGCACTTTCATGAGTTCTTACATTATCAAGGACTTGTGAAAAATCACAAAAGTGCTTGGAACTCCATTATTTTTTCACATTGGTGGTTTTGCATAGCAGTGTATACGTAAATTACCTTGGATAACGAAAAAAAAAATCAGACGGTGATTTATTTCCAATGAGGTCCTAGTATTTTGTCAGATAAGATAAGATTTCGTTTGGATTTTTAACCCCGAAGGGTTAGCCACCCAGGATAACCCAAGAAAGTCAGTACATCATCGAGGACTGTCTAACTTATTTCCATTGGGGTCCTGAATCTCGTCCCCCAGGACGCGACCCACACCAGTCGACTAACACCCAGGTACCTATTTGCTGCTAGGTGAACAGGACAACAGGTGTAAGGAAACACGCCAAAATGTTTCCACCCGCTGGGAATCGAACCCGGGCCCTCCGTGTGTGCAGCGGGAGCTTTAGCCACCAGGTCACCGGGCCACCTGTCTTTTTAAGCCACTTGTTGTTATCAGTTACCCAAGTTATACCAAGACTCACAATGGAAGTAAGCCACACTGCTTGGCTTTCTTTGGTTATTCTGGATTATTAAAGCTCTTATGTTACTAATCTAAATGAAATCTAGTTTTACCTTTTGGTTTACATAATCATTTTCCTAACCAATTTAAGTATAATAATAAAATTTATTTCTACAAGTACATGTACAGTGTATACAGACCTGACATCAATGATATACTACTATATAGACACTCCCTTGTTATGCAGAACATTTCGGGCAAATTAGGTTAATTTTGTCCCAGGATGTGAACTCGTAAGCCTTTTTGGAACCAAAGAAATTCCAACATCAGTGTGCGTGCAAATTATGAAAAAAAAGAGACATTTTTATGACATGGTCTTGGATTCACTAGAGGACAAGTACTATCTTTGACACTATCTGATGAGTTTTGAGAGTCTTACTTCACTCAGAGCCCGGCCATGGGCTAGGCTCGTCTGGTGCTTGCCTGGTCAATCAGGCTGTTGCTTGCCTGGTCAATCAGGCTGTTGCTGTTGAATGTGTGCAAGCAGTACTCAGTTTAATATGTTTTGCAGGACTAGGCTGATGGGTGAGCCAGTGGTGAGGCCAGGCCGTTCATCACAGCTGTGGGATCAACAAGCTATGGGTATCGGTCAGGCAACAAATGCCTCACCCGTCACTGCTGTTCATCACCACTCCCCCAGCATTGTGCACCCACCTACTTCCTTTGCCTCGGTTGCACACCTTTGTCATTCTCGTAAGTATTGTCTTGCCTGAGGAAGGGGGTAGGGATTTCCACAAATATATTACTGTGCATTGTTAGTAATCATGGCATGTGTGTGGTGTATCGTGTTATCAGGTTGAAAATTGAAGTGTTCAATGTGCATATCTACACATTATTTTCACATCATTATACATTTGTTACTACAGTAAAATGTTGACTTAATGGACTTCCGTTTAAAAGATCTTTGAACCAACAGACAAAATTATTGGGCGTGAGTATCCACTGGATACTCACACCCAATAATTACCTGTATAAGAAATGCTTATTACCCCATCATTTGCTTGTTTTTTCACTCATTTTGTTACAAGCCAAAAAGTCCATTTACTTTTTTCTTAACTTCCATAATGTTCCATTTGCTCTATGATTCTTAACTACAGTGGACCCCCGACTTATGATATTAATTCGTTCCAGAAGCTGTTTGGGTGCCGTTACCGGACAAATTTACTCCCATAAGGAATATTGTAAATTAGATTAGTCTGTTTCAGACCCCCAAAAATACACTTACAAAAGCACTTACAAAAATACACTTACATAATTGTTCGAGTTGGGAGCTGTTCGTAAGTCGGGGGTCCACTGTACATTAATTTTTTGTTTTATAAAATTCTTTCCATTATCTTTATCTTATCTTAGTCTTCATTCATGCCCAGGATTAATAAATCTTCTTAAGATAAGATAAGATTTCCTTCGGATTTTTAACCCCGGAGGGTTAGCCACCCAAGAAAGTCAGTGCGTCATCGAGGACTGTCTAACTTATTTCCATTGGGGTCCTTAATCTTGTCCCCCAGGATGCCACCCACACCAGTCGACTAACACCCAGGTACCTATTTGCTGCTAGGTGAACAGGACAACAGGTGTAAGGAAACGTGTCGAATGTTTCCACCCGCCGGGAATCGAACCCGGGCCCTCCGTGTGTGAAGCGGGAGCTTTAGCCACCAGGCCACCGGGCCCTTGACAGTGTTCTCAGTCATCTGATATTTCCTTACAAATGTTTTTCCTTTTTATGTATGTACAAAGGTTTAAAAAAGTTCTATCAGACATCTACATGCCTATAAACTTATTACTTGTGTAGTATATCTAAGCACTTGCTATCAATTTGTTTTAGTACATATGTCTTGGGTTGGTTATTGTCATTAACCTTTTGAAGGTGGGTCCCATTGTTCTACGGCTTTCATGCCCGGGTTGGTCCCATTCTACACTATAAGCTCGCTCACTCAGGTAAGCTGTGAGCGGTAAATTTGGGCCTAGATATTTGAGAATTGGTCTATGTAGTAAGTGTGGGAAACTGTGACCATGTTTTTGGTGTAAAACAGTGACTTTGCGGAGTATTTTTTTATAGTTGTATTCTCAGTTTGGTCTCATTTGAAAAAATGTAGGATATATTACAAAAATACGATGATTTTTATTGGTTTCAGGACTGAAAAAAGCTTGAAATTGAGCTCAAAGTAGCAGAAATATTAAATTTTTTGTTGATATAACAGAGTACACAAATCAAGTACTCATCAAGTAGGTTTCCATATTTCTAGTTTAATATACAGTGGACCCTCGCATAACGATCACCTCCCAACGCGACCAGTTATGTAAGTGTATTTTTGTAAGTGCTTTTGTAGGTGTATTTTTGGGGGTTTGAAACGGACTAATCTACTTCACAATATCTCTTATGGGAACAAATTCGGTCTATAACGGCACCCAAACAGACTTCTGGATTGAAATAATATCGTTATGCGGGGGTCCACTGTACTTTTAGGAATGCGTTGACATTATTTATGCAATCATTACAATAATGCACTAGTCTGCATAACATTAAATTTTCTATATTTTTGCATGAATGAAAATTTTAAATGGAATTCATGTGTAATACTGGAGAGGCCTAGGGAAGTAGCTAATGAATAGAGGAAATGTTATTTTGGTACCAAGAATGTTTACATTGTTTATTCTGGACCCTATTTTGAAATTGACGTTTCTTGAATTTTGTGTGAAATTGGCCAAATTATCAATTTCTGATGACTTTATTCGGTAGTTGAAATAGTTGAATGGGTGGTATCTTGTACTCGATCGATAGAATGGAAGACATGATAGCAAAATAGCCTAAAATCGGACTCAAAGTTTGCAAAATCACTGATGTGTAAATATCGTTGACACAGCAAAATTCACAAAAGCGTAATTTTGTTAGTTTTTTGTCAAAACTATTACTTTTTGTATTTTTTTTTTACCTTCAGAATAAGGTTCTTCACCATTTCATAAGAAAAAATAGCAATTTTTTTAATTTTTCGATCCTGAGAGCAAATTTGAGAATAGGAGTCCCGACTCTCAAAGGATTAACTAGCTGCATTTCAGCACATGTATACTATTTATTTCATATTTATTTATTTAGATATTAATATGTTACAATTGGTAGGAAAAATATTTTGATGTATTTAATTCAATTTTCATGTTTATTATTTAAGTAATTTCAAAGTGTATTAGTAATTAACAAAAAAAGGCACAATACCGTGACTGGAACGATACACAAATAACCCACACATAGAAGAGAGAACCTTACGACGATGTTTTGGTCCGACTTGGACCATTTACAAAGTCACACTGTGTGTGACTTTGTAAATGGTCCAAGCCGGACCGAAACGTCGTTGTAAGGTTCTCTCATCTATGTGTGGGTTATTTGTGTACTAGTAATTACAATTGCCTGATTAAGTACGTACTTGACTAGTGTAATGTTGATTACTGTGTTTAGGCATAATCCTTCTTGATCTCGGCTTCATATATCGAAACGCACTGATACAGTTCTCTTAGTTATTGAGTAAATTCTAAGGCTCTTGTAAAATTATGCATTTGTGAAGAATAAAAGATACAGTACATGTTGGAACATTTGTGAAGAATAAAAGATACAGTACATGTTGGAACAATTCATAAATAACCTGTACTTAGAAGAAATTTATGATTAATAATAAGAATAATAATAATAATTTTATTTCAGCATAATACAGAGGACCCCCGGTTAACGATATTTTTTCACTCCAGAAGTATGTTCAGGTGCCAGTACTGACCGAATTTGTTCCCATGAGGAATATTGTGAAGTAGATTAGTCCATTTCAGACCCCCAAACATACACGTACAAACGCACTTACATAAATACACTTACATAATTGGTCGCATTTGGAGGTGATCGTTATGCGGGGGTCCACTGTACAGTGTTTGTACAAAGAAGGATTGGAACGTTTTCATAATTTTCCTCTCCTTAATGTAGGTTATTTGTAAATTAGGCATTTATAATTGTTAACCTCTCCAGACATTTGAGAACTAAATTGATGGTAAGAATTCACACCATAAAATAGGATTAGTTTAATATCTTTATTATGCACCCCATACCTGTCATGTGGGCAGTAGTCAAAGGATTGCAGAGGATTCACGATATACTGTATACAAATAAAGGGGATTGAAATGTATCCCTAATAGACTGTGGGGCACATCAGAAACAAACCTAAACCTAACTCCTAAATTTTGTATTTTTTTTTTTTTTTTACCACCGACACAGCAGTGTTTGTAAGACTTAATTGCTGATCAAGTTATCAGTTACAATTTGAATTTGTTGTTTTAAAAGGATATAATATAAAAAATTGATGACAAAAGAAAAATGGTAACAATGTTCTTGAAGTACAGTGGACCCCCGGTTAACGATATTTTTTCATTCCAGAAGTATGATCAGGTGCCAGTACTGACCGAATTTGTTCCCATAAGAAATATTGAGAAGTAGATTAGTCCATTTCAGACCCCCAAACATACACGTACAAACGCACTTACATAAATACACTTACATAATTCGTCGCATTGAGAGGTGATCGTTATGCGGGGGTCCACTGTACTTGCATGGGAAAGCAGCTTGTAAAGAAAAGGTGGAGAAGTTTGATCCTCATTTATTTCTTAGCAGCCTGACTTAATACTCAGCTTGATTGGTTAGCACCTACCTGTAACTGAGAAAGTTAGTACAGACTAGACTTCAGGTAGTATACCTAGGCAGTGCCATACAAGGTTGCTGCTGCTGCAGCCTGTAATCACACAGAATTCCTCAATGCATTTTGTGCCAATTTTATTAATTAATAATGTCATTCTAGAATTATATGAGCATAAGTTTGAGATTCCTTGGTGCATAATTACCTATTTAGATTATGGTAGCATCAGTTGCATCATCGTGGATTGTGGTTTAATTGAAAATTTAAAGAATATTCAAGGGCTAGAAATCACCCATAATTTTCTGGACAGGCTAGTACAAGGAGCATTAACAAGGCTAATAATTTGAATTGCAATTATTAAACCCTAATTCAGCACAAATTTTCACACCATTGTGTATTAAATATTTTAATGAAGCAAAATAACAACATGATGTCTCAAGCATTTTGATTTGAAAAATATTTTGTCCAGTAATGGGAAAGATTTGTTTATTTAACATTCACGCCAACAGCACAGTGTGAAAGCTATCTGAATCTTAAGGAAGAAATTATTAAGCTGGAAAAAAGGTAACGAAAATAATTTTGGTATTGTATTTCAGGAGGAAGTTACTTTTAGCCAATTAGTGTAACTACCATATTTTCTGTCATACAGCATGCAGTTGTAACAAAAACATTTGAAAGTCACACCGTGTTGGATTCAGTCAAAGCAAAAATGACTATTAGAGTAAATGTTGTGTCATTTTTTTTATGTTCAGATAGACCTGTGGTCTGATGCAGCTCCCTGATCGACACTACCACCTACCCATTTTTTTTTTCTGTTACACATCTTATTCAACAAGCAACTTACATAAACAGTGGTACCTCGGGATACGAACTTAATTCGTTCCAGAATGCTGTTCGAGTGACAATACCAAACAAATTTGTTCCCATAAGGAAAAATGTAAATTAGATTAATCCATTTCAGACCCCCAAAAATACACTTACAAAAGCACTTACATAAATACACTTACATTATTGTTCGAGTTTTGAGCTGTTCATATCCCGAGGTACCACTGTATTATCTAAGTAAAAATGCAGTACAACTGAATCTTTAGGTGGAAAGCTTGGGTACAGTAAACCTTCAGTTTCATGGAAACTAGTTTCATTGACTTCAGAAATACAGGACAAAATCCACTGAGAAACTTGATACAGAAACAACATGCAGAGCCAGTTCTTTACTGAATTGTCCATTATTGTTATGATCATGGCAGAATAGTATCATCTCTAGCCATCGCTCTCCTCAAGCTACCCTTCCTTTACTTGCGTCAAACCTCATTGCTTCCCACTTCCCAGGTGCTGTTTAATCCTTATGGGTTTACAGCTTTCTCGTAAATATTATTATGCATTATATTATCCTATAGCTGCTTATCAAAGGAAGATTATGGTGGTAATAGTAAATAAACAGTAAATATAAATGACTGCAAATTTCATAATGTTTAATACTCTAGCGTATTTTACATGACAGAAATTATGGTATTGTTTTTAATAGCACTTTGGATATCATTTTGAAAACGCAAAATAGTTATACGTACTACAGTGGACCCCCGGTTTACGATATTTTTTCACTCCAGAAGTATGTTCAGGTGCCAGTACTGACCGAATTTGTTCCCATAAGGAATATTGTGAAGTAGATTAGTCCATTTCAGACCCCCAAACATAAACGTACAAACGCACTTACATAAATACACTTGCATAATTGGTCGCATTGGGAGGTGATCGTAAAGCGGGGGTCCACTGTATATTTGGAATCAGGGGATCATTGAAGCTGTGATGTGTGCTCTCTTCTGACAAGAGTTATTTCATGAATGATGATGAATGCGTTTTCTTCCTCAGGCAATTCATTCACCCTAGGTGGGCCATGGCCGATGATATAAAAAATTCCAAAAAAGACAGAGGTTTAGAGGAAGCTTTCATTGTGACTCTCACTATAACAAGCTTTATCAAATCATTGATTTGATAAAGATTTACAAAGGGCAAAATCCTGTCAGAATAAATGTGCTCTACATTTCTCTCTCGCCATTATTACTGTCGCCAGTACATCTTGTACTCAGGATGTTGACAAGTGTCGTCATGACAGAAACCTCCATTAGTATGTTACATCTAGGGTTTACTCTTCCGGTTTTCTTTTGGCAACAACAAGTGTCTTGTAAATTATAGTACTTGTAATTATTGCAGCCTGGGAAGGGTGGATGATATACTGGAAGATTGTTAGTAAGGTTGATGTTGAGGGCTTGAGACTGAGGCATGATTAAGCAAAATGAGAAAATAAAGTTGGTAGAATTACCGACAATATGTAAAGTAAAAGGACACAAGTGCAACTAATGTGACATTTTATTGTGGCAACATTTTGCTCACCAGGAGCTTTATCAAGCTTGATAAAGTTCCTGGACAGCGAAACGTTGCCACAATAAAATGTCACATTAGTTGCACTTGTGTCCTTTTACTTTACAGAATGAGAAAAGCAGAAAGGTAAAGGAGGGTGAGTGGGTGGCATGAGTGGAATTTCAGATTCCCTTTATGCTGGTGAAAGCTCTTGATTCAAAGAATTGTAGTTACCTTTCCCCTTCCTTGAATCAAATCTGATTACTTCGTGTCCCAGGCACTGTATGTCCCAACAAAAGAGTGGACTTGTCAATGGATGGGTCTACAAAAGACAAGGTGAACCATAGAGTTGAGGGGAAAAGGTAGGTGGTGCATTCAAGCATCTGTGGAGACAAAGAACTTTATCCATTAAGGCAAAAGGGCAGTGTATGAGAGTATTGTGGTACCAACACTTATATGGATGTTAAGCATAAGCTTTAAATGTTGCAGCGAGGTGGTTTGATACAGTGATGTCATGTCTGAGGGTGTGTGGTGTTATTATTATACAGAGATTTCATGGTTTGGAGATTAGAAGGAGTTGCAGGGTTACTAAAAGTACAGTGGACCCCCGGTTAACGATATTTTTTCACTCCAGAAGTATGTTCAGGTGCCAGTACTGACCGAATTTGTTCCCATAAGGAATATTGTGAAGTAGATTAGTCCATTTCAGACCCCCAAACATACATGTACAAACGCACTTACATAAATACACTTACATAATTGGTCGCATTC
Source organism: Cherax quadricarinatus (assembly GCF_038502225.1). Classification (NCBI taxonomy): domain Eukaryota; kingdom Metazoa; phylum Arthropoda; class Malacostraca; order Decapoda; family Parastacidae; genus Cherax; species Cherax quadricarinatus. The sequence continues at coordinate 5,258,443 of NC_091386.1, forward strand.
GGAGGTAATCGTTATGCGGGGGTCCACTGTATTAGCCAGAGGTCTGGGGAAGGGTTGTTGAGTTGGTTTGGTTGTTTAGAGAGGATGGAGCAAAATAGGATGACTTAGAGGGTGTATAAATCTGTGGTGGAGGGAAGGCAGAGTAGTGGTTGCCCTAGGAAAGGTTGGAGGGAGGGGGTAAAGGAGGTTCTGTGTGTGAGGGGCTTGGACATATAGCAGATGTTTGTGAGCATGTTAGATAGAAGTGAGTGCAGGCAGATGAGCTGTTGGAGTGTGAGCAAGGTAACATTTTGTGGTTAGCAAGACTTGAGTCCTGGAGGTGGGAACTGCAGTGCCTGCACTCTGAAGGCAGTGTGGAGATATTTGCAGATTGGAGGGGCATTTGAATTGGCAAGAAAGTGATGAGTGAATGTTTGGGTCACCCTGTCTCTGTGAGAGATGGCCACCTTGCTAAAATATAATAATAATAATGAACAGAAATTGATGAATTTTAGGTGCCCTTTGAAATTCTGTTTAAACATACCAGTTTTAGAGTAATGTTTGTAAAATTGAAGGTAGGTGCTTTTAGGAGGTGAGTTAACATTGCTCCTTCCTTGGTTTAGAGGTTTATTCTGATGTTTTTACACTGCTGAACTAACAGGTGAGGGGAGTGTAGAAGTAATCTTTATAGAGGATTTATCAGGGGGATAACTGCTGTAATAATAAATTTAATAATAATAATATATTGTGATTGAGTAGTGCATGGGGTGTTGTAATTATTCATAAGGCAAGTTTTATGCTTTGAATTTAGGGTATGGTCTTTGTTCTGATGGTGGATAAGAATTAATTTAGTTCTGTAGCCATATCAGCAGCTTGGTGGAGAGGATACCTTTACAAATGACATTTGGCCCACACAGACTTCATCAAGTAACTGACAATAGAACCCTTGTGTGTGTGATACTTTGTCATAATAAGGTGTCCACTGCATCTATGTGTTATTTTCTTCACTTTGTCAAATTCTAGTGTATGAATATAGAGTACTAGAATTAGAATATATTAGGTGGGAGTGTTCCATCTTGTACTCAGTGGTTTGTGGTTCTTCCTCATGTAACATACAGCACTTTTTGAACAAAGGAATATTATTACAAATTTTTTAATTCACTAGTTTTAAATGCTGTGTTTACTTATAATAATGCTGATTGATAACAAAATTATTTACTGTGACTTTTTTTTTTTTTGTTAGCTTTCTATTTTTCAACAGAAGTTGGTGAGGTTGGGTGTAGCAGCGAGAGTGAAGTACAGCGTTGTGGGTCAGACACCATAAAGTTAGAACGTGGAGGTACAAGTGGAGCAGGGGAGGCATACTACCCTACTCTCCCTCCACATCATCCCCAGGCTATGGATGACGTGTCTCCTCCCTCGGGTAGTGGTGCCTTTTACGGTGGACCACAACCTTACCGCCCTCCTGATGGTTATTATAATTTGTTGGGGGGGCTGAGTGCAGCCAGTCCTGCACAATATGCTACCCCAGGAAGTGGGGCAGCTTTACCAGTGGTCTCACCCACACCATCAAAAGTTGAGCCACCTACTTACGTCGAGGCTTCTCACACCCCTCTCACGTTTGCGGAGGCTGCTGCTCCAATGGACTTTAGTAGCAACCCTCCTAGTTTAAATTTTAGTGGTGCACCTTCTGCTCCATATGGAGCAGGTTCAGATTTCTCTAATGCCCAAGGTTATCCTCAAACTGCAACAAATCCTCTGAGCCTTTTAAGTGATGTTGCATTAGGGGGTGATGCAAGCAGTAGTAGTAGCATACACAGTGGTAGTAGTGGAACAGTTAGTAGTAGTAGTAGCAGCAGCAGTAGTAGTAGCAGCTCAGGGTCATCATCATCTGGGGGCAGTAGTGCCTGTGACAGAGGGAACAGTGAACTTCGAAGAAAGCGTGTACATAGTGCTGGAGCAGAAGGCAGTCGAGGAAAGACCCAGAGAGGAAGAGCAGAGCCTCGGAGAAGTGGCTGGAGTAGTTCTCACGCACTACAAGATGATGATAGTGAGGATGAGGAAGGAGAAATGTCATCTGGTGATCGAGGGGCAAGACACAAAGTTGACGATGGACCCACTGCACCAGACTTGCAGTTGGATTGGGTGTCTTCCTCAGAGTCTGACTCTGACACAGACTCATGTATAGAAGTGGTAAGTGTACAAAGAGGAGCAAGGGACAATCGTGCTGTGGATGTAGTTGATTTAACTAATGAAAGTGACGATGAAGTATTAGTGGCAAGTGCAGGACCACCTTTGCCTCCATCTGCTGGATTGTCTCATCCAGTACCTTCGTCTTCATGTGCAGTTGCTTCTTCCAGTGGGTATGGAATATCTCCAGTGATGGGTAGATTACCCACTGCTACCCATACTGCCACTAGTGGAATAGGTTTATGCCGTGGCCATCACGCTTCTGAAGCTAACCCGGCAACCACCTGCCAATGCGCACGTGGCCCAACATTAGGTTCCATAGGCCTCAGTGCTAGTGGTGCAGCCAGTTTCACTATGGACCAACATGGAAACTGTTATGGGGCTTGTGTACATCCCCATCATTCACCTCATCACCACCACCATCATCACCATCACAGTTTGGCTCCTAGTCAGGGCCATCACCACCACCACCATCACTATTACCCACCAGAGTCTCCCCTTTATTACTCTGCTCTTCCTGCTCATCCATTGTTCCCACCCTACCCTCCTACATCCTTAACTTCAACTGCTTCATATCCAACACATCCATCTCTGTCTAGACTAAACCCCATTCACCAGAGGATATGGCATAGTCAGCAACGATATCAAGAGTTACAGAGACGTTGTTTGGACCCCCGGCTGCGCGAGCCCCTGGCTCAGTCCATGGCCAGAGCTGGAACTCTGACACAAGAAGTAGGGCAGCACAACCATGCTGGGGCCACTGCTACAAGTTTAGCCTCTCATACCCCCCACCAGCCCATTACTTCCCAGACCTCGACTACCTCCAGTAGCAGTGAACAGCAGGTTCCATCCCAGACCAGCTCCCCTTCAGCTCCCATGCCCATGGACATCCAGACTACTCCAAATGCCGCTCATACTGCAACACACATTGCAGCACATCACCTCCACCATCACCCAGGAATGGACGTTCTTATGCATAATGCTCATGCACACAGGTCAGTTGATTATACTGTATTATATAAATATTGTATTTGTTTGGTATCTTGATAGAAGGAATTGGAGGTACCCTTCCCTTCCTTGGATCACACCTGATTACTCTTCTTCCTCAGGTGCTAATGCATTTGGTATACTATGTAATAGGCTGTTGTGTTCTTATGTAACTAATGTATAGGACTAGAAATAAATTATGAAAATGTATCCTGTGTGTTTGTGTATTGTAGTTTGGAAAATCTTCAGAATTCAAATACTGTCAGGAGCAAAATAAATCTTAACGTCAATATAGAGTTTAGCGAGAATGAAAAGTCTGAAGTTATTTTAATGTGTATTTAGTCTTATCCATGAGATAGATAAGTAGATAACATGAAAAGATAAATGTGTACTGTGGGTAAATAGGCATTAAAAGAGGTAGGGAGCTAGTTGGGTTTCAGAGAAGTTATGTAGAATATGCTAGTGGGACAGTTGTTTGGCGCAGTCACCTCACTTACGAGAAATATCATTTGTGGATCTCGTTTTGGACATTTTCTTAATAGCAATTTTGTAAGGTGGTCTACCAGACATATCTGTGTGTCATACAAGGAAGGGAGGGGGTGCGAGATTCCTCTTCACCACCCATTAGAACACTTTGCACCACTTATTCTTAAATTAATATGGCATTTTATATAACGGAAATATGCTGTATTGGGAAAAATTACATACAGGAGGGCCCCACTTTTACAGCAGGTTAGGTTCTGGGCCCCATTTATACAGCAGGTTATGTTTTGGGCTACCACTGTAAAGTGAATCGTAGCTTTTTTTTCACTTTTAAATGCATATAAAAGCCTGATAACAGGTTTACACTATCATATAGCTAGGCCTGAAAATACATATACAGTACACACATTACTTACCTTAAAATATTTTCATAGCTTATAGCAAGTGGTGAATATATTTATTGTAGTAAGTCTGAATAAATGAAGAATAGCTATAATTGAAAACTGCTGTATTAGTGAAGCACCATAAAGTGAAGCCCTGTAAAGTGAGTCCTGCCTGTACAAATATATGAGGAAGTATTTATTACACTAATAAAGAAAGTACGAGAATACAGAATTACTGGTAAACGTCAATACAGTAGGACCCCTGTATCCACAGGTCTGGTATCCACAGTTTCAGTTATCTGTGGTTTACTGTGGCCCAAAAATAGTCCTTAATTTTGCTTAATAATGACCTCAAAGTGCAAAAGTAGTGATGGTGAAAGCTCTTCGAAGCCCAAGAAAAGCTGTGAAGCGCTTTCCATCAGTGAACAAGTGTTAATTCTCCACTTATTATTCTTAATTTATTAATTAAACTTTATAATAGGTATGTATAGGATTTGTATATAGTGTTCGCTACTCTTTGTGGGTGTGGCATCTGTGGCAGATCCTTGGAAAGTATCCCCCTGCAGATACAGGGATCCTACTGTATATATACAAGGCTAATGGGAGGGTTAAAAGTCACCTTTGTATTTAATTGAAAAAGGCCTACTGGGCAGAGAAAATGTTTTAGCAATATTAATGCTTAAGTGTTACACGTGTGTCATATTTGTCGTGGAAGAAAACTCATTAGTAAACCTATTATTTTAATTTTTTTTTTATTTTTTTTACATTGTAACCTCCCACTCATTTCTCACCCCATTTCCGAGGAAGGTTAGACATTCGACGCCTCTGGTTAAGAATTGTGTGTTTCAGAGAGAATTTGCAGTAACTCCAAAGATGTTGAAATTGTCTTAAAGTATTCTGCAAGTTCTTTATAGTTTTTTAGCAGTGGCAGTTGTTTCAGCACTTTACTTCCAGTTTGAACATAGCTTGATATTTCAAAGCAAGTTGGTAGTACTGAGTGATCCTTTACTGCAGTGGTATTCATTGTGCGGCTCGCGATGACTCAATTCACGGCTCATGTCTACTTTTTCTCATTTACTATATTGCACTAGCAGCTCAGTACTACTTAATTTAGTTGAGTTACGCTAACTTGCAGTAGCTGCGGCTCTCTCAATGAATGTGTTTAACCGAAGTGGCTCTCTTGCAAAAATTAGTGAATAACACTGCTTTACTGGCTTTCAGTTTTCCCCGAACATAATTTATGCTCCAGAAACATATCACCTGAAGAGTGTCTCCTGAAGTTCAGTATGAATGAAAGTTACAAAGCTATCACATGAATAAACCATAAAATATCCACATTTTTTTTGAGGAAAAAGATGGTGTTTCAACACTTTCTGGGCCATTATCAGTTCACAACTTGATAATTTTCAAGATGTGCTGATATGTCATCTGTGTCTTCCATAATGTGTTAGTCACTTGTGACACCCCAACACATCCTCTTCAACATCAAAGATCAGTCTGTGGAAGAAAGGTGAATGTCAAGATCTGTCTCTTGGAATCCATTAAAGTATTTTAACAGGCCACACACAAATTTTTAGCCCCCTGGGCAATCTGTGAAGGTATACTTTTAGTATACGCTGCTGTATCCATGTTTATCTCTGAGGATAAATTGTGAGAGTTTATATAAATAACATTTTCCCAGCATCATTCTTGGTTGAAGTAAAGAATAACCAACAAGTGGTAAAAAAAAACACAAAGTAAAGAGAAACGTTTGTTACTATGAGGTTTCACCCATGAGGTTTCACCCATGTTTCACCCTGATAGAGCCTCACATAGGTGAGATGTCATACTACTAAGGCTCTCTTTTACTCTTGTGTATTTTTCCCAACCTCATTCTCAATAATAATTGTTAAAATTTGAACTTTTTTTTTTATATTCTTTCACAGATTGGCCAGAAGACTGAACATTGTTGATAGAGATTATGAGACTGCTCTCAGGATACGGCATGAAATTTTGTAAGCAAATTTGTGAAACCGTTTTTGAGATATTGACAAAAATAATATGGCTCACCTTCATCAGAGAATTTGGCTTTAAACCCAAAATTTTCTTTAGTTCTTTGTAACAAAGACCATTCAGCACATAGCTTGAGCATGGAAGATTGCAGTTCGTTTGTTTCTTCATCAAAACAAGAAAGCGATGGCCATTAGAAAAAAAAAAAACATATTACAGCTCTGAATGATTCATAAATGTTTAGGTTTTGTTGTAGATACTATACTAATAATTATACTGTGTATATATCAATGTTGATTTGGGATTATAGTAGTTCTCCCAGTTATGGCCCTAATACATTATTCTTTGTAATTCAGGTGCTCCTAACTCTGAACCTGTTATCCCATATGCACACACATCATATTGTATGTGTTCCCAAACCATTATATTCCTTATCTAATTCAATTAATTTTTTAAATGAGAATATTTGTGGAATATTTTACATTTGGTATTTGTTTATTTTCAACTGTAACTACAGGAAGCCCTCAGTATAACCAGACCTCAATTTAACGCACATCAGAAACATGAGACAAAATTTTCAATTAAATCACAGATTTACTTTGCTATGTATGTACATGTGTAGAAATTGTCTATGCAGTAACATTAAACTTTCACCACTTAGATATTTTCAAAATGAATTGAAATAGGAAGTATGGCTTCTGTTAGAGAATTTCCTGAAAGAAGAGTAAATAGAGTATGCAAAACCCTAATGGACAGTGATAAAAGCATTTCCTTGACCTTTCCCTTCCCTGGTGGAAGATTTATATTTTTATTTTTTCAATGCACTGGCCATCTCCCACCGAGAAGAAAAACTATAACTTTTCTTCTCACATTTAGTAATTTATACGGGAGAAGGGATTACCAGCCCCTTGCTCAAAAATGGGTAATATTAAAAAAAAAAAAGATCAACAATCTCAATAAATAACAAAAAAGGCACAATACCGTGACTGGAACGATTCATAAATAACCCGCACATAAAAGAGAGAAGCTTACGACGACGTTTCGGTCCGACTTGAACCATTTATCAACAATCTTTTAAGTCATGTGATACTCTGGATGCTCTCAGGTAAAAATGATAACACGGAAATTTTGTGATTTCTCTAATTAGCTGTAAAAAAAAAAAAACTTTGAATTATACTTATCTCAAAAACGGTTAAAGATAATTAAAATATCTAAGTACAGTATTATCGTGGATTCCTTAATTAGACCAGAGGTTTCTTCAACTTTAAACCTCTTGTTATGTATCTTCGTATCATCATATAGTGTACTAAGGAACTAGACTCTCGAGGTATTTTCTATATACCTTGGATGAGTTTCTAGGTTTTTTTTAATCTTGAACCTCATCCTTGGGCCAGTAGTACAAATTTTGGTTAATGTTATTAAAAAGAACTTTTAAAATTACCTAGCACATGAAAATGCCATGATAATATGTGCTCTGCATTTTTGGATACACTTTTTATTTACATTTACAAGAAATAATGTGAATGTAGTGTGGTGGTTGATCAGGCTCTGATCCACCTGGTCACAGACCGGGCCGCGGGGGCGTTGACCCCCGGAACTCTCTCCAGGTAAACTCCAGGTAGTTTTAAAAGGTTTTACCAGTACTGTATTTGTACTCCATGTAGTACAGTCCCTGCAAAAATTTCACCACTTAGCAGACATAGAAAAGCAGAAAAAATTCAAGCAGAATTACCATAGTCTGGAACACGTTTTAAATGACATTTTTTATATGGATGCCCCCAAATTTTAGCTGTACTTCATCTCCTAGAATATTACCAACATCATTCTCCGTTCATTTTTCTTCAGTTGTTCTCTAGCTAGAACAAAGAAATTTTTGTAATTATGTTCATTTAATATCAGGTGCAATAATCAGAATTTCATACAGTACAATTTGTATTTAATAAATACAGCCCATCCTCACTTAATGACGGAGTTCCGTTCCTAAGACCATGTCGGTAAACAAATTCGTTGCTGAGTGAGAAGCATACTACACCTACCATCCGACTTACGACCGAGTTCAGTTCCGAGAAACTGGTCGTAAGTCGAAATGGACGTAAGTCGAATTTTACTACTGAATATCAACATCACATTTTTGTAATGACTTTATTTTATTGTTTTATTTTGGTATTTCATGTTTTACTTTACTTTTTAAGCTGTTAGTACTGTATTTTATACTGTAAGGTTTAGGATAAACACTGTGTACAACACAAATACTTGTTTATTTCCCAGAAATTTGGCATAAAAAACACGGTCGTAAGTCGAGTGGTCGTAAGTCGAGCAGGTTGTAAGTCGGATGGTAGGTGTATAATGGTAGTGAGTTTGTGTCAACCATCTTTGATATTGTTTTAATGTCACCTTTGCACCATTTATAACATTTCTGGTATATTTTTAAATGTTTATACAGTAGTGTACTGTATACTGAAATAAACAGAATAGAGGAAATCAGCTCTAATATACGTTATTTAGGTATGGATACTGGTCATCAGAGAGCTCGTCATAAGTCCGAGGCATTGGTAAACGAGTACATCGCTAAGTGAGGAGAGGCTGTAACATGACATCTGTTTATCATGATATTTAGCATCAGTATGAATTTATGAATCTTGTGATTGAATTTTGTGACTCCAAAAACATTTATTTAGCAAGTGTCTGAATTTTTTTTTTGACATGTCAACAGTTTCCCATGGAGACAGGGAGACCCAAAAAGAAAGAAAAAACTTTAATCAACATTCAACACTTTCACCATCACTCTCACATAATCACTGTTTTTGCAGAGGCGCTCGGATACGATAGCTCAGACGTCCCACTAAACTGCCAATATCCCAAACCAACTATGTTAGGTAAAAGAACACAAGTGCAGCTAATATGACATATTGTGGCAACGTTTCGCTCTCCAGGAGCTTTGTCAAGCTGTTATGACTTGACAAAGCTCCTGGAGAGCAAAATGTTGCCACAATAAAATATCATATTAGTTGTACTTGTGTCCTTTCACCTAACATGACACACATTAAAGACCAAGTTAATGAATCAGTTTTTAAGCCCTCAATAATTATTTAATATTTATAAAAAATTTATAGAATAATGGCACGACTATGAGAGCCTGTGTAAAGGCTCGTGCAAGACCTAGGAAGAGGATATTTTTTGGCTGGTAAGGGTAGGAAGAGGTTAATACCAGCAGCACATTAATGGAGCTAGGAAAACAGCTGGGGAAGGGAGAATCTCATTACTGGGATCAGAAACTCTTTCGAAGAACTTTTTTGTTTTCCCGCACCTCTTGATTTCATCTCAACTTTTGACCATCTAACTAACTGTATGTAACAGATGGAGAGTGGATAAGCAATGTTTCCTGTCAGCTTCTGGCATGACCAGGGCAAAATGATGTACATACAGTACTCTAATGTATATTCACAGTATGAGAAGCTGAATGCCTTTTGAGTGACAGTCATAATGATTTGGGGATAAAAAAAAAACTTATTTTTCAATTTTTATTATGTACTGTATAATGTAATAAGTAATTGAATATTAGTGATAAGATTACCTTGAATAGGAAATTGCAAGAAATTTGTCTTCGTGATCTGGCATTGCAATATTTAATATGACATTAACATATAAAATAAACTAAAAGAGGAGGCAGTTAGGGTAAGATATAAACAGCTATTGGAGGACAGATGGGCTAATGAGAGCATAGGCAATGGGGTCGAAGAGGTATGGGGTAGGTTTAAAAATGTAGTGTTAGAGTGTTAAGCTGAAGTTTGTGGTTACAGGAAAGTGGGTGCGGGAGGGAAGAGGAGCGATTGGTGGAATGATGATGTAAAGAGAGTAGTAAGGGAGAAAAAGTTAGCATATGAGAAGTTTTTACAAAGTAGAAGTGATGCAAGGAGGGAAGAGTATATGGAGAAAAAGAGAGAGGTTAAGAGAGTGGTGAAGCAATGTAAAAAGAGAGCAAATGAGAGAGTGGGTGAGATGTTATCAACAAATTTTGTTGAAAATAAGAAAAAGTTTTGGAGTGAGATTAACAAGTTAAGGAAGCCTAAAGAACAAATGGATTTGTCAGTTAAAAATAGGAGAGGAGAGTTATTAAATGGAGAGTTAGAGGTATTGGGAAGATGGAGGGAATATTTTGAGGAATTGTTAAATGTTGATGAAGATAGGGAAGCTGTGATTTCGTGTATAGGGCAAGGAGGAATAACATCTTGTAGGAGTGAGGAAGAACCAGTTGTGAGTGTGGGGGAATTTCGTGAGGCAGTAGGTAAAATGAAAGGGGGTAAGGCAGCCGGGATTGATGGGATAAAGATAGAAATGTTAAAAGCAGGTGGAGATATAGTTTTGGAGTGGTTGGTGCAATTATTTAATAAATGTATGGAAGAGGGTAAGGTACCTAGGGATTGTCAGAGAGCATGCATAGTTCCTTTGTATAAAGGCAAAGGGGACAAAAGAGAGTGCAAAAATTATAGGGGGATAAGTCTGTTGAGTATACCTGGTAAAGTGTATGGTAGAGTTATTATTGAAAGAATTAAGAGTAAGACGGAGAATAGGATAGCAGATGAACAAGGAGGCTTTAGGAAAGGTAGGGGGTGTGTGGACCAGGTGTTTACAGTGAAACATATAAGTGAACAGTATTTAGATAAGGCTAAAGGGGTCTTTGTGGCATTTATGGATTTGGAAAAGGCATATGACAGGGTGGATAGGGGGGCAATGTGGCAGATGTTGCAGGTGTATGGTGTAGGAGGTAGGTTACTGAAAGCAGTGAAGAGTTTTTACAAGGATAGTGAGGCTCAAGTTAGAGTATGTAGGAAAGAGGGAAATTATTTCCCAGTAAAAGTAGGCCTTAGACAAGGATGTGTGATGTCACCGTGGTTGTTTAATATATTTATGGATGGGGTTGTAAGAGAAGTAAATGCGAGGGTCTTGGCAAGAGGCATGGAGTTAAAAGATAAAGAATCACACATAAAGTGGGAGTTGTCACAGTTGCTCTTTGCTGATGACACTGTGCTCTTGGGGGATTCTGAAGAGAAGTTGCAGAGGTTGGTGGATGAATTTGGTAGGGTATGCAAAAGAAGAAAATTAATAGTGAATACAGGAAAGAGTAAGGTTATGAGGATAACAGAAAGATTGGGTGATGAATGATTGGATATCAGATTGGAGGGAGAGAGTATGGAGGAGGTGAATGTATTCAGATATTTGGGAGTGGACGTGTCAGCGGAAGGGTCTATGAAGGATGAGGTGAATCATAGAATTGATGAGGGAAAAAGGGTGAGCAGTGCACTTAGGAGTCTGTGGAGACAAAGAACTTTGTCCTTGGAGGCAAAGAGGGGAATGTATGAGAGTATAGTTTTACCAATGCTCTTATATGGGTGTGAAGCATGGGTGATGAATGTTGCAGCGAGGAGAAGGCTGGAGGCAGTGGAGATGTCATGTCTGAGGGCAATGTGTGGTGTGAATATAATGCAGAGAATTCGTAGTTTGGAAGTTAGGAGGAGGTGCGGGATTACCAAAACTGTTGTCCAGAGGGCTGAGGAAGGGTTGTTGAGGTGGTTCGGACATGTAGAGAGAATGGAGCCAAACAGAATGACTTCAAGAGTGTATCAGTCTGTAGTGGAAGGAAGGTGGGGTAGGGGTTGGCCTAGGAAAGGTTGGAGGGAGGGGGTAAAGGAGGTTTTGTGTGCGAGGGGCTTGGACTTCCAGCAGGCATGTGTGAGCATGTTTGATAGGAGTGAATGGAGACAAACGGTTTTTAATACTTGATGTGCTGTTGGAGTGTGAGCAAAGTAACATTTATGAAGGGATTCAGGGAAACCGGCAGGCCGGACTTGAGTCCTGGAGATGGGAAGTACAGTGCCTGCACTCTGAAGGAGAGGTGTTAGTGTTGCAGTTTAAAAACTGTAGTGTAAAGCACCCTTCTAGCAGGACAGTGATGGAGTGAATGATGGTGAAAGTTTTTCTTTTTTGGGCCACCCTTCCTTGGTGGGAATCGGCCAGTGTGCTAATAATAATAAAAATATAAAATAAGCACAGTGGACAAGTTTCTCCATTAACCCTTTGACTGTTTTCGACGTATAAATACGTCTTACGAGCCAATGTTTCTGACGTATATATACTCAATAATTCTAGCGGCTTCAAATCAAGTGGGAGAAAGCTGGTAGGCCCACATGTGAGAGAATGGGTCTGTGTGGTCACTGTGCACCACATAAAAAAAATCCTGCAGCACACATTGTGTAATGAGAAAAAAAACCTGATCGTTTTTTTGGAATAAAACGCCGACTTTGAGGTGTATTTTCGTATAGTATTTATCGTTGTATTCGCGTTTTCATAGTCTTAGGTGATAAAATTAAAAACATATTACAGAAATAGTGATGATTTTCATTACTTTGACGATGAAAACGACCTTGAAACTGAGCTCAAAGTAGCGGAAATGTTCGATTTTTACCAATGTTCAGGAGTAAATAAATCACACCACATGTCCAATACACGTCAACTGGGGAGTCTAATATTCTTTCACTAGTTCACTGATATTATTTATACCATTTTTACAATAATGCAGTAGTCTGCATAACAGTAAATTTTGTATTTTTTTGTATGAATAAAAAATCAAAATAGAAAGCAATAATAATATGAGGGGCCTAGAGATGTGACTAATGAACAGAGCATATGCTATTTTAGTGCCATGAATATCTACCTTGTTTATTCTGGACCCTATTTTGAAATTGGCATCTTTTTTAATTTGCGTGAAATTGGCCAAATTGCCAATTTCTGACCACCATATTGGGTAGTCCAAATTAGTAAATGGGAAGTTTCTTGTACTCAGCTGATAGATAAAATGGAGTTCTAAAATAGCTATGAGTTTGGTCAACTGGAACAATGTAATTGGCAGAAGATAGGGCTCAAAGTCGGCGAAATCGCCGATACGCATATGTCGCCGAGACAGCTAACTTCACGGGAGCATAATTCCATGAGTTTTCGACCAAATTTCGAACTTTTGGTGTCATTACCATCGGGAAAGGATTCTCTATCATTTCATAAGAAAAAAATATTTTTTTTTTTTTCAAAAATTGAGCGACATAGAATGACAGTTTCAGAAAGGGGCCTGAAACAGTCAACGGGTTAAGGAGGGAGTTGTTCAGCGCGCTCAAGAAAAAAATCAAGAAATTATGGAAAATGAGTTATTCATACAGAAAAATAGATTAACTCTTTGGCAACACAATGGTACAAGATTCAATGTTCTACAACGTTTCTACAAGAAATTATAGTCATTTATATCAGGTATGGTGGCGGCGATGTAGGTAGCGAGTCTGCTCTCAACCCATATATTTTTTTGAATTTTTTCCTTGTTTTTTTATCGCTTTTTCTTTGCATTATTCTTTCTAATATAATAATTGATTATTTGGCATCATATAAGAGTAGGTGGAACTTATCAGTAGATGTCTAGCCTATCAGGAAGCACCTGGGTACACTCGGCAGTGCTCCCTCTCCAGACGGCGGCAGGTGAAATCACTTCATTATTACGCTTATATCAGCTTATATATTAACTATACGGCTTATTTATCATTCAGAATTGATCTAATATGTTATAATAATCACTATAAATAACAAACAAACTTGTTATATACTCTAGACTGAATAAAATAGGCCATAATATAGCGAGAGTCCTCCGCAATATTTCGATATAAATGAGTTACTCCTCGTCTCCTTGTTGTATTGTTTGGTGTCTGAGTAAGAGAAAACGGTGTTTTGAAGAGGATAACTGCACTAGAACATCAGTTTACTAAGAAATACACCGAAACAAACGCGATTTCCTCACAAAAAAAAAAAATTTTTTTTGAGACGGTAGGCCGGCAGACGTTCTAGGCCTATATCTCGGAAGTAACTTATTCACTTATTTCGCTTTACAACTCCATTATTAATGATTGTATTGAAATGATTTTCACAGACAATATAAAACAAAGTGTGTTTGAATTATTAACGTCAGATTTTTTGGAATATCTCAAATATTTTTTATTTTATGGGGGTAAAAGGCAGATATTTTGGCGAATGCCAAAAATTCTGTCAAATGTATTTTTTTTACCATGATAATAAGATATATTAGATGAAATGGCAATGTAAAAACGTCATGCTAGTTGTATTCTAACAGTTGGGAATGTCGGAAGTGCCACTCGTAGTGCCAATTTGTCAGGTCATGCTGCCATATATAAAAATTATGTTTATTTTTTTTTCTCTGCTGTTTGTTGGCCAATCATACTGAAACTTTGTCACATGCTTCTACATATGCACCTCTAAAAGTACACCAAAAATAAAATAAATCGGTTGAAAAATAATAAAAAAAAAATTAAAGATGGGGTGCCTGGTTACAGCTTGGTTGATCAGAAAAGTCATCAGAAAAGTTTGATTTCAGACTGAGGTGTGAGAGTAGAACAACTCACAAGTATGTAATAAGTAGGAAGGTACAGTGTACCTCCACTTTTGACTTGTGGTGGGCCTCACTACTCAACTAGTGCTTACATAATGTACTGTCATTTTACAGTGACTTCTCTCCACAGTATCACTACTGCTGATTTTTCATCTTTTACTGCCCCTAAAGCAGCATCAGTCATAATATCCACCTTCAGTGTCATTCCTCGTTCTACAGACAGTATCAGCATCTCTTCTTGTCTCAGCTTTTCTAGCTATGGCTTTTGTCTAGTGGAGGAGAAAAATATAATGAAAGGTTAAAAGGAGTAGACACAAAGCAAAATGAAGCATAAAGTACCAGTACTGTTCATGAAAGGTGCTGTTAATACAAGCCAAACACTTGGATGTGTACACACAAACCCACACATTTCCAGGGGTAGGTTTGTAGAGGTCCCATTGAATTCTGAATCTGTAGGTATCACTAAATAATGACTACATAAAATAAATTTTGTTTCAGATTTGGGTTCATTGTGTGTTCCAGAGGAATTTTTTTTTTCTTAAATTAGTGCTATGATCTGGTTAACATCGGCAATAATAAGAAAGAATACACCAGAGAAAAAATCTGGGCATGCAAAAATCATTGAGCACTTTTGGTGAAATCCTTTGGTTAGTTTTCAGTTTAAACTATTTGCAGGCCATTCAGTAAAAATGTTTGTTTAACCCGTAAACGGTCCAAACGTATATATACGTTTTTTCAACATTTGAAAGTATGTAAAAAAAGTAGATCTTATTTTTGTTTTTGTACATTTGAAAATGTGCAAAAAAACGTAGATCTACTTTTGTAGCACTACACATGTGAACGTAGATCTGCTTGGACCGTTTACGGGTTAATTGAGGTACAGTACACAAAATTGTGGTTTATGATGTATAGGTGTGTGTCTGTGGCAGACACTTTCCAGGTCCATGGTAGCTGAAGTATTCTCAGTCAGGTCATCAGCACACTAATTCTTTATTGCAGGAATCTTCATTACATTTTGCAGACTGCATTGATTGCATATGGTGAATTTATGTCACATACTTCACAAATAATGAACATCTGTAAAGAAGTGATTGCCATGCAATGGTTAGAGAAATTATTGGCTAGATCTAAGCAGAGGAGTATATTAAAAAGACACTTATAGGGTAAGATTTTGTGGTTGTATTGCTT
Source organism: Cherax quadricarinatus (assembly GCF_038502225.1). Taxonomy (NCBI): domain Eukaryota; kingdom Metazoa; phylum Arthropoda; class Malacostraca; order Decapoda; family Parastacidae; genus Cherax; species Cherax quadricarinatus. The sequence goes on from NC_091386.1 coordinate 5,274,082, forward strand.
GTTATAATAGGTGAATCAAAACTTAAGATCATTTGTATGTGTAAGTTTAGTTACATTTGACTTTAGATTTAATACAGAATTTATCATTAAAATTAATGCATATTAAATTCTTGACAGTGAGGGTGGTGGGTTATATGGCCACATGTATGGTGGAGCTGTACCTCCAGCTCACATGTCCATGCCTGCTGCTGCCGCTGCTGCAGCTGCAGCGGCAGCAGCAGCAGCTGCAGCAGCTGCAGCAAGCGGTGACCCAAGACACCTGCAGATGCCCGGACCTGGCTTGCATATAAATATTGGGGGCGGGTCTCAGCTACCCTTGGACCTGTCCTTACCTCCCACTTTAACCCCAGAGCTGCCTCCTCCACCTAGACTCACCTACATACCTCAGGTACCTTGTGCATTGCATCATCATATCTGTAAATTTTCATTAACCTTATTGACATGTAAGTTACAATAAAAACAATTGTACGTATATGCATTTGATACATACCTGATATGTGTTCATAGTTGTAAGCAATATTTTTTGGAAAGACTATTCTACCATTTTCATAACTATTTTATTTTTTTAGCTTCCATTATTCCAACGAGGGTCTGCATTCCCTCGTTTGGAAGATTACATGCGTGTTGTTGACCACCGACGCCTTCCTGTGGTGACGCGAGGAGCCACTCAGAACACAATAGAACGCAACACTTTCCCCCACAAATACAAGAAGGTAAGGGAGGTAATACACGCACCAAACGGATGTGTTTGAAGAAGTAGATGGTTAAACAAACTTTATTTCTTTCTGCAGTATACAAAATGTAGTTTCCACGTAATAAAATATTGTTAAGCACAAAAGAAAGCGACTAGCATACTGCGCATTTTGGGCAGACTAATCTTAATTCTTACAGACTACTTAAGTTAGGTAAGACACACATGCAACAGTTAGGTATCTTTATTTCGAAACGTTTCGCCTACACAGTAAGCCTACTGTGTAGGCGAAACATTTCGAAATAAAGATACCTAACTGTTGCATGTGTGTTTTACCTAACAACCTGTCGGTATTTTATACCATTCGAATGTTCAGACTACTTAAGGACTAGACATAGGTTATTGAGGAGGAGGTACCTAATTACTGGCAAAATAATGCTTTTTGTTAGATATGGATGTCTCATTACTGGTAAAATAATAATTCTTATTAAATATGGATGGCTAATTACTGGGAGAATAATATTTCTTGTTAGATATGGATGACTAATTGCTGGCAGAATTAAACTTTCTTATAGAAGACATCTATCTTTAAAAATTTGAGAGGTGATGTTGGGTTTACTGTGTAAAATAGGTTGTAGCATAAATTATCCAGTGTCTTGAATAATAGCAAAGACAGATAAGCTATATTGTACTAGCATTTAGATGTTTTAAAGTAGCTTTTGCGTAAGTATAAAAAACACAAATTTGCAAATCAGTCATTGCATGGGTTTATTGATCTCATGGAAATGACGATATCATCATCATCTCCAATTTGCAATTAGCTAGAGCAGGGATTCTTATTCATACCCTTTGGGGGTGTGGGACTAGATCTCTGAACAATTTAAAAAAAAATTACATTTGAATAGACTATCAGCTGTTCTATTGCTAGCTATACTGGTACCTGATACGACTGGTGGTGGTGGTGATTTCAACAGTCTGGTGAAGGGAGTAGGTGACATTGGGCAGCCCATTGAGGGTCTGTAATTGTTAAAATGGTTAAGTACCTCTGGGTTAAAGCATTACTTAGAGATTCCCAAATGAAATGTTGTAGGCACTGAGAAGTTGCTCACCTTGAGTAGAAAGTGAATTGCCTGTTTCCCAGACTTTCAATCCTTTTTTTAAATTCATGGCCTCCTTAGGGTAATCAGATGTTAAAAGGAGGATAAACTAAGGAAGTGGGTTTGGAGGTGCTGGAGGGCCTGGAGGGCCTTAGTGGATAGGAAAATATTAAAAGCAGAGCATATAGGGAATTAGTTGTTGGAGTGTTAGCAAAGTAACATTTATGAAGGGATTCAGGGAAACTGGTTATCCGGATTTGAGTTCTGAAGATGGGAATTACAGTGCCTGCACTCTGAATGAGGGGTGAGGATATTTGCAGTTTTGAACTGGAGTATCAGTGTGTGTCTGGTAAAACAATGATGGAGTGATAGGCAACCCTGCCTTGGTGGGAAACAGCTGTGTTAAAAGAATAATTATCTGATGTAATTATAAGAGATAGAGGTGTCTGTGGTGTCCTAGCTTCAGGAATTAGTGTATCAAAATTTTTTAAAAGTTCTTGCAGTTGTAGGACTTGTTATCTCCTCTCATAACCCATCCCATTGTTTGAAAGGTACATAAAATAAACTTAAGGACTTATGGTCGTAGCATACACGAGGATAACTTTTTACCTTTTATTGCCTGAATTTTGTTTTTTGAGAGCAGGCATGTCATCCCATGTGAATAATGCAACTCTTATGAGACAGAAAATAGGGGTGTTAGTATTAGAGGGCTTAGAACCTGCCGTATTTCGCGGCTTATTAGACTATTTTTTTTCCATAAAATGTCTCCAAAAACCAGCCTGCATCCTATAAACTGAAGGTCAGTGATGGGAGCCGTAAGTTTGGGGTGTGGGGTGGGCTGTAGCTCTCCCATTTACATCTGATGCCAAGCCAGTGAAACTAAAAGAAGTCTTATAAGCCGCGAAATACGGTACTTTGAATTGTTGCTATTATTATATATCCTGCGGTGTATACTTTCTTGCTACTCCACAGAGAGCAGTTTAGAAAATTAATTGTTGAAAAGTTAGCTATTCATTCTCTCTCCATCTAGTACTGTTGCTCTTTCTTTTATATAATGGATATGTTCCAGAACCATGGTAGTTGTGCTAAGCTCACTCATGCCATTAACACTTAATTCTTTATAATAATAATGTTCACTATACATTATGAACTCCATTGATCATATATGGCATATGTATATGAATTACCATTAGAAATGGGACATTCACATTAGAAATTTCACATTACACAATCCTCTCCTTAATGTAAGGGGAAATCATTACATCTTGATGGGGGACCTCTTACTGAGCTCTTTCTTCTAGTGTCATCAACAAACTGGTTTTGAGATTTTATTATTTTTTCCTTATTCTCTGATGCATCAAGTTAGGAAATATTGAAGGCAAAATCTACTGCTGGTAATGCTTTAATTGCATGTGACGGTGTGATGTAGTGTTGAAAAAAATAAGAAAATAACATCATTAGGCTGTTGAAAGATCTTAGCAGTTGGAGGTATTGCTAATTATATTATTGTGAACTACAATATTTGTATTTGAAGCTCTTATACCTTGCCAAATGTTAATCCTACAAACCAGGAAATGGGTGGGGTTCAAGAACATGGTGAGTCCTGAAACTCCAGGCTGGTGTAAGCCACTTCGCCAGAATGACATGTGGCTTACGCATTGGCCTGGAGTTTTACGACTCGCCATGGTTTCAAACCCCACTGTTATGTGTTTTTTCAGTTGTGTTATTACAACTTCGTTAATATTACAGAATGTTTTTAATTAGACAGTAATTGTTTCATTAATATGTCCACTGCAGATGAAGCGTGCAGATGTTACTGAAGATGGTTTGGAGAAATGTACCATCTGTCTATCTGAGTTTGAGGAGGAGGAAGATGTGCGAAGGCTCCCATGCATGCATCTTTTCCATATAGAGTGTGTTGACCAGTGGCTAGCAACCAACAAGCGCTGTCCTATCTGTAGGGTGGATATTGAGGCTCATCTGACGAAGGACTACACTGCCACATCCTCATGAAATCAATTCTCTAGTAAGAGTGGAATATCTTGAAGCCACCCCATTCATGTCATTGTGCTTGTGAGGTGACAGTGGAGAACTCACCAGTCCTTCCCTGCACCTGGTAGAGCATGTTAAGGTTCCTACTTATTACAACTCTAAAAACAATACTTTCACAGCACAGAACATTGGATGATTTGGGGAAGATTTCCCACTTACTAGAGGTTATAAAGAAATACTTACATGAAATGGCTTATTGCAAGTAGGCTGATGATAAATCCTCCTAAGGCTAGAATTAAGAGCGTGAAGCCTCAAGTGGTGCTTCACACAGGCAGGATCCTCACTGCACTGGGCAGGACAAGCTTCTGCTGGACCTTATTATAGTGACCAGCTTCAGGGACATTGCTTGCTTGTGTCTTCATTACTGTGGAGATTCCTACCTACTGTGCCAGTGCAAGAACTTATGGTTTACATTATAATTAAGAATGTTATAATTCTCCCTTAGAAATACATGTATACAATAAATTGTGTGATGTTCACACACAGACATGCACACACAATTTTGGTAAAAAGTGACATAGGACAGTTGCACCAGATAATTTGACAAATTTATCCGTTGTAGTATTTATATTCAACTAAAAAAACGTAGCCCTATATGTACTGTATATATAAATAAAACAATTGATGTAGCATGATCTGATTTGCACTAATAGTAACTGAATCAGTGCTGGAGAACCAACGACTTTAGTCTTATATAACAATATTAACTTTTAAATCTGGCCTAACTTAAACGGATTCTGCATATAGTTTTGTTTAGTCAACTTGCATAATATAATTAAATGATATTTTCACAGACCCTTCAAAGGTGGTGGTGTGATGAAGGGCTCTTGATCCAAGGAAGTGGAGCTACTCTTCCCTTCCTCAAATTGCCTTCAATTCCCCAGATGCTGTACGACCCCTGCTATTTAGCGCTTCCCCATGAACATATTTACACCGGGACTACAGTTGTTTTGTTTTCAGTCGTTACAGGATTAGGACAATTTCTATTTACAGGTGAGGTGGCATATTTCACCATGTAGAGATAAATTTCATATTGTACTGGTCAAAATATTTGTCATTTATGCCAGTGTGCAGATTTCTTTGTTGTAAGATAAAAGTTAAAAAGAAAAAATATACTTAGTGAAATTATGGCCACTTTGAGGAGTTTTACCATATATTGTGTGTGTGTGTCTGCTTTACATATGCATATATGAGTAAACATATATACACATCCACTTATACATACAATATATACATTATACATGTTACAGGCAGTGACTTGCTATATAAATCATCACATATCTTCCATATCTTATTAAGATTTTGGATTGTTTGTTACATTGTCAGCTAATGCTACTTGTATAAAAGTTGGCCAAAGTAGTCAGTAGAATTGCCCTTGTGTTTGGAAGATGCAAAAACTGTTAATGTTTGTAAGTCGTGCAATACCAAGGAAACTGAGTGTGTTACAAAGGATGGTTCAACACGTGCATATGATTAGCAGCAGCAGCAGCAGCAGTTATAGACAGTGTATGATTTATGGGACTGCCATGATGAGGTGTGTTCTTATTGTATAAGGGCATGCATTTTGAAAAGTGCAAAAAAAAAAAAAGTGTATGTACTGTAGCCAAAACTTATTTGAAACGGGTGTATTCTAATGAAGAAAAGCATAGCTAAATATGAATGGGGGCAAGACAGAACTGTGTTGGTAGTCTGTTTAGATGTTGGAGCCAAGTTGAGTATAAAATGGACATGAGGGGCATTTGACGCTCTGCATTGAAGAAGGAACAGCCTCCATTTGCTACTAACTAGGTCTGAATTATCAAGCTGTAGATAATGCATCATAAATATTGAAGTAATATAGCCAAAACAATATTTGTTTAGCTCTAGGCTGCCAGATTGTTTGTATAAGTAAGGCATTTGTATTGACAGTTAGGAAAACTTTTGAATTTTGTTTAACTTTAAATTGACCTAAGGCAGAGGAGACCATATGACATATTTGCAATTGGTATGAGGTTATTTGTTCTTCAGTTTGACCTGTTTCCTAGAGATTGGGATGAAGCTCCTACAGTCCTCACAAACTCAGGTATGGTGCAGAAATAGTCAAGTATGCCATAGGTACACTACCAGTGTGAATGTTTGTTGCTGCAGGAACTTGGTGCACATCTAAGACTGACTGCAGAGTTCTCATTTATTTATGGCGAGCTGATTGAATGTGATACTTTTAACATAGAATAGTTTGCATGTGATAAACAGTATATTTTATTTTATTGTGGTTGTATTTTTTCCCTTCTCATCCCTTAACCCTTAAACTGCATCGCATAGATGTAGGACCATGTGGGGAACTGGATGTGAGGCAGATCAACAAAATAAATTTCACGGGTTTAAATTAAGTTAGTTGTGATATATATATATTTATATATATTTATATATTTATATATATATATATATATATATATATATATATATATATATATATATATATATATAGGTAGTAGGTTGGTAGACAGCAACCGCCCAGGGAGGTACTACCGTCCTGCCAAGTGAGTGTAAAACGAAAGCCTGTAATTGTTTTACATGATGGTAGGATTGCTGGTGTCCTTTTTTCTGTCTCATGAACATGCAAGTTTTCAGGTACGTCTTGCTACTTCTACTTACACTTAGGTCCCACTACACATACATGTACAAGCACATATATACACACCCCTCTGGGTTTTCTTCTATTTTCTTTCTAGTTCTTATTCTTGTTTATTTCCTCTTATCTCCATGGGGAAGTGGAACAGAATTCTTCCTCCGTAAGCCATGCGTGTTGTAAGAGGCGACTAAAATGCCGGGAGCAAGGGGCTAGTAACCTCTTCTCCTGTATATATTACTAAATGTAAAAGGAGAAACTTTCGTTTTTCCTTTTGGGCCACCCCGCCTCGGTGGGATACGGCCGGTGTGTTGAAAGAAAGAAAGAAGAATATATATATATATATATATACATATATATACATATATATATATATATATATATACATATACTATATATATATATATATATATATATATATATATATATATATATATATATATATATATATATATATATATATATATATATATATATATATATATATATATATATATATATATATATATATATATATATATATATATATAATTTTTTTTTTTTTTTTTTTTTTTTTTTTTTTTTTTTTTCAACAAGTCGGCCGTCTCCCACCGAGGCAGGGTGACCCAAAAAAAAGAAAGAAAATCCCCAAAAAGAAAATACTTTCATCATCATTCAACACTTTCACCACACTCGCACATTATCACTGTTTTTGCAGAGGTGCTCAGAATACAACAGTCTAGAAGCATAAACATATAAAGATACACAACATATCCCTCCAAACTGCCAATATCCCAAACCCCTCCTTTAAAGTGCAGGCATTGTACTTCCCATTTCCAGGACTCAAGTCCGACTATATGAAAATAACCGGTTTCCCTGAATCCCTTCACTAAATATTACCCTGCTCACACTCCAACAGATCGTCAGGTCCCAAGTACCATTCGTCTCCATTCACTCCTATCTAACACGCTCACACACGCTTGCTGGAAGTCCAAGCCCCTTACCCACAAAACCTCCTTTACCCCCTCTCTCCAACCCTTTCGAGGACGACCCCTACCCCGCCTTCCTTCCCCTATAGATTTATATGCTTTCCATGTCATTCTACTGTGATCCATTCTCTCTAAATGACCAAACCACCTCAACAACCCCTCTTCTGCCCTCTGACTAATACTTTTATTAACTCCACACCTTCTCCTAATTTCCACACTCCGAATTTTCTGCATAATATTTACACCACACATTGCCCTTAAACAGGACATCTCCGCTGCCTCCAACCGTCTCCTCGCTGCTGCATTTACCACCCAAGCTTCACACCCATATAAGAGTGTTGGTACTACTATACTTTCATACATTCCCTTCTTTGCCTCCATAGATAACGTTTTTTGACTCCACATATACCTCAATGCACCACTCACCTTTTTTCCCTCATCAATTCTATGATTAACCTCATCCTTCATAAATCCATCCGCCGACACGTCAACTCCCAAGTATCTGAAAACATTCACTTCTTCCATACTCCTCCTCCCCAATTTGATATCCAATTTTTCTTTATCTAAATCATTTGACACCCTCATCACCTTACTCTTTTCTATGTTCACTTTCAACTTTCTACCTTTACACACATTCCCAAACTCATCCACTAACCTTTGCAATTTTTCTTTAGAATCTCCCATAAGCACAGTATCATCAGCAAAAAGTAACTGTGTCAATTCCCATTTTGAATTTGATTCCCCATAATTTAATCCCACCCCTCTCCCAAACACCCTAGCATTTACTTCCTTTACAACCCCATCTATAAATATATTAAACAACCATGGTGACATTACACATCCCTGTCTAAGACCTACTTTTACCGGGAAGTAGTCTCCCTCTCTTCTACACACCCTAACCTGAGCCTCACTATCCTCATAAAAACTCTTTACAGCATTTAATAACTTACCACCTATTCCATATACTTGCAACATCTGCCACATTGCTCCTCTATCCACTCTATCATATGCCTTTTCTAAATCCATAAATGCAATAAAAACTTCCCTATCTTTATCTAAATACTGTTCACATATATGCTTCAATGTAAACACCTGATCTACACATCCCCTACCCACTCTAAAACCTCCTTGCTCATCCGCAATCCTACATTCTGTCTTACCTCTAATTCTTTCAATTATAACCCTACCGTACACTTTTCCTGGTATACTCAGTAAGCTTATTCCTCTATAATTTTTACAGTCTCTTTTGTCCCCTTTCCCTTTATATAAAGGGACTATACATGCTCTCTGCCAATCCCTAGGTACCTTCCCCTCTTTCATACATTTATTAAACAAAAGTACCAACCACTCCAACACTATATCCCCCCCTGCTTTTAACATTTCTGTCATGATCCCATCAGTTCCAGCTGCTTTACCCCCTTTCATTTTACGTAATGCCTCACGTACCTCCCCCACACTTACATTCTGCTCTTCTTCACTCCTAAAAGATGGTATACCTCCCTGACCAGTGCATGAAATTACTGCCTCTGTTTCTTCCTTAACATTTAAAAGTTCCTCAAAATATTCTCGCCATCTACCTAATACCTCCCTCTCCCCATCTACTAACTCCCCTACTCTGTTTTTAACTGACAAATCCATACTTTCCCTAGGCTTTCTTAACTTGTTTAACTCACTCCAAAATTTTTTCTTCATTAAAATTTCTTGACAGTGCCTCTCCCACTCTTTCATCTGCTCTCCTTTTGCACTCTCTCACCACTCTCTTCACCTTTCTTTTACTCTCCATATACTCTGCTCTTCTTATAACACTTCTGCTTTGTAAAAACCTCTCATAAGCTACCTTTTTCTCTTTTATCACACCCTTTACTTCATCATTCCACCAATCACTCCTCTTTCCTCCTGCCCCCACCCTCCTATAACCACAAACTTCTGCCCCACATTCTAATACTGCATTTTTAAAACTATTCCAACCCTCTTCAACCCCCCCACTACTCATCTTTGCACTAGCCCACCTTTCTGCCAATAGTTGCTTATATCTCGCCCGAACTTCCTCCTCCCTTAGTTTATACACTTTCACCTCCCTCTTACTTGTTGTTGCCACCTTCCTCTTTTCCCATCTACCTCTTACAACTAAATAATGATCCGATATATCAGTTGCCCCTCTATAAACATGTACATCCTGGAGCCTACCCATCAACCTTTTATCCACCAATACATAATCTAATAAACTACTTTCATTACATGCTACATCATACCTTGTATATTTATTTATCCTCTTTTTCATAAAATATGTATTACTTATTACCAAATTTCTTTCTACACATAGCTCAATTAAAGGCTCCCCATTTACATTTACCCCTGGCACCCCAAATTTACCTACTACTCCCTCCATAACATTTTTACTCACTTTAGCATTGAAATCCCCAACCACCATTACTCTCACACTTGATTCAAAACTCCCCACGCATTCACTCAACATTTCCCAGAATCTCTCTCTCTCCTCTACACTTCTCTCTTCTCCAGGTGCATACACGCTTACTATAACCCACTTTTCACATCCAATCTTTATTTTACTCCACATAATCCTTGAATTTATACATTTGTAGTCCCTCTTTTCCTGCCATAGCTTATCCTTCAACATTATTGCTACTCCTTCTTTAGCTCTAACTCTATTTGAAACCCCTGACCTAATCCCATTTATTCCTCTCCATTGAAACTCTCCCACCCCCTTCAGCTTTGTTTCACTTAAAGCCAGGACATCCAGTTTCTTCTCATTCATAACATCCACAATCATCTCTTTCTTATCATTTGCACAACATCCACACACATTCAGACTTCCCACTTTGACAATTTTCTTCTTCTTATTCTTTTTAGTAATCTTTACAGGAAAAGGGGTTAGTAGCCCATTGTTCCCGGCATTTTAGTTGACTTTTACAACACGCATGGCTTACGGAGGAAAGATTCTTATTCCACTTCCCCATGGATATAAAAGGAAAAGTAATAAGACCAAGAACTATTAAGATAAAATCAAAGAAAACTCAGATGAGTTTGTATAAATAAACGTGTACATGTATGTGTAGTGTGACCTAAGTGTAAGTAGAAGTAGCAAGACGTACCTGTAATCTTGCATATTTATGAGACAGACAAAAGACACCAGCAATCCTACCATCATGTAAAACAATTACAGGCTTTCGTTTTACACTCACTTGGCAGGACGGTAGTACCTCCCTGGGTGGTTGCTGTCTACCAACCTACTATATATATATATATATGTATATATATATATATGTATATATATGTATATATGTGTATATATATGTATATATATGTATATATATGTATATATATGTATATATATGTATATATATGTATATATATGTATATATATGTATATATATGTGGGTAGAGAGCATTGGCTTTGTTTAAAATTACATCAAATAGGAGTGAAGGTGAGATCAGTGCTACTATACATTGTAGTCTGATGAAGATGATAAAGAGAAAATGTTTAGAATAAGCAGACACATGTCTGAAAAAATAATTTTTTCTAGTAATGTAAAACATATATGTAAATGGGCCATATTTTCTTTTGCAGTGTTAGTCGCATGGAGTTTATAAACAGGTTACACGTGTTGCTCTGTGCAAGCATGATGGCAATACCAGTGTGCTGTAATTTCTCTATTGAAGGACATTCTTAAAACACATGTTAAATGATAATCAGTCTATATGTAGAGTGTAAATAGTTGAACTAGTGTAATATATAAGTAAAAATATTAGGTTGTGTGCAAGATTTTCTCAACCTGTCTCACTATGCCTAAGGACAGTAAGATCATCACTTCATAAAATGGCAGTATTCAAAGGGAAATCATGATATTTAGAATTTTATTATGTGTGACATTTCCTTGTAGTGTATACATATATATACGTGGGAGCAGGGGGCTAGTAACCCCTTCTGTATAAATTTAATAAGAGAAACTTTTGTTTTTTCCTTTTAGGTCACCCTGCCTTGGTGGGATACGGCCAGTTCATTGAAAAAATATATATCTTTCAACAAACCAGCTGTATCCCACTGAGGTAGGGCAGCCCAAAATGAAAAACAAAAATTTCTCCTTTTAAATTTAGTAATATGTACAGGAGAAGGGGGTTACTAGCTCCTTGCTCCCGGCATTTTAGTCGCCTCTTACAACACGCATGGCTTACAGAGGAAGAATTCCGTTCCACGTCTCCATGGAGAAGAGAAAAACGTAGATAATATCATTTTAATGTTCACTGTAGAGGGGTAGTGGTGTAAGGTGTACAGGCCACAGTTTAAGGGTTAATATGAAGGTTAAAAATATTTCTCGCATGCATTACATGTAACCTTCCATGTATTTGTTGTAATGACAATTTATTTTATCCTTGATGCATCTCGTATTATATATCCATTAAGAATTTATTTAAAAGTTCACATGATGTAATCGCAAGACTTGTATTTGTTTGCCATGAAACACATCACTAAACTTCCTCTGCTGTGTGACTACTGGAATGTCAGCCTTTGTTTATATTTTATCCAGTGTTGTACTGTCCCAATTTCAGTTATGTATATATAATACAGTATATTATTTTTGTGTATGTGCACGTGTGTTTGTTCGTCTGTGTTTGTTGTATATTTTTTTTTATAATTAACACAACAGACATCTGCCAAGGCAGGGTGATCCAAAGAAGAAAATGCATCCACCATTGTTTATTCAATCACAGTCTTTCAAGTAGTGTGACCCTTAGGGGTTTACCACTTGGTTATGATTATAATTATAATTATGATTATAATTATTTCAAGAAGAGTGCTGACATCACAATCATCCTCACTCATCCTTCAAAGTGCAAGCACTGCCCTTTCCACCTCCAGGACTCATCCAGCTAACCAGTTTCTCTTGAATCTCCAAATAAAAGTTATCCTGCTCACACTCCAACAGCAGAAAAGAGTAGTGTCTGCACTCTTGAAGGAGGGGGTGGAGATGTTACAAGCAGAGGGTAAGCTGATTGTGATGTCACCACTTCAGTGCATAGATGGCAATTGAGTGAATGTTGGTGAATGTTTTTTTTCTTCTTCTCTGGTGGAAGATGACTGTTGAGTTAAAAAAAAATACATATATAATTTTTTTTTTAACACATTGGCTGTCTCCCCACCGAGGTAGGGCGAGCCGAGAAAGAAACACTTTCACCATCATTCACACCATCACTATCTTGTCAGAGGTGCATCAGTTCTACAGTTCAGATGCCCCTCCAAACTACAAATATCTCTAACCCCCCTTCCCTTCAGAGTGCAGGCTCTACTTACCACTTCTAAGACTCAAGTCCAACTAACTGGTTTCCCTGCATCCCTTCACAAAATGTTACCTTGCTCACACTGACAGCTTGCCAAGTCCCAAAAACCACTTACCTAACATGCTCACACCTGCTGGATGTCCAAGGCCCTTTCACACAAAACCTTTACTCCCTCCAACCTTTAATAGAGCAACCCTTACCCTGCATTCCCCCCACTACAGATATATACACCCTTCAAGTCATCCTAATTTGTTCCATCCTCTCTTAATACCCAAACTGTCTTAACAACTCCTCTTCAGCCCTCTGGATAATACTTTTAGTAACCCTGCACCTTCTAATCTCCAAGCTACGAATTCTCTGCATAATATTCACGCTGGACTCTGCCCTCAGATATGGCACCTCTTCTGTTTCCAGCCTCCTTCTAGCTACAACATTCATAACCCATGCTTCACACACATATTTATATATATATTGATTTATTTATTTTATGTGTTTATGTATGTGGGGTTAGATGAGATCTTTGCAAAAACTTGCATCATGGTTATCCTAACATTCCAAATGTGAGAGTATGTGATGTTTGATTGTCATTATTAGGGATCATGATAAATGTGTGTGTATGCACATGTGTATGTGCATGTATGCATGTGCACATACAGTATTTATGTGTATTGTACCCACTCATAGCATGATCTTACATTGTGTGACTTTGGCTGAACACTTTCAAAATTACAGCATTCCTTCCATAGCACTAAATAACCTTGGCTGTTAAGCTCTGTAAATTTAAAAAGATATATACAAGTAACATTAAATTTGAGCAGTAGCTGCAGAGTGCCCAGAGCTGCCACTGAGCGAAAGCAAGTCACTAGACAATGTTTCCTACTTAAGACATGTGTTCTCAAATATGTGTTATTTGTGAATGCTTAATTTATATCAGGCACCTTTATAAAAAAAAATTAAGAGAATATTCGTCAAAGATATTAAAATGTTCAGTAAAGGACAATAACTATTATATTCTGGATATTGACCTAGTATCATATACAGTAGCATAATTACATATTCTGAGTTATATTGTTGAACATAATGGTGATCGGTAGTAAAATGCGATACATTATTTAAGCAAGAAACTTGTGTGATGGAAGGTATAATGGGATTTATAGGGCCACAGTTTGACACGTTGACCCATAGTTGTCACTTTGTATGGCATGTGTTATTGAAATCCTTGAAGAATAACAACAAAAAATTCTAACCATTTTGTTAAATGCCACTGCATTAAGCTTTGTTATTGGTTTGGTAAGTTCTTATATGTTTGGTACAATTTGGTAAGGAAATGTGACTTTTATTATGATGTTCACATGTGTATATAGTGTTGAGTTGATAAGCCTTGCTACATGCACGTCAGCCCAGTAGGGCCACGTTAACCCTTTCCTTAGCTTATCGTGTCAAAAAGATATTTTTGTTTTTAATAACATGTCGGCCATTTCCCACTGAGGCAGGTTAACCCCCCAAAAAAAGAAAAAAAACTTTCACCATCATTCACAGATAATCAGTGTTTGCAGAGGCACTCAGATACAGCCGTTTAGATGACCCTCCAAACAGCCAATATCCCAAACCCCTCCTTGAAAGGATACATTAAAAAGAGTTGGTCGCAAAATTTGTAAGTCGCTGAAACATGACCCTAGTGTGTTCCCATGTGTACTTCACTCAATCACAGGAATGTATCACCCATGTTATGAGGGTTTGGTATGTATACTTATGTGGTACATGCTATGTATGATAAAAGCATAATGAATACTTGTTGATGCTAAGAAAACAGCAGTGAAAATGCATGTATATATGTATGTCTGTATAAATATTTATGTATGAAAATGTATGTATGTATAAATAATGTATTCTGGATTTGAATCTTGGATGCAGTTAAGTGTATCAGACTCAGTAAGGGGCATGTCACCAAGTTGAAGACTGAATAACAAGTGAACTGTTAGTGAACTGATAGGCCAGGGTTGCCTGATTAGCAGGTACAGTAAAGGCAAAACTTTGTGTGGGTTTGAAATGCAAGTCAAAGATGCAAGTTCGTTCAGTAGTATGCCAGTAGTAAAGGACGGGATACCATAGTAAATTGTGACTTGATTTTTATTCGTATTTGTAGTACAAAATCTGTTAGGTCGGTTGATTCGGAATCAGTGGACAAAGTGTGTTGATTGAAGAATTAAACTCTTTTGTTACAATCACAGGACAATTGGTCTTGCTTCTACAGAGTCAATTTTTATGAAGCTCCTTTACATATTGTAATTTTTCGTTACTGTGATTGAAAGTGCAACCAAAATTAAATAGTGTGTGGAAAAGCCTTTATAGTATGTGCTGTTAAATTTTTGACGCATTTATTTAATCTCGTGAAAATTGCATTTATATAGAGGAGCTTAATAGAGCTGACTCTCCCTCCTACAGTCACTATTATTCCTATTAGTGAGTCACATTGAGAGTTTGCTGTAATTATAAGACTTGCCATCCCTGAGTAACAGCTGTAAACGATTATTGCCGAGATATTGATTTAAGTGAGAATGTATATTAAGTGAATTATAAGGTTATCAGCTCTTTGCTCACTGATTATATGCCTTACTTCAACTTTAATTCTGTATAAAGAATAGACATGTGTATTTGATCTTGACTGCTTTCTCAAGACTAGTAATTCGGTGTGTTATACTAAGTAAACTGTGTCACTGTGTTGAGATTTGATCTACAAGTTTTGAGGTTGTTATTTGTTAGCGGTATGGTAGTGGTGAGAAGATGGAGAGTCATTCACATTGCCACTCGGTTCTCTCCTCCCCTCTGGTTGATTTAGCTAATTTGTATATTACATGTTTTGTATTATTTATGCATACAATCTTACCTGTAGAGGGTTTTAAGGTTTATTTTTGTTAATAGTTATAATTGTATTACCTCATATTTTAGCCTCCATTATTTAGTTTGCAATATAAAGCTGTCTTTTGTAACTATCTTATCCTTCAAGAGGGTTTGCCCTGATGCTAGTGGAAGGCTCTTGATGCAAGGAATTGGAAACTACCATTTGCCTTAGATCAAACCTGATTACCTCACATTCCCAGGCACTGTATGACCCCTTCAAGTTTAGCGCTTCATCATCAATAAATATGTATACAGTTTATATTAAAAGAGTTTATTATTAAAAGAGCATAATACTGCAAAATGATGATCAATAGAAGCGGATGAATATTTGCTGCACCTACATCCACATTTCATTTCAATATATTCTTGGATTAAATTATCAAACTGATGGATATAAAGTGAGAAAATACTTGAAGAGCCGTACATTTTTACAGAAGTCTCTCTCAAGAGGGGAATATACATGTCTCTTACGTGTGTTTTGTATTTGAGGCCAAGTGATCTTTCAATTTATATATCAACTTAATTTTAAGAATTTTAACCCATCCTCCTCTTCTTCAAGGAAAAAAAAAAAAGAAAGGTTTTTAATGCTTTTCAAAAGAGTATAAGTAATGAGTGTAAATTTGGGCTTCTCCTTGGTTAAGTTTACTTTGCTCTAATCTTTTTTGAATATCTATGGCTGCTAAATATAGTTAACATTTTGCAAACTTTTCTACTTAGACTGTTGTATGAGTTTTAATGTATCGTGTATATCACTTTAATGTTTTTCCCCTCTCCTGGACTGTTGTGAATGTGTAACATTTAATCATAATCATCAGTTGCAGTATTGAATTACACTACATTTCGCATAACACGTTGAACAATTTTATCCTCGTTCATTTTCAGACTATTGTTTAATAATGTTTCTTTTATGTGTGACAGATTGTGTTCCATCGAAATGTCAAAAATGTTGATATGTAATTACAAGAGTAAAGTATTGCTTATATTGTCATCAGAACCTCTGACGTGTTTTTATTGAGGGTAAATGGAACCATGAGGAATATGTACGTTGTGTGTGATACCAATCATTTCACTTCATTCCTCACTTTCATTTCTGAATGTAGATGGGAATAATATATTTTTGATAGCATATTATAAGGCCAGCTTTTTCATTGCACTCTAATCTTTTTCTCTTATATATAGTACATTATATAGTATTTTGATAGATTCACAAAATATATAGAATTGTGTATGAATACAAATGGATACATACATCATATTTTTAGCTTTTTAATTTAATGATGCAGAATATTGAGCTTGTAATTTATTTAAAAAATGTGTTTTCACACATACAGTTTATGAAAATATAATGGCCAGTGTTAATACATACTGACCATTGTCTTATGAGCCAGGTCCATGACTGAGGTACCCCACTCTGTGGAACACCTGTTTATATTTAAGGACTTACTTCGACTCCTGTCTTCAGTTTTAATGCACCAGTAATTTTTTTCCATTTTACGTTGATTGTTTTGCAAGACGTTGTTTATATAAAAAATTTCTTTTAATACAGTTTGAAGTATTAAATGTTTAAAATAACAGGACTGATATATTAATGTATTATCTAAGGTTCCATGTGGCTGATCCGGTCACATTGTTACCACAAATGGAAGGGCACAACTAGATACCGAGCTTCCACATTAACTTGTTCTTTATGGTATGTGATGCCTGATTATGAGTGAGGTGTTGATATTTTACATTGTGTGGGTGCTTTTATTATCTCTTATGTTAGAGCACACCTCCCATTACCCCCCACAATCTTCAGTAAAGTGGGTGTGTGCGCTAGTGTATATTTCACAAAAGACGGCACCTGTGGAATGGGTATCAGTTGCCTCGCTGAGGTTGCAATCTTAGAATTTGCACCACTACAAAGCATGTTTAAATAGATAATGGTTGTAAATGTATGAATAAAAACCTATTTACAAGTCATTAACAGTATGCCAGATCGTTTACTGTATTTTGCTTCCAACCTGTATGTAAACTACTGATGGTTCTGTTGAACATTATCTCCAAGGCTCAGTCTCAGACCTGGCCCTGTAAATTTAACAGAAAATATTACAATAATTAGGGCTTTTAATGACGGTAGAAGGTTAAGATTAAGTATATGCTGAATGTAAGTAGAAATTTGCAAGATGTACTTATCATTTTACATGTGTATGAGACAAAAGATAGAAGCAATCACTTTGGTGATGACCACATTAGTCATGTTTTTAACAGAGCTTCTGTTGGTATCACTGTGGTAATCATGTCAGTTTACCCGATGGAAATTGGATCATCTTAGGGCATGATAGACTGCTTGATAATGGAAGTAGTACTAGAAGTTGTCTGTGGATCCAGGAGTGGCAACTGAGAGTTTATGATTTGTGGCAGTTGTGCCAGTTTGTTGACCCCTATTAATAGCTGAGAGATGATTGTACATATTTCCTGTATTCTCGCAGGTTCTCCCTCTCTGGGAAAGCAAAATCTGGTGTTGGAAAGAAGGTTTGACGTATAATCAAGCTGTTACTCGACTCGCCTAAAAGGAAGAATAACTTATCTACTCCAGAGTTGCCCACCATCTCTGATACCCAGTAGTGCCTTTCTATAATCTCTTATGCAGAGATTCTGATTCTGAATTATTGACCTTTACCACTTGTTTTTCATTCAGGTAAGGGATAAATCTGTCCACAGAGTTTGTGCCAGTTGTTTGTAGTTTCTTGCATAATGTTGCATAATCTTGGTTTTCTGTGATAGACTTGGGACCAGGCTTTGACTGTTTTGGTGGTATATATACATCTTACGAGCCAGTGTTTCGAACGTATATACATGTATACTCGATAATTCTAGCGGCTTCAAATCAAGCAGGAGAAAGCTGGTAGGCCCGCATGTGAGAGAATGGGTCTGTGTGGTCAGTGTGCACCATATAAAAAAATCCTGCAGCACGCAGTACATAATGAGGAAAAAAAAAATTCCGGCCATTTTTTTGGATTAAAACGCCGACTTTGAGGTGTATTTTCGTATGGTATTTATAGTTGTATTCTCGTTTTCATGGTCTCACGTGATAAAATGGAGCACATATTACAGAAATAGAGATGATTTTGATTAGTTTCACGATGAAAATGACCTTGAAATTGAGCTCAAAGTAGCGGAAATGTTCGATTTTTACCAACGTTCAAGAGTAAGCAAATCACACACGTCCAATACACGTCAACTGGGGAGTCTAATAATCTTTCACTAGTGCACTGATATTATTTATACCATTTTTACAATAATGCAGTAGCCTGCATAACAGTAAATCATCTATTTTTTGTATGAATAAAAAATCAAAATAGAAAGTAATAGTAATAGAGGGGCCTAGAGACGTGACTAATGAACAGAGGATATGTTATTTTAGTGCCAAGAATGTCTACATTGTTTATTCTGGACTCTATGTATTTTGAAATTGGCATCTTTTTTAATTTGTATGAAATTGGCCAAATTGCCAATTTCTGACCACTTTATTGGGTAGTTCAAATCGGTAAATGGGCGGTTTCTTGTACTCAGTTGATAAAAAACATGGAGTTCTAAAGAAGTAGCTATGAATTTGGTGAACTAGAATAACGGAATTGGCCAAAAACAGGGCTCAAAGTCGGCGAAATCGCCGATGAGTATATGTCGCTGAGACCGCTAAGTTCGCAGGAGTGTAATTCCGTGAGTTTTCGACCAAATTTCCTACTTTTGGTGTCATTACCATCAGGAAAAGATTCTCTATCATTTCACAAGATTTTTTTTTTTTTTTCCAAAAATTTTTCGACGTAGAATGACAGTTTCAGAAAGGGGCTGCGACAGTCAAAGGGTTAATGGTGTATCAGAAGTTTTTCTGTAGATCTAAGGTCACAATACCACTGAAATTCCTTACATAATTCATCACGTTAATTGTGGGGATATCCAATGAGGCAGTCCCCTGAAACTTGATTGGTAACTGTGGAGGATATTGTAACCAAGATACTTAACTATTTCATACTATACTGCTCTCTAAGAGTCTGGGCATTGCATGTGAGGATTCTAATAGGTCTTCAGTTGCTGACATCTGATCTATACAGATCTCCCTCAACATTCGCGAGGGTTAGGGGATCAAAAGCCTCGCGAATGTTGAAAAACCGTGAATGTTTGGTGCCCCAATATATTGTAGGGAAATATAATACAATACTGCCTCCTTAACTTGTTGAACCATGAACAATCATAAAATACATGAAAACGTCGTAAATTGTACTAAATATATACATGTTATGCTTTAATAACATGTATGTTATTAAATACCACAGACTCCACCACTTCCTCCACCACTTCCACCACCACTGCGAGTCCCTACTACCCTCCCTCCGACCCCCGCAACTGGCAGCCATCCCTCCCACCACTCACTGTGGTGAGTGTTTTGTTTGTTCATTATTTGCTAATAAACTACAGTATAAATAATGTAAACACATTCATGACTGCATATTGGAATGGCTATTCGGACAGGTATTAGACGGTGACATCATGTGTTTACTCTTGAACACAACAAAGAATCAAACATTTCTGCTACTGCTAATAATAACAATAGTAATAGTAATAATAATAATAATAATAATAATAATAATAATAATAATAATAATACGATATAATTGAAGAAGGAAATTGTACAAAAATACGAGGGAGTGGTTGACACATCGTCAGTGTGGCTTTGTTTATGCTGGAGTGAGCGTTAGTCTCCCTGCTCTTCCAAAAATTTCACAATAATTCAGCGGTTGAGGCAGTGGTATTTAATAACATATGTGTTATAAATAATAATAGTACATATTAATAACATGTATTATTATTATTAATAACATGTATGTTATTAAATGCCACTGCCTCAATCGCTTCCTCACCAGCTGCCTCAGTCGCTGCCTCAACAGCTGCCTCAATCGCTTCCTCAATAGCTGCCTCACCCACTGCCTCAATCGCTGCCTCAATCGCTGCCTCAACAGCTGCCTCAACAGCTGCCTCAACAGCTGCCTCAATCGCTGCCTCAACAGCTGCCTCAACAGCTGCCTCAACAGCTGCCTCAACAGCTGCCTCAACAGCTGCCTCAACAGCTGCCTCAACAGCTGCCTCAACCGCTGCCTCAACAGCTGCCTCACCCACTGCCTCAATCGCTGCCTCAACAGCTGCCTCAATCGCTGCCTCACCCACTGCCTCAACCACTGCCTCAGTCGCTGCCTCAACAGCTGCCTCGCCCACTGCCTCAATCGCTGCCTCAACAGCTGCCTCAACCACTGCCTCTACCACTCCAGTCGCACTCAATCTACAAGTACCAAACACAATGCATTATTGTGAAATGTTTAGAAGAGCAGGGAGACTAATGTTCACTCCAGCATAAACAAAGCCACACTGACGATGTGTCAACCACTCCCTCGTATTTTTGTACAATTTCTTTCTTCAATTATATCGTATTTATTATTATTATTATTATTATTATTATTATTACTATTGTTATTATTAGCAGTAGCAGAAATGTTTGATTCTTTGCTGTGTTCAAGAGTAAACACATGTCACCGTCCAATACCTGTCCGAATAGCCATTCCAATATGCAGTCATGAATGTGTTTACATTATTTATACTGCAGTTTAATAGCAAATAATGAACAAACAAAACACTCACCACACAGTGGTGGGAGGGCTGGCTGCCAGTTGTGGGGGTCGGAGGGAGGGTAGTAGGGACTCCCAGGTGGCAGGAAACTTGAATATGATTTGGCGGCTGGGAATTTGGCGTTTGGGAATTCGCGAATGTGTGAAGCCCGCGAAAGCTGAAAACGTGAATGTTGAGGGAGACCTGTATTTTCTTGACTGATAAATGTATTATGGATACTTTTACTTCTGAGACACCATCTTTTGGGAATCTGACTGAATGTTATTAGGTTTGGTGCTTTTAGCTGGGATCAGAGTGCTTAAATCCTTTTGTACAAATTCATAAGATACATCTGATAGCAGGCAATTGTTGGAGATAATGCCATTACTGTAATTGGTTTCAAAAGCACTGGAGTCTATGTTAAAGTAGTCAGATGTTTACTGACTGATGATTATGCAGCAGTTGTGCACTATGAATTGAAAGATTTGACCACTCTAGAATTAAAAGCAAGTACAAGTCATTATATTGCTGGGCTCTTGGGCACATTGATGCCCAAGGTAACACACATGCTGATGAAGCTGCTCGATCTATGGTTCAGTCTACTAGTCTCACAGGGAGGTCCCTGATTTTAAGACTGATGGCTCCTGGCCATCTTTCCATTGTATTTGGGCATTAGGAACCATGCTCAAAAATCACAAATTGAACAGACGGATATATGGAAAGTCTCCTGGGACCTCTTGGCACAGAGTACCAAGTTAAGTACACATTAATAGACTATCATGTCTACCAGAGAGTACACAGTCATTATTTGTGCCATCAACAACACCCTGACGTGCTCTAGCTGACCACCTTGTTGAAAGTCCCATCTATGGTGTAGACTCTCCTACTTTCATTTTTTTTTTTTTTTTGGTAGACTAACCTGCCACACAAAATATGACAGTTTATCATTCACACTAACCTGTGCTCTCAGACATCTGCTCACAGCAGAGGTGTATGGATATATATGCTTCCCTTGAGGTTCCTTGTTGTTGGCGAGGGGCTCTTGATCCATGGAATGGGACTTTTCATCTCTTTCCTTGAATTGAACGTGAATGCCTCCCATTCTGTTGGCACTGTTTGACCCCTATGGGCATTTAGTGTTCCCTCATGACTAAAAGAGACGGTACATTACCAGGCTCACTAAATCCATCGTGGTCTCTTGATATCCACATGTGGGTTTCTTCCCAGACCCACTCCACCCATTGTGGGCTCTCAGTCTACAGATGTGAGTTTATTCCCATCCCACTATACCCGTTGTGGACCCCTGAGGGTCCACAATGGGGGCAGTGGGCCTCAGGGTCCCCACTGGCTTAACATATACATCACAACCTGGTTAATCTGGTACTTGTCCAGTTTCCTCTTGAAGACTTCTACACTTGTTCCAGCAGTATTTCCGATATATTTTGGTAAGATGTTGAATCAGAGAACACAGTAAGACCAAGGTCACAACGCCCAGGATTAAAATTATTATTATGTGTAATCAAGAAGCACTAAACCCTCTTGGGTCATACAAGGCAGGGGATGTTCCTGGAACAGAGAGCCCTCAAGGAAGGTTCCTTGACGCTGGTGAGGGGCTCCTGATCTAGGGAATTTGATTTGTGCTCCGGTTCCCTGAATTAAGCCTGAATACCTTCCCCATCCCCCCCCCCCCCACAGGTGCTGTATAATCCTACGGGTTTAGCACTTTCCCCTTGATTATTATGATAATAGAGCATTATTATTATTATTATAATCAAGGGGGAAGCGCTAAACTCGGAGGATTATACAGCGCCTGGGGGGGGATGTGGAAGGCATTCAGACTTAATTCGGGGAACTGGAGCACAGATCCAATTCCCTAAATCAAGAGCCCCTCACCAACATCAAGGAACCTTCCTTGAGGGGCATGATAATAGAGCAGAGAGTAACCAGAGGTAGAGAGGATAGCAGAGGTAGAGAGGATAGCAGAGGTAGAGAGGATAGCAGAGGTAAAGAGGATAGCAGAGGTAGAGAGGATAGCAGAGGTAGAGAGGATAGCAGAGGTAGAGAGGATAGCAGAGGTAGAGAGGATAGCAGAGGTAGAGAGGATAGCAGAGGTAGAGAGGATAGCAGAGGTAAAGAGAATAGCAGAGGTAGAGAGGATAGCAGAGGTAGAGAGGATAGCAGAGGTAGGGCTGTGAGCGAGTGCTAAAGGAAGTACGTACAGTGGTACCTCGGGATACCAACAGCTCAAAACTCAGACAGTTATGTAAGTGCATTTATGTAAGTGCTTTTGTAAGTGTATTTTTGGGGGTCTGAAACGGATTAATTAATTTACATTATACCTAACGGTAACAAATTCATTCGGTATTGACACTCGAACAGCCTTCCGGAACGAATTAAGTTCATATTCCGAGGTACCACTGTACGTGTTATCAAAGTTTGTGTAATAAATTGGTTGCTGTCAAAAAGTCAGGAGTCTTTGAGTTGGTGGGGCCATATGCAAGAAGGGAAGGTAAAATAAGGGTGTTAGAGTGCCCAGGATTATGAAAAATTTCAAAACGATGAAAATTATGCCACTGGTGACACTTCAAATCACCTGTGCTCTTTCATGCTGTATGCACAAACTTCGATGATGATGCTTCTAGCACTCAACTCCTCACAGCACTTCTACCTCTCCCTCTTGCTAACCTCTACCCCTGCAGTACCCCCTGCCCTGCTGCACTGCATGATCTAATAATAATCCCTCTCCCTCTTGCTACCCAGTACCCCTGCACTTTTCCCTGCCCTGCTGCGCTGTATGACCCCTCTAGGTTTAGCGCTTGTTTTTTATTATAACGTCCATAGTGGAGTGGGAGGCAGTGCAAAATAAACCCATTGAAAAGCAGGGGTGCATTGGGTACAGTAAGGAAACATCCCTGGTACCAGACTAATCAACGTCTTACCCTTGTTGGTTTATCGCTTACTTCTACTTGTTATAAACATCTTACCCAAGATGGGTTTAAATCATGGGCTTTAGGTGCTGCAGCCCAGGGTCCTCCACCAGCTGGAGGGCCTCTAGGTGCTGCAGCCCAGGGTCCTCCAGCTGGAGGGCCTCCAGGTGTTCCAGCCCAGGGTCCTCCACCAGCTGAAGGGCCTCCATATGTTGCAACCCAGGGTCCTACACCAGCTGGAGGATCTTCAGGTACTGCAGCCCAGGGTCCACCAGCTGGAGGGCCTCCATATGTTGCAACCCAGGGTCCTCCACCAGCTGGAGGGCCTCTAGGTGCTGCAGCCCAGGGTCCTCCAGCTGGAGGGCCTCCAGGTGTTCCAGCCCAGGGTCCTCCACCAGCTGGAGGGCCTCCATATGTTGCAACCCAGGGTCCTACACCAGCTGGAGGGCCTCCATATGTTGCAACCCAAGGTCCTACACCAGCTGGAGGGCCTCCACGTGTTCCAGCCCAGGGTCCTCCACCAGCTGGAGGGCCTCCATGTGTTGCACCCCAGGGTCCTCCACCAGATGGAGGGCCTCCATATGTTGCAACCCAGGGTCCTACACCAGCTGGAGGATCTCCAGGTACTGCAGCCCAGGGTCCTCCACCAGCTGGAGGACCTCCAGGTACTGCAGCCCAGGGTCCTATGCTAACTGGAGGGTCTCCAGGTACTGCAGTCCAGGGTCCTATGCTAGCTAGAGGGCCTCCAGGTACTGCAGTCCAGGGTCCTCCACCAGCTGGAGGGTCTCCAGGTACTGCAGCCCAGGGTCCTCCACCAGCTGGAGGACCTCCAGGTACTGCAGCCCAGGGTCCTATGCTAGCTGGAGGGCCTCCAGGTACTGCAGATGAGGGTCCTACACTAACTGGAGGGTCTCCAGGTACTGCATCCCAGGGTCCTATGCTAACTGGAGGGTCTCCAGGTACTGCAGCCCAGGGTCCTATGCTAGCTGGAGGGCCTCCAGGTACTGCAGCCCAGGGTCCTCCCCAAGCTGGAGGGCCTCCAGGTGCTGCAGCCCAGGGTCCTGCACCAGCTGGAGGGCCTCCATATGTTGCAACCCAAGGTCCTACACCAGCTGGAGGGCCTCCAGGTGCTGCAACCCACGGTCCTCCACCAGCTGGAGGGCCTCCACGTGTTCCAGCCCAGGGTCCTCCACCAGCTGGAGGGCCTCCATGTGTTGCACCCCAGGGTCCTCCACCAGATGGAGGGTCTCCAGGTACTGCAGCCCAGGGTCCTATGCTAGCTGGAGGGCCTCCAGGTACTGCAGCCCAGGGTTCTCCACCAGCTGGAGGGTCTCCAGGTACTGCAGCCCAGGGTCCTATGCTAACTGGAGGGTCTCCAGGTACTGCAGCCCAGGCTCCTATGCTAGCTGGAGGGCCTCCAGGTACTGCAGCTCAGGGTCCCCCACCAGCTGGAGGGTCTCCAGGTACTGCAGCCCAGGGTCCTCCACCAGCTGGAGGGTCTCCAGGTACTGCAGCCCAGGGTCCTATGCTAGCCTGAGGGTCTCCAGGTACTGCAGCCCAGGGTCCTCATCCAGCTGGAGGGCCTCCAGGTGCTGCAACCCAGGGTCCTCCACCAGCTGGAGGGTCTCCAGTCACTGCAGCTCAGGGTCCTCCCCAAGCTGGAGGGTCTCCAGGTACTGCAGCCCAGGGTCCTATGCTAGCTGGAGGGTCTCCAGGTACTGCAGCCCAGGGTCCTCCACCAGCTGGAGGGTCTCCAGGTACTGCAGCCCAGGGTCCTATGCTAACTGGAGGGTCTCCAGGTACTGCAGCCCAGGGTCCTATGCTAGATGGAGGGCCTCCAGGTACTGCAGCCCAGGGTTCTCCACCAGCTGGAGGGTCTCCAGGTACTGCAGCCCAGGGTCCTACGCTAACTGGAGGGTCTCCAGGTACTGCAGCCCAGGCTCCTATGCTACCTGGAGGGCCTCCAGGTACTGCAGCCCAGGGTCCTCCACCAGCTGGAGGGTCTCCAGGTACTGCAGCCCAGGGTCCTCCACCAGCTGGAGGGTCTCCAGGTACTGCAGCCCAGGGTCCTCCTCCAGCTGGAGGGTCTCCAGGTACTGCAGCCCAGGGTCCTCCTCCAGCTGGAGGGCCTCCAGGTGCTGCAACCCAGGGTCCTCCACCAGCTGGAGGGTCTCCAGTCACTGCAGCTCAGGGTCCTCCCCAAGCTGGAGGGTCTCCAGGTACTGCAGCCCAGGGTCCTATGCTAGCTGGAGGGCCTCCAGGTACTGCAGCCCAGGGTCCCCCCCAAGCTGGAGGGTCTCCAGGTACTGCAGCTCAGGGTCCTCCCCAAGCTGGAGGGCCTCTAGATTATTATTATAATCATGGGTGAGCGCTAAACCCGTAGGATTATACAGCGCATGTGGGGGGAGGTTAAAGGTATTCAGACTTAATTCAGGGAACTGGAGCACAGATTCAATTCCCTAGATCAAGAGCCCCTCACCAGCGTCAAGGAACCTTCCTTGAAGGGTGGGGGGCCTCCAGAGATTGTATATTAACAATTAATGCTACTTAAGAGGAATTTCTCAGACGAAATATCTAAAGAATGTAAACATCGACAGTGGCACAAGAACGATTAAATAAACGAACTCATGGTAACTTACCATGTTCTCAGCTTTCAGACCCTTGTAGGTTTAGCGCTTCTTTTATAATAATCTCATCTTGCAATTTACTGATGATTTGGAGAAATCTGTTTCCAAGAAATTACGCAAAGCAAAAGTTTGAACCTGTAACGCTGTATAGTCCTTGTGGCTTAGCGCTTCTTTTTGATTATAATAATAATAATGAACCTGTAACCCAGGGGCCTCTCAGTACCTGTAACCCACGAACCTCACAGTGCCTGTAACCCAGGGACCTCACAGTTCAATTCGATTCAAGTTTATTCTCTATAAGGGTTACAATGCGGGGTTTACAGGTTTTGGGTATTGTATGGTTTACATGTTATAAAATACTAATTACAGAGGAGGCCACTAGGACACCTAGCATGGCTAGGCATTTCGGGCAGACTTAGATTAATTCTTAACATTAAATCCTTACAGATTATGGCATTAAGGCTAAGCGACTACATCATAATTTGTGAGTTTAGCAATGTGAATGCTTTTGTTTTGGCACAATACAAGGTGTCTATATTGGAGTATCATAGGTAAACTTATGACTAGTTAGGATTTATTATTTTAAGATTAAGATTAGTATTTCTGGGTTTATAGTCAGTGGGTGAGTGAGTGTAATTGTGAAGCACCAGGTGGTTATCGTGTAGTTAGTTGTCGGGGTGTATCAGGGAGATAAGATGTTTTCTAACTGTAGTTTTGAAAGTGATGAATGTGTCTGCAGTTCTAGAGTTTTCGGGTAGGGTGTTCCAGATTTTAGGTCCTTTGAAATACATTGAATTTTTGTAAAGGTTTAGTCGAACACGGGGAATGTCATAGAGATGTTTGTGTCTGGTGTTATGCCTGTGGATCCTGTCACACCTATCATATATAGATATATAGATTGCACAGTAGTAAGTGTGGATGTTCTGAACAGGGAGTAAGTTTAGATCTATGAAGAGTGGGGGGGGTGTCTTGCCAGGGATGGGATTTAGTGATTATTCTTACTGCGGCTTTTTGTTGGGTTATTATTGGCTTTAGGTGTGTTGCTGCAGTTGAACCCCAAGCACAGATAGCATAGGTGAGGTATGGATATATAAGTGAATGGTATAATGTGAGAAGGGCAGTTTGCGGTACGTAGTATCGTATCTTGGAGGGGATCCCCACCGTTTTGGATACTTTTTTTGTTATGTGTTGGATATGGGTGCTGAAATTTAGGTTGTTGTCAAGGTATAGGGCAAGGAATTTGCCCTCATTATGTCTGGTAATTAGAGTGTTGTCGATCTTAATGTTAAGTTGCATAACACCTGCTCTGCTACCAAACATAATACAGTAGGTTTTGCCAGTGTTAAGTGTAAGTTTATTGGCTGTCATCTAAGTCGATATTTTGAGCAGCTCCTCGTTAACAATGGTGTTGAGGGTGGCAAGATTAGGGCGAGAGATGACATAAGTCGTGTCGTCAGCAAAGAGAATGGGTTTCAGGTGTTGGGATACGTTTGGAAGATCATTGATGTTAATGAGAAAGAGCTGGGGTCCAAGGACACTTCCCTGTGGAACTCCAGTATCAAGTGGCCGTATTGATGAGGCTGTGTCTTTAATGGTGACATACTGATACCTATTAGAAAGGTAGGATTTAAAATATGCAAGCGCATGGCCTCTTATACCATAATGGTCAAGTTTGTGGAGTAGGATGCCGTGGTCTACTGTGTCAAACGCTTTTCTTAGGTCAATAAAAATTCCTAGTGGATATTTCTTATTTTCCAATGCTGTGTAAAGCAGGTCTAGCATTTTTATAATTGCATCATTAGTGCTTTTATTTTTCCTGAATCCAAATTGGCAGGGGTTGAGTATGTTTTGTGACGTTATAAATTAATATAGTCTCCTGTGCACGAGTTTCTTGAAGATTTTGGATAGCAATGATAAGTTTGATATTGGCCTATAGTTGTTTACATCTGTAGGGTCACCACCTTTATGTATTGGTGTAACCCTTGCTGTCTTGAGTAGTGTCGGGAAGGTGCTAGTTTCTAGTGACTTGTTAAAAAATAATGTAATAGCATGCAAAAGGACATGGGCCGCTCGCTTGTACAATAATGGTGGGACGTGAGACAGATTCCCCGAGTTATTTTTAAGTGACTTTATGATCGCGGTGACTTCCGTGGGCTCAGTTGGTACAAGATAGAAGGAATTTGGGAAATTCCCATCTAGGTAGTCCCCGGCATGGGCATTGGTACGTGGGATTTTACTGGCGAGATTAGATCTTGTGTTTGAGAAGAAGTCGTTTATATTGTTAGCTGTATCAGTGGGATGCAGTGGTGTTTCATGAGGTTTAGTTAGAACAATACAGTGGACCCCCGGTTAACGATATTTTTTCACTCCAGAAGTATGTTCAGGTGCCAGTACTGACCGAATTTGTTCCCATAAGAAATATTGTGAAGTAGATTAGTCCATTTCAGACCCCCAAACATACACGTACAAACGCACTTACATAAATACACTTACATAATTGGTCGCATTCAGAGGTAATCGTTATGCGGGGGGTCCACTGTATTCTTGTTTTTTTTCAGTTTGTGGGTCTCCAGAATCTGGGAAAGTGTTTTCCAGGTCTTTTTTATATCTCCTCTTGTGTCAGTGAATCTCCTGGAGCAGTATAGTTGTTTGGCTTTCTTTATTAATTTGGTGAGAACTGTTGAATATTGTTTAAGAATATCTTTGTGTATTAAGCCCTGTCTATATTGCTTTTCATATTGGTGTTTCTTATCAATGGATTTCAGAATGGTACTGGTTAGCCATGGGCAACCAAGCCATTTATTCGTGATCTGTTTACTTTTTATAGGACAACGTTTGTTGTATAGTCTAAGTATTTTGTTAAGAAAAATGTCTGTCCAATCGTCAATACCATTGGCATTGGAGAATTCTGTAGGTCAGTCAACAGTCTCTAGGTCAGCTGTGAAATTCCTTATTGATGCCTCGTCATGGAGTCTAAATGAGACTTTGTTGTATTCAAGTGGTGGTTTATTAATGTTTGTCAGGAGGAAGGTAGGGTAGTGGTCTGTAGTGCTATCTGTGATTATCCCTGATTTAAGGGGGGCTAGTATATTGGTCCATATGTGGTCTATTATGGTTGCACTTGTCTCAGTCATCCTGGTTGGTTTAGTTATTGTTGGTATGAGAAGTGTGTTGTTCATATTGTTGATGAAATCAGTTACAGGCTGATCATCTGGTAGGTCAAGGTTGATATTGAAGTCTCCAGCTAAGAGAAGGTGGTGCTTGTTCATTTGTTTGTTATTAGTGACTTTAGATTCTCACTGAAGTTTGGGATGTTTGTGTGGAGTATCCGGTATATGGCACCGATTGTTATAGGCGTCTTGAGGTTTTTTACAGTAAAATTAGCAAAAATGTATTCCCCATATTCATCACTAAAGCAAGTGGTGCTAATACAAGATAGTTGGTTAGAGTAATAGTACTACCACCTGCAACTTGGTATGGTCTGCAGTTGTGGATTGCTGTGTATCCTGGTAGTGGGTAGATATCAATTGTGTCCTGCTTAAGCCAGGTCTCAGTACCTGTAACCCAGGGACCTCACAGTACCTGTCACCCAAGGGCCTCACGGTAACTGTAACCCAGGGGCCTCACAGTACCTGTAACCCAGGGGCCTCACAGTAACTAACCCAAGGGCCTCACAGTACCTGTAACCCAGAGATCTCACAGTACCTGTAACCCAAGGGCCTCACCACCTGTAACCCAGGTACCTCACAGTACCTGTAACCCAAGGGCCTCACGGTACCTGTAACCTAGGGGCCTCAGTACCTGTAACCCAGGGGCCTCACAGTATCTGTAACCCAAGGGCCTCAGTACCTGTAACCCAGGGACCTCACAGTACCTGTAACCCAGGGACCTCACAGTACCTGTAACCCAAGGGCCTCACGGTACCTGTAAACTAGGGGCCTCAGTACCTGTAACCCAGGGGCCTCACAGTATCTGTAACCCAAGGGCCTCACAGTACCTGTAACCCAGGGACCTCACAGTACCTGTAACCCAGGGACCTCACAGTACCTGTAACCCAGGGACCTCAGAGTACCTGTAACCCAAGGGCCTCACAGTACCTGTAACCCAGGGACCTCACAGTACCTGTAACCCAGGGACCTCACAGTACCTGTAACCCAAGGGCCTCACAGTACGTGTAACCCAGGGACCTCACAGTATCTGTAACCCAAGGGCCTCACAGTACCTGTAACCCAGGGACCTAACAGTACCTGTAACCCAAGGCCTCACAGTACATGTAACCCAGGGACCTCACAGTACCTGTAACTCAAGGTCTTCACCCCTCAAGGAAGGTTCCTTGATGTTGGTGAGGGGCTCTTGATTTAGGGAATTGGATCTGTGCTCCAGTTCCCCAAATTAAGCCTGAATGCCTTCCACATCCCCCCCCCAGGCGCTGTATAATCCTCCGGGTTTAGCGCTTCCCCCTTGATTATAATAATAATCAAGGGCTTCACAGTACCTGTAACCCAGGGACCTCACAGTACCTGTAACCTAAGGGCCTCACAGTACTTGTAACCCAGGGGTGTCAGTACTTGTAACCCAAGGACCTCACAGTACCTGTAACCCAAGGGCCTCACATTACCTGTAACCCAGGGACCTCACAGTACCTGTAACCCAAGGGCTTCACAGTACCTGCAACCCAGGGACCTCACTACCTGTAACCCAAGGGCCTCACAGTACCTGTAACCCAAGGGCCTCACAGTGCATGTAACCCAGGGACCTCACAGTACCTGTAACCCAGGGGTGTCACAGTACCTGTAACCCAAGGGCCTCACAGTATTTGTAACCCAGGGGCCTCAGAGTACCTGTAACCCAGGAGCCTCACAGTACCTGTAACCCAAGGGCCTCACAGTACCTGTAACCCAGGGGCCTCAGAACCTGTAACCCAGGGGCCTCAGTACCTGTAACCCAGGGGCCTCACAGTACCCATAACCCAGGGGCCTCACAGAACCTGTAACCCAGGGGCCTCACAGTACCCGTAACCCAGGGACCTCACAGTACCTGTAACCCACAGTACCTGTAACCCAGGAGCCTCACAGTACCTGTAACCCAGGGGCCTCACAGTACCTGTAACCCAGGGACCTCACAGTACCTGTAACCCAAGGGCCTCACAGTACCTGTAACCCAGGGACCTCACAGTACCTGTAACCCAAGGGCCTCACAGTACCTGTAACCCAGGGACCTCACAGTACCTGTAACCCAGGGGCCTCACAGTACCTGTAACCCAGGGGCCTCACAGAACCTGTAACCCAGGGGCCCTCACAGTACCTGTAACCCAGGGGCCCTCACAGTACCTGTAACCCAGGGGCCTCACAGTACCTGTAACCCAGGGACCTAACAGTACCTGTAACCCAGGGGCCTCACAGTACCTGTAACCCAGGGACCTCACAGTACCTGCAACCTAAGGGCTTCACAGTACCTGCAACCCAGGGACCTCACTACCTGTAACCCAAGGGCCTCACAGTACCTGTAACCCAAGGGCCTCACAGTATTTGTAACCCAGGGACCTCACAGTACCTGTAACCCAAGGACCTCACAGTACCTGCAACTCAGGGGCCTCACAGTACCTGTAACCCAGGGGTGTCACAGTACCTGTAACCCAAGGGCCTCACAGTATTTGTAACCCAGGGGCCTCAGAGTACCTGTAACCCAGGAGCCTCACAGAACCTGTAACCCAAGGGCCTCACAGTACCTGTAACCCAGGGGCCTCAGAACCTGTAACCCAGGGGCCTCAGTACCTGTAACCCAGGGGCCTCAGAACCTGTAACCCAGGGGCCTCAGTACCTGTAACCCAGGGGCCTCACAGTACCCATAACCCAGGGGCCTCACATAACCTGTAACCCAGGGGCCTCACAGTACCCATAACCCAGGGACCTCACAGTACCTGTAACCCAGGGGCCTCACAGTACCTGTAACCCAGGGGCCTCACAGTACCTGTAACCCAAGGGCCTCACAGTACCTGTAACCCAGGGACCTCACAGTACCTGTAACCCAGGAGCCTCACAGTACCTGTAACCCAGGGGCCTCACAGTACCTGTAACCCAGGGGCCTCACAGAACCTGTAACCCAGGGGCCCTCACAGTACCTGTAACCCAGGGGCCTCACAGTACCTGTAACCCAGGGACCTAACAGTACCTGTAACCCAGGGGCCTCACAGTACCTGTAACCCAGGGGCCTCACAGTACCTGTAACCCAGGGGCCTCAGAACCTGTAACCCAGGGACCTCACAGTACCTGTAACCCAGGAGCCTCACAGTACCTGTAACCCAGGGGCCTCACAGTACCTGTAACCCAGGGACCTCACAGTACCTGTAACCCAAGGGCCTCACAGTACCTGTAACCCAGGGACCTCACAGTACCTGTAACCCAGGGGCCTCACAGAACCTGTAACCCAGGGGCCCTCAGTACCTGTAACCCAGGGGCCCTCACAGTACCTGTAACCCAGGGGCCTCACAGTACCTGTAACCCAGGGACCTAACAGTACCTGTAACCCAGGGGCCTCACAGTACCTGTAACCCAGGGGCCTCACAGAACGTGTAACCCAGGGGCCCTCACAGTACCTGTAACCCAGGGGCCTCACAGAACGTGTAACCCAGGGGCCTCACAGAACGTGTAACCCAGGGGCCTCACAGTACCTGTAACCCAGGGGCCCTCACAGTACCTGTAACCCAGGGGCCTCACAGAACGTGTAACCCAGGGGCCCTCACAGTACCTGTAACCCAGGGGCCCTCACAGTATCTGTAACCCAGGGACCTCACAGTACCTGTAACCCAGGGGCCTCAGTACCTGTAACCCAGGGGCCTCACAGTACCTGTAACCCAGGGGCCTCACAGTACCTGTAACCCAGGGGCCTACAAAATCTTAATCCGGCTCTCATTATTTCTTATCAAGAGATTTAAAACATTACCAGGACAAGTGTAGAAGTCTTCAGAAGGGAATATATACGGGTGATTTTCCTTCCTTTCTGTCGGGAGTTAATATGTAGAGACGAAAGTTCCAACTTTACACGACCACTTAACTCAGGGAATCGTTACCCACTGGCCCAGTGCCTAACGCGACGGTCTGGAGTTTTGAGACTGACCGAGGGTTCAAACCCCGCCCGTGATATGGTCTGTTTACACGACCACCCTAATTCTCATCGTCTCCGATATTTTGTCGGCTATTGTGACCACGATAAAGGTCGTTAATAGAGGTACATTATTTGGTCACCTTCCCTTTTACAACGTTCCTTCTCTCTTTACATTCACTCTCTCTTGGCTTCTCTTCAATCGCCCCCTTTATATGCTCATCTGGCCTCTGTAATAATGTGTTTATTTCTACAAATACATGTAACAGGTATACAGGCCATAGCTGACATCAGTGACATACTTAGAGGCGCTTGTTATGCTGAGCATTTCCCGCAAATTAGGTCAGTTTTGTCCCAGGATACGACCCACACCAGTCCACTAACACCCAGGATGTGACCCACATCAGTCCACTAACACCCAGGATGTGACCCACATCAGTCCACTAACACCCAGGATGTGACCCACACCAGTCCACTAACACCCAGGATGTGACCCACACCAGTCCACTAACACCCAGGATGTGACCCACACCAGTCCACTAACACCCAGGATGTGACCCACACCAGTCCACTAACACCCAGGATGTGACCCACACCAGTCCACTAACACCCAGGATGTGACCCACACCAGTCCACTAACACCCAGGATGTGACCCACACCAGTCCACTAACCCAGGATGTGACCCACACCAGTCCACTAACACCCAGGATGTGACCCACACCAGTCCACTAACACCCAGGATGTGACCCACACCAGTCCACTAACACCCAGGATGTGACCCACACCAGTCCACTAACACCCAGGATGTGACCCACACCAGTCCACCAACACCCAGGATGCGACCCACACCAGTCCACCAACACCCAGGATGCGACCCACACCAGTCCACCAACACCCAGGATGCGACCCACACCAGTCCACTAGCCTGGTCACAGACCGGGCCGCGGGGGCGTTGAGCCCCGGAACTCTCTCCAGGTCCAGGTCAGGTCACCCAGGATGTGACCCACACCAGTCCACCAACACCCAGATACCCATTTTCTACCAATGGGTGAACAGAGACAGCAGGAGTCTTATGGAAACGTCCCTAATGTTTTCCAGCCGTGCCTGAGATTCGAACTCCGGACCCCAGTGTGTGAGGTGAGTGTGCTAACGATCCAGCTACGAGACATCTGGCAGGTTCCAACAGTTCATGTCTGTTCCCCACTGCCATGCGAGAAAGCTTAAATACCTACAGTTGATTCTCGTTCCATTTTTCTCCCAATCACTTACGGTCTCATTCTCATGCCGTTGCAGTGTTTTTAGTTGAAGTTAGTTTAATGTATTTATTATGCAGCCCATACCCATCATGTGGGTGGTAGTCAAAAGACTACAGAGGTACATAATGGGTCCAGGGACTGGACTCCAAAGTTTTGATAGTTGAGCAAGTTACAGAGGTAATGAACTCACAATTTACAAAGGTAATGAACTCACAATTTACAAAGGTAATGAACTCCAGGTAGGTCTGGTCATAATCATGACAAGTTACAAAGGTATTTACAGATTACAGAGCGGGTATAGCAGTATATAGCTGTATAGCCCTTGTGGCTTAGCGCTTCTTTTTTGATTATAATAATAGTATATAGCGGTTATAGCTGTGTATAGGGAGAGTAGCGCCAGATAACAGCAGTAATATAGCGGGTATAGCAGTATATAGCGGTTATAGCTGTATATAGCGAGGGTAGCGCCAGACAAAATAGCAGTAATATAGCGGGTATAGCAGTATATAGCAGTTATAGCTGTATATAGCGGTTATAGTTGTACATAGCGTGAGTAGCGCCAGACAACATAGCAGTAAGATATACAGTAATATAGCGGGTATAGCAGTATATAGCGGTTACGGCTGTATATAGCGAGAGTAGCGCCAGACACCATAGTAATATAGCGGGTATAGCAGTATATAGCGGGTATAGCTGTATATAGCGGTTATAGTTGTACATAGCGTGAGTAGCGCCAGACAACATAGCAGTAAGATATACAGTAATATAGCGGTTATAGCTGTATATAGCGAGAGTAGCGCCAGACAACATAGTAAGATATACAGTAACATAGCGGGTATAGCAGTATATAGCGGTTATAGCTGTATATAGCGAGAGTAGCGCCAGACAACATAGCAGTAATATAGAGGGTGCAGCAGTTATAGCTGTATATAGCGAGAGTAGCGCCAGACAACATAGCAGTAATATAGCGGGTATAGCAGTATATAGCGGTTATAGCTGTATATAGCGGTTATAGTTGTACATAGCGTGAGTAGCGCCAGACAACATAGCAGTAAGATATACAGTAATATAGCGGGTACAGCAGTATATAGCAGTTATAGCTATATATAGCGAGAGTAGCGCCAGACAACATAGCAGTAATATAGCGGGTATAGCAGTTTATAGCGGTTACAGCTATATATGGCGAGAGTAGCGCCAGACAACATAGCAGTAATATAGCGGGTATAGCAATATATAGTGGTTAGTTATATATAACGAGAGTAGCACCAGACAACATAGCAGTAATATAGTCGGTGTAGCAGTACATAGCTGTTACAGCTATATATAGCGAGAGTAGCGCCAGACAACATAGCAGTAATATAGGGGGGTATAGCAGTATATAGCGGTTACAGCTATATATAGCGAGAGTAGATCCAGACAACATAGCAGTAAGATATACAGTAATATAGCGGGTATAGCAGTATATAGCGGTTATTGCTGTATATAGCGAGAGTAGCGCTAGACAACATAGCAGTAATATAGCGGGTATAGCAGTTATAGCTGTATATAGCTAGAGTAGTGCCAGACAACATCGCAGCAATATAGCGGGTATAGCAGTATATAGCGGTTACAGCTATATATAGCGAGAGTAGCGCCAGACAACATAGCAGTAATATAGCGGTTATAGCTGTATATAGGTAGAGTAGCGCCATACAACATAGTAATATAGCGGGTATAGCAGTAATATAGCGGGTATAGCAGTAATATAGCGGTTATAGCTGTATATAGCGAGAGTAGCGCCAGACAACATAACATTAATATAGCGGGTATATCAGTAATATAGAGGTTATAGCTGTAGGAGGGGTGTTAATGTTGCAGTTTAAAAACTGTAGTGTAAAGCACCCTTCTGGCAAGACAGTGATGGAGTGAATGATGGTGAAAGTTTTTCTTTCTCGGGCCACCCTGCCTTGGTGGGAATCGGCCAGTGTGATAATAATAATAATAATAATAATAATAGCTGTATATAGCTAGAGTAGCGCCAGACAACATAGCAGTAATATAGTGGGAATAGCCATAATATAGCGGGTATAGCTGTATATAGCGAGAGCAGCGCCAGACAACATAGTAAGATATACAGTAATATAGCGGGTATAGCAGTATATAGCGGTTATAGCTGTATATAGCGAGAGTAGCGTCAGACAACATAGCAGTAAGATATACAGTAATATAGTGGATATAGCAGTATATAGCGGTTATAGCTGTATAAAGCGAGAGTAGCGCCAGACAACATAGCAGTAATATAGCGTATATAGCAGTATATAGCGGTTATAGCTGTATGTAGAGAGAGTAGCGCCAGACAACATAGCAGTAAGATATACAGTAATATAGCGGGTATAGCAGAATGTAGCGGTTATAGCTGTATATAGCGAGAGTAGCGCCAGACAACATAGCAGTAATATAGCGGGTACAGCAGTATATAGCGGCTGTAGCTGTATATAGCGAGAGTATCGCCGGACAACATAGAAGTAATATAGCGGGTATAGCAGT
Source organism: Cherax quadricarinatus (assembly GCF_038502225.1). Classification (NCBI taxonomy): domain Eukaryota; kingdom Metazoa; phylum Arthropoda; class Malacostraca; order Decapoda; family Parastacidae; genus Cherax; species Cherax quadricarinatus. Next base: position 5,311,775 of record NC_091386.1, read on the forward strand.
GTATAGCGGTTATTGCTGTATATAGCGAGAGTAGCGCCAGACAACATAGTAATATAGCGGGTATAGCAGTATATAGCTTTTATAGCTTTGTATAGTGAGAGTAGCGCCAGACAACATAGCAGTAATATAGCGGGTATATCAGTATATAGCGGTTGTAGCTGTATATAGCGAAAGTAGCGCCAGACAGCATAGCAGTAATATAGCGGGTATAGCAGTATATAGCGGTTACAGCTATATATAGCGAGAGTAGCGCCAGACAACATAGTAATATAGCGGGTATAGCAATATATAGTGGTTACATTTATATATAAAGAGAGTAGCACCAGACAACATAGCAGTAATATAGCCGGTATAGCAGTATATAGCTGTTACAGCTATATATAGCGAGAGTAGCTCTAGACAACATAGCAGTAATATAGGGGTATAGCAGTATATAGCGGTTTCAGCTACATATAGCGAGAGTAGCGCCAGACATAGTGATATAGCGGGTATAGCAGTATATAGCGGTTAAAGCTATATATAACGAGAGTAGCGCCAGACAACATAGCAGTAATATAGCGGGTATATCAGTATATAGCGGTTACTGCTATATATAGCGAGAGTAGCGCCAGACAACATAGTAATATAACGGGTATAGCAGTATATAGCGATTACGGCTATATATAGCGAGAGTAGCGCCAGACAAGATAGCAGTAATATAACTGATATAGCAGTATATAACGGTTACTGCTATATATAGCGAGAGTAGCGCCAGACAACATAGCAGTAATATAGCGGGTATAGCAATATATAGCGGTTACAGCTATATATTGCGAGAGTAGCGCCAGACAACATAGTAATATAGCGGGTATAGCAGTATATAGCGGTTACAGCTATATATAGCGAGAGTAGCGGAAGACAACATAGCAGTAATATAGCGGGTATAGCAGTATATAGCGGTTACGGATATATATAGCGAGAGCAGCGCCAGACAAAATTCTATTCATTTCAATTCAATTCCAAGTTTATTCTCTATAAAGATTACAATGTTGAATTTACAGAATTTTATTGTTGTGTGGTTTACATGTAGTTAAATAATAATTACAGAGTGTACCACTAGAACACCTAGCATGGCTAGGCATTACAGAGTGTAGCACTAGAACACCTAGCATGGCTAGGCATTACAGAGTGTACCACTAGAACACCTAGCATGGCTAGGTATTACAGAGTGTACCACTAGAACACCTAGCATGGCTAGGCATTACAGAGTGTACCACTAGAACGCCTAGCATGGCTAGGCATTACAGAGTGTACCACTAGAACACCTAGCATGGCTAGGTATTACAGAGTGTACCACTAGAACACCTAGCATGGCTAGGCATTACAGAGTGTACCACTAGAACACCTAGCATGGCTAGGTATTACAGAGTGTACCACTAGAACACCTAGCATGGCTAGGCATTACAGAGTGTACCACTAGAACGCCTAGCATGGCTAGGCATTACAGAGTGTACCACTAGAACACCTAGCATGGCTAGGTATTACAGAGTGTACCACTAGAACACCTAGCATGGCTAGGCATTACAGAGTGTACCACTAGAACACCTAGCATGGCTAGGTATTACAGAGTGTACCACTAGAACACCTAGCATGGCTAGGTATTACAGAGTGTACCACTAGAACACCTAGCATGGCTAGGCATTACAGAGTGTACCACTAGAACACCTAGCATGGCTAGGCATTACAGAGTGTACCACTAGAACACCTAGCATGGCTAGGCATTACAGAGTGTACCACTAGAATGCCTAGCATGGCTAGGCATTACAGAGTGTACCACTAGAACACCTAGCATGGCTAGGCATTTCGGGCACTTAGTTTAATTCTTTATTTTAAAATATTACAAATTATGAGGTAAGTTGGTATTATGGCTAAGTGACTAAATACTAGTTTGTGAGTTTAGCAATGTGAATGCTTTTGTTTTGGCACAGTACATAGTTTCAGTATTGGAGTATCACAGGATTCATTATTTTAAGATTGAGATTAATATTTCTGTTTATGGTTAAATGGGTGACTGAGTGTAAGTGTGAACCACCAGGTGGTATTCGTGTAGTTAGTTGACAGGGTGTATCAGGGAGATAAGATGTTTTCTAATGGTAGTTTTGAAGGTGATGAATGTGTCTGCAGTTCTAGAGTTCTCAGGTAGGGTGTTCCAGATTTTAGGGCCTTTGACATACATTCAATTTTTGTAAAGGTTTAGTCGGACACGGGGAATGTCGTGGAGATGTTTGTGTCTGGTGTTATGCCTGTGGGTTCTGTCACAACTATCAAGAAAGCGTTTTAGGTCAAGGTTAATATTGGAGTTTAAGGTCCTGTAGATGTAGATTGCACAGTAGTAAGTGTGGATGTACTGAACAGGGAGTAAGTTTAGATCTATGAAGAGTGGGGGAGTGTGTTGCCAGGGATGGGATTTAGTGATTATTCTTACTGCAGCTTTTTGTTGGGTTATTATTGGCTTTAGGTGTGTTGCTGCAGTTGATCCCCAAGCACAAATAGCATAGGTGAGGTATGGATAAATTAGTGAGTGGTATAGTGTGAGAAAGGCATAGTAATATAGCGGGTATAGCAGTATATAGCGGTTACGGCTATATATAGCGAGAGTAGCGGCAGACAACATAGTAATATAGCCGGTATAGCAGTATATAGCGGTTACGGCTATATATAGCGAGAGTAGCGGCAGACAACATAGCAGTAATATAACGGGTATAGCAGTATATAGCGGATACTGCTATATATAGCGAGAGTAGCGCCAGACAAGATAGCGGTCAGTTGGTACAACAACATCCGGGTCCTGGTGAAAGTTGCTCCTCCGCCATTATCACACAAGAATCTCCAGGCTGCGAACTTTATCCGTGTTCATCCATCTCTCCTGCGAGGGAAGCCGACTAGTTTTACCCCCCAGTGCTTCACCAGAAGTCGCATGTCAATCCAGAATCTTAATACTTTCGGTAAGTGCCGCTGATGAGGTAAAAATGGCTCCACTTTCTCACTTGACGATCAATGACTGGGTAGAATTTTACGACGTCAATTTTTTTTGGTATATCCCCTCATCCCCCTATTTCAGGATTTTTCGGGGAGATTCCATGAATTTTCTCCCACGCCAAGACTTATTTTTACCCATTTTTGATGGTTTAAATGGCGTAAATCATCTTCATTGGCGTAAAATAACGTCAAATGACTAATTTTGGTGAAGGACTTTTGACTGGAAAATTCGATTCTATTTTTGGTGCTGTGGCCCATGCGGGTTTAGCGCTTGTTTATTGAAATGAATAATAAATTACAATGATATGCCCGAGATAACAAAAAGATCATGGAAAATATTAAAACGGAATTTATATATTAATTCGATTTTTTTTTCCTTGGTTTCATTTTTATTTCTGCGTATTTGAGCCCAAGTTGTATGACCCTTACGGGTTTAGCGCTCCCAAGTGATTATAATAACAGTTTCTCAGGTCTCACCCTTATTTTAATGTTTTATTTTCCTCATTTTTATTTCCTTTGAGTTATCTCAGATTAAAACAAAAGTCCTGTGGCAGGCCTACTGGCCTGTGGCAGGTCTACTGGCCTGTGGCAGGTCTACTGGCCTGTGGCAGGTCTACTGGCCTGTGGCAAGCCTACTGGCCTGTGGCAAGCCTACTGGCCTGTGGCAAGCCTACTGGCCTGTGGCAGGCCTACTGGCCTGTGGCAGGCCTACTGGCCTGTGGCAGGCCTACTGGCCTGTGGCAGGCCTACTGGCCTGTGGCAGGCCTACTGGCCTGTGGCAGGCCTACTGGCCTGTGGCAGGTCTACTGGCCTGTGGCAGGCCTACTGGCCTGTGGCAGGCCTACTGGCCTGTGGCAGGCCTACTGGCCTGTGGCAGGCCTACTGGCCTGTGGCAGGCCTGCTGGCCTGTGGCAGGCCTACTGGCCTGTGGCAGGCCTACTGGCCTGTGGCTGGCCTGTGGCAGGCCTGCTGGCCTGTGGCAGGCCTACTGGCCTGTGCCAGGCCTACTGGCCTGTGGCAGGCCTACTGGCCTGTGCCAGGCCTACTGGCCTGTGGCAGGCCTACTGGCCTGTGGCAGGCCTACTGGCCTGTGGCAGGCCTACTGGCCTGTGGCAGGCCTACTGGCCTGTGCCAGGCCTACTGGCCTGTGGCAGGCCTACTGGCCTGTGGCAGGCCTACTGGCCTGTGGCAGGCCTACTGGCCTGTGGCAGGCCTACTGGCCTGTGGCAGGCCTACTGGCCTGTGGCAGGCCTACTGGCCTGTGCCAGGCAGGTCCAAGGCACTCCCCCCCTCTCGTGTACTTTTCTACACTATTATTAAAGCTTGACAGGACCCCAGTAGAAACACGTTGACTTTTTTGGGTTATCCTGAGTAATTACGCAGTGTACAATATTACTTTTGTACCTATGCCTGAAACTTCCTACGTTTGTTCAGTTCGTCCATAACTGTCACAAAATCAATGATTTCGTGTATCCTTTTTCTTTTTTTTTTGTTTTGGCCCATTGAGTCCCATCATGGTTAGTTTTTAGCATTATTTTTACCCCTTTATTTCTGTCTTCCATTTATACACCTTGATCAGATACTCCTAAAATTCTATGCTTTTGAAGGTTGTGTTCTCAGTCTTATGCTCCTCTTCCTTGGAGCAAACGTGGTTGTCTCTAATTCCTCTGGCACTGTAGGACCTATGGGTCCAAAAGGAGCACTGCAGCAGGCCTACTGGCCCATGCTAGGCAGGTCCAGATCACCTACTGGCTAATGCTAGGCAGGTCCAAGTCATCTACTGGCCCATGCTAGGCAGATCCAAGTCACCTACTGGCATTAGCTAGTCAAGTCGAGCCCAACCCAGTGTGTACATAATTCCTTGGTTTACCTGGAGAGAGTTCCGGGGGTCAACGCCCCCGCGCCCCGGTCTGTGTGCCCAGTGTGTACATAATTCCTTGATGTACCCAGTGTGTACATAATTCCTTGGTGTACCCAGTGTGTACATAATTCCTTGGTGTACCCAGTGTGTACATTATTGGTGTACCCAGTGTGTACATTATTCCTTGGTGTACCCAGTGTGTACATAATTCCTTGGTGTACCCAGTGTGTACATTATTGGTGTACCCAGTGTGTACATAATTTCTTGGTGTACCCAGTGTGTACATTATTCCTTGGTGTACCCAGTGTGTACATTATTCCTTGGTGTACCCAGTGTGTACATAATTCCTTGGTGTACCCAGTGTGTACATTATTGGTGTACCCAGTGTGTACATAATTCCTTGGTGTACCCAGTGTGTACATAATTCCTTGGTGTACCCAGTGTGTACATAATTCCTTGGTGTACCCAGTGTGTACATTATTCCTTGGTGTACCCAGTGTGTACATTATTCCTTGGTGTACCCAGTGTGTACATAATTCCTTGGTGTACCCAGTGTGTACATAATTCCTTGGTGTACCCAGTGTGTACATTATTCCTTGGTGTACCCAGTGTGTACATTATTCCTTGGTGTGCCCATTGTGTACATAATTCCTTGGTGTGCCTAGTGTGTACATAATTCCTTGGTGTACCCAGTGTGTACATTATTCCTTGGTGTACCCAGTGTGTACATTATTCCTTGGTGTACCCAGTGTGTACATAATTCCTTGGTGTACCCAGTGTGTACATAATTCCTTGGTGTACCCAGTGTGTACATTATTCCTTGGTGTACCCAGTGTGTACATAATTCCTTGGTGTACCCAGTGTGTACATAATTCCTTGGTGTACCCAGTGTGTACATTATTCCTTGGTGTGCCCATTGTGTACATAATTCCTTGGTGTGCCCATTGTGTACATAATTCCTTGGTGTGCCCAGTGTGTACATAATTCCTTGGTGTACCCAGTGTGTACATTATTCCTTGGTGTACCCAGTGTGTACATAATTCCTTGGTGTACCCAGTGTGTACATAATTCCTTGGTGTACCCAGTGTGTACATAATTCCTTGGTGTACCCAGTGTGTACATAATTCCTTGGTGTACCCAGTGAGTACATAATTCCTTGGTGTACCCAGTGTGTACATAATTCCTTGGTGTACCCAGTGAGTACATAATTCCTTGATGTATGATTTTAGTGCCTCCTTTTTCTTTTTTTTTCCTTGGGTAATTGATATTTGTTCCTCTGGATTTTACAGTGTCAGTTGTACATTATAATTTGTTGTAAATTTGAGATTTTGGTGCACAAATGGAATGAAACGACCTAACCGAAACTAAAACTAAAAAGGAAAAAAAGTTAGCTTAATTAAGATTTGATTTTGTTGGGCTTTTTTTTTTTTTTTTTTTTAACCTTGAGGTTAGCCACCAAGGACATCCCAGTAGTGTCTGTGTATCTAAAATTTTCCACTGTGGTCCTTGACTCTTATCCCCAGGATGCAACCCCTAACAGTCTATGAACTTCCTGGTACCCATTGGCTGGTAGGTGAATGGTGGAACCATACAGAAACATACCCAACACTTCATCTGTGCCAGTGTGGGTTCCCTGTGCCAGTGTGGGTTCCCTGTGCCAGTGTGGGTTCCCTGTGCCAGTGTGGGTTCCCTGTGCCAGTGTGGGTTCCCTGTGCCAGAATGGGTTCCCTGCTCCCTCAGTATGAGCTGAGGATGGAGATAAAAGGCATAAAAGACCAACACATTGGAAAAATTAAACGAATGCAGTATAATGCTATCCTTTATCGACTACATTTCACCCACACAGTGGGTGAAGATCTGTGACTTGATAAAGGATCACACAATACATTTGTTTAATTTTTTCATAAGCTGAGGTTGCTGTTAAGAGCTATTTTTTATTTTTTTGTCTCCACTTACCACTCTGAGAACTAAACCACGAGTGTTTCTAGATTGAGAGAATGTTGTATCCCATAGGGCCACTTGACAAGACCATTGGATTGAGCTGACTGTTTCAGTGAGCATAAACAACCCGCCCTTAATAAATCTTCGTTACTGAAAAACTAGAATAAGAGTAATAAACCTGAGTTGCCGTAACTAAAATTAGGAGGCAGTCCCTGCCATGGACCCAGCAATCACTAATGCACCCCATAGCCATGCCCTGGTTGCTAAGGACTGACCTGTAAAAGCATGTGGAAGGGTGAATAAAAAAAAACAGCATTCCACCCCTGCCAGGGAAACAAAGGCACCCCAAACTAGCATACTCTGCAGGGGAGCTGTATACCAATGGCAGGGAGAATGTAAGATCTCATTTGCTTCCCTAAATTCATTGGCACTTCCCGGGATAACGTCACTTGTTCAGTAGCCCCTTCCATTCGTAGATATTCATTTATTTATATCCAGTGTGATGGGCCAGGCATGTAGTATTCAATATTACTGTTGAAGTCAGTGTATTCTGTGCTCTTAGGTTCGTCTTTATGTAAATTCTTCGGTTTTTATTGAGTTTTACAGTGGAGATATATTTAGTGGCATTGGAAAGACTTTTTTTTTACTAAAACTTTATGTAATATTGCCCAGCTTAACCTAACAGTTTTACACCTGTTCTAGGCTGTTGGGCTCAGCTGGGTTGGATTGTTTGTAAACTTATCAAGATAAAGCATCTTTCCAGTTTAAAATATAACTCGGTTGCATGATCCTCTTAAAAAAAAATTGACAGTACTTAATTTGGCTATTATGTAAATTTCCCACAACAGATAGCTATTTTTCTATTGCTATAAATAACCTGTTAAACGATTTGTCCTGGGTAAAATGTACGTAATGACTGTTGATGGGTTCAGATGCACTGTTCAACATAAATGGCACTTTTGCAGAGTAGCAGTTGTCTGATGTTTTGATATTTCACTTTAAAATCCACAAGTCTCAACTCTGGAATCCATTAGATGAATATCTCCTTTGAATATCTCCTCACCATGAACCACATTATCTGCTGCTTTCACCACATGTGGAAATTGTTCTTTCTCTAAGCAGGAGCAAATGTGTCCACCTTGGTGTGTTAAGACATAAAATGAAACATTTTGTATGAGGTGGATGGACAGTTTATTGTAAATACGTACATGTAAGGTTATTTAGGCACAGGTACACGTAAATACACTTGTACATAGTGTAAATTACCTAGGATAACCCAGAAACGTCAGTGAGGCTGCGGGAATGAGAGATAAGCTCTGAATATATGATACCATAGCTGTATGACTCTAGTGGGTTTAGTACTTCTTTATTATAATAATACAATGCCGTAAAACTTGACCCTTAATAAATATTTTGCATTTCAGACCCCTTTGCTGATGCAGCACGTGGGACAGATGAGGGTGTCCAGGATGGCCTTGTGCATATAAGGCAAGTTTGTTTAATATTATCCTGTTGTATGAATGTGAAATGGAAGATTTTTAAATATTTTGCAATGGTAAGATTGCTGGTATTATTTTATTCATAACTCTGTAAGCTGATAGATAAACCATACTAATACTTATATTTACTCTCTTGCGTGTTTCACAGTCGGGGAATTTTAACCCTTTCAGGGTCCGGATTCCCGATCTGAAACTTATGAAACGATAATCTTTTTTTTCGGAGGTAATGAGACCAAAAGTTCAAAATTGATGG
>NC_091386.1:5320446-5365446 GCF_038502225.1 Cherax quadricarinatus
ATTGTATTAGTACACAATTTTCCCTGCCTTCCAATGTGTCATGTGCCATTATTCTTGACCTCGTCACACACCAACCTATCAAACATGTCATTTATAAATTGGGGACATTTTGGGTAATTATTAATTTAGTTGTGTTTTAATTATTCTATATTGTTATAGCTGTATAGTCCTTGTGGCTTAGCGCTTCTTTTTGATTATAATGTTATAATGCATCTTGAAAATTGATCAGAATCCAGCAGCGCAATGGCCGAAAGACGCTCACTACGGTGCAGGGTCTGTCTTCGGACTATGATCTGAAGAAGATTGTGCGTGCTTGCAAAAAGGAATTTGCATGCAACGGCACAGTGGTAGAGCACCCTGAATACGGAGAAGTAAGTGCAATGTCTTTAATATTGATAATAGATTGAGTGCAAAAAATTACTTACCAATTTCTAACTCTTTAGTTTTGCAACATTTTCTTTAAATTTTGTTACACATTAGCAGTCTCCCACTAATGTAGGGTTAGGGTTATTTACCCTTCCCTCCCAATATTTGCTTTCTTGCCACCTGTATGAAAAATGCAATACATTTTAAAGGCTTCTATACCATACTGGCCTGGCCTTTGGCCAAGCTTCATCTCTAACTAGGCTGTTGTTGATAGTGGCATGTTGGCAATTATCAATTTTGTAGCCTGTTTTTGTTTCTAGGAGGTTGTTACTTGCTTTTTTTTTTTTTTTTTTATTGGTTTGTGGCAGATTACCTTGGTACAATGTTGTTTATCATCATTTTACTTGTACATTTGGTTAGTTGAAATCTGTTTTAATGTAGCCCCATTCTTTTATAACTTCATGTTATACTTAGCATTTGTCCAGGTTTTTTAGTACTTTCTTTTTTATATGAACTTAGCTTTTTGAAGGTTTTCCTTGGCAGTTATTGGAAAAGAATATTGATTGTTGGTTTAAGAGCATAGCCAAGAGCCTTCTCTATTTCAACTAACAAATATGAAAATTATAAACTTAGTTTTTAGACTATTTTTTTCCTCCCTAAACCTTATTCATGTGAAATGAAACATGGTACAGACGAGTTTTTCAAAGGACCATATATCAATTTTTGTCACTTTCCTTCTACAGTACCTTACTGTACAAACATGACAATTACCAGTTTTCTGTTAAGCAAAATTTCTTAATGTCTAGCATGTTAATATCCATTTTTTTTCCATTCCTATAGGATTTTGCACTTTAAATAGCTTCAGTTTGGAATTAGGCATTCAAGAGTTACATGAACTGGCATTAGTGTTATGGCATGTTGTTCTTGCACTGTACTAATTGAAGATATTAGGATTACTATCTGTTGTGCCTTAATGCATTTAATCTTGTCAGTATTGTATGTCATTCACATTTAATTTCTTGAAGGAATGCCAACAAATTATAGATTGTATTAATATAAAAATGAGTTTTTATACTTGGTTCAAGTATTTGAGTCTCATAAAACTGCCTTTTTACAGGTGTTGCAACTACAGGGTGACCAGCGAGAAAATATTTGCCAATTTTTGACGAAGGTGGGGCTGGTTAAGGCTGAGCAAATAAAGGTGCACGGCTTCTAATGCCCCACCAACACTTGCCACGACCCTGCTGTCCAGAGTCCTGGGCATGCCACAAATTTCCCAAAGTGTCACACAAGACTTAATTCCCCTCTGCAACTACCACAACTCCTTCATAACCATGTGATTTAAGTGTACATCTGGTCCCATGCCATTGAGGTAGTAATTTTATATTTTAAATATCAAGATCCTTTCTATGATCCCAGCCGGAGCCAAGAGTTCCGGGTCTGGTGGAGAACTGTGCCAGGCACATTAATACTGCGTTAATAAAGTCGCCGTGGGAGTGGCAGTGGAGGGGAGGGATGCGGCCAGTGGCCGTAACCACGCCAACAACAGTAGTATCCAGGTGCCAACATGCCCCTGAGCAATAATATCTATATTATGAAAGATTTTACAAGATATTCATAACTTCTTGCCTCCCAATAGGAAATGTACACTTGTACAGAATATACTTGACACCTTTAAAACTAGGATGTATCTGGATAATTGTATAGATGTGTTTCGAGAATGATTGTTTGTGTTAGAGCGAGCGCAAGGTCTGCATTGATTTTCCAGGCTGTTATTTTTCTACATAAGGATTATTGAAATTGGTTTTTAATGTCTGTTTTATGTTTGTTTGGTGTCTAGTGCAGCTTGTCAGTGATGTATAACTATATAGAAATCTTAAAATAAAAGGGGAAAATCCAGTGTGAATTTAAACCCTCCCTCATAAGTTTATTCATTAAACTGTGTACTGTACTATGCTTGTTAATTGTTAGAGAAAGGAATTGAAACATTGCCTTTATAACAGCACTTTGGCATGTGGGGGGACCCCCCCCCCCCTTGTTTCTTTATTGGCCGAGCTGTTTGTTACTTGCTTTCTGTAGCCACAAAACTGACAAGTGTCTATTAATAGGTGAATAGGGAAAATAGCTTTTCAGAATTGCCCACTTAGTTTCCTCGGATCAGGTCAGAAAACCCCTTGCTCTTTCCCAGGTGTTGTATAACCCATATGGTTTTTTTTTTTTTTTGTTAACGCTTTCAGTGTCATGACCCCTGCTCGCAAACTTGCTCCCAGGGTTGAATTTTCAGGAAAAAAAAATATTCATCCTGTGAAATAAGAGAATCATTTTGTGAAGGTAATGAAACCAAAAGTACGAAATTTGATGGGAAACTCGTGGAATTGTGCTCTTGCAAAGTTAGTGGTCTCTGCGATATTTATACATTGGCATTTTTACTCGCTTTACACTATTTTTGGCTAATTCCATTGTTCTAGTCGACCAAACTCTGCTAATTCACTAGTATTCCTTCTATTCTGTCGAATGAGTACAAGAAACTGCCCATTTACTTATTTCAACTACCCAATAATGAGATGAGAAATTGGTAATTTGGCCCATTTTACACAAAATTCAAAAATTGCAAATTTGAAAATAGGGTCCACTAAATAAAAATTTCCTCTGCTCCTCAGTCACATCTCCAGGCCCCTCTTATATTTCACTTGCTATTCATTTTGAATTTTTATTCACACAAAATTTACTTTTATGGATACGTGCTACATTATTGTAATTGTACAAATGTTAGTGCATTCCAAAATGCAGTTGGACGTGTATTATACATGGTATACATTTACAGTGCAAACTGAAAAATCATGGATTGTGCTGCAATTACTTTTATATAAAATTAGAGGAAAACTACATGACTGCAAGCAGCCTGCTACATCAACACAGTTGACCATGCATTAGTGTATTCTGAAATGTTGGCAAAAATCTAAAATTTCTACTATGAGCTCAACTTCAGGCTACTTTGTCCTGAAACTATTCAAAATCATGTCTATTTCTGTAATATATCTTCCACTCTTAAGTGAGGCCAAGAAACACAATACAACCATAAAAAAATACACTGCAGAGTTGCAGTTTTAAACCAGTTTTTTTTTTCCCCCTCCTGCACTGGTTGCTGCAGGATTTTTTTTTTTTTATATGGTGTGCACTTACTACATAGACCCATTCTTATATGTAGTCTCAAATTACTGCTCACAGCTTATGAGGGCTGAGCTCATGGCATCATACTACTGGACTGACACTGGTTTCAAAGCCGTGATACAACTGTACTGACACTGAAAGGGTCGATCAGACATCCTAAATATTGTCATAGTGCATGGGGAATAGAAGTTAATATTTGATGAAATACAACTTTACCATTTCCTTCAAGGGCATGCATATAATTGCTGGATTAGAAAAAAGTGTTGGAATTAAAAGCTATTATGTACAGTGTATTTACAATGCAAAGTGAAAAATCTTGGGATTGTGCTGTAATTACTTTTATATAAATTAAAGAAACTCCTTGACAATGCAGTGCTGCATCAATAGAGTTGATCATGCATCACGAGTCAAACCTGTAGTTCACTGATCATACTAAGTTGCCCATCCATTAACAGGTTTGGGGAATTGTAAACTATTACCCACTACATGGCATACATCTATAGATGAGCAGCAGAATGTGCAGGTTTGGCTTTCAGATGAGGTGCCTTACTTTGAAGGACTTGAACCATGGAATTTGAGCCACCTTTATAATAATAATATTAACCAAAATGCTGTGACCCCTATGATTTTAGCATTTCCCCAGGAGTAATATAATCAGTCCTACCAAGAAGTGTCAACCATAGCCATTTGCTTGGAATGTCCCATTATTGTATGCAAGGGGGGAGCAGTAAACCTGTAGTGGTCATAATGGAGAAAATTACTCAATCTAAGGGAAAATCTTGTCAAATTTCTTGGATAATGTCCATCACCAAGTCCTCTACTTTGAGGGGCACGTGGCATGTGTTTGATTTTTAACCTTTAGTTTGCTTTTACTTAGCTCATTAAACTTACCACTTTTGCACTGAAGAAATACAAAATATCCCTGTGGCACATTTTAACACTTCACCTTGATTAAAAAAAAAAAATTGGTGTAATTTACAACCATGCTTTCTTACATACCTGGTAACATCAGGTGTTATTACCCATTTGTAGAAACAAGGGCAAAATAAAGCTCATGGTGTTTATTTAGTTTTCCCTTTCCAGTGGATGAATTACATTATGGGGAAGTACTTAACCCACTTGGGTCATTCAATGCTTGGAGACTGAGGAAACAATTGTTTAACCAAATGAAGGGTAGTTTCAATAACCTGGAAAAAGAACATCCATAGTATTAGCTCCTTGTTTAGCTTATGATTATTTCCTGTTGTAAAGGGTCCAACACCTGCTCTTTTTAGAGTATATACATCTTGAAGGGTGATCAATAGCAGCTATAATGGGAAAGACAAATCTCGTCAGCTATGGCATATCCAATGCTTTCAGCATTTGCAGTTTTGTTTTCATTTGTATCACCTAAAAGTTGGCTAATGTTGCATAGTTTCTCACTGGTATTCTCTTGATTTTTTTTTTTTGTTTGTTTTTTTATCAATGTTGACTCTTAAAACATTCTCATTGTTTTATGCCCTTACTATTGTATTAATTTACACTGTGGGACTTATTGCAGTGTTACCCCAAATATTGGCAGGTCTATGGAACCATTAAAAAGTGACTTGCTCGTGTTAACTAGAAATGCGACATAACAGAAGTTGGGAATATGAAGAAATGGGATGAAGTCTTAAGGTCTGGATAGCCTGTAATGCACCTGCAAGTCTGACAACCACGACAACACGATAGACATGAGAATTTTGTACAACTGCTGTGAAAACACCAAGTCTAGTAAACAATGATGGCTTTTGTTAGGAAAACCTATACACATCCACCACCAGGAAGTTTAATACCAGTGGCATAAAAATAAGAATGGAAGTAATCACAAAAGAACAAATGTGATGTTATAGCAGGCAAATGAGCTTTCACACACGAACTAAACTGTTAGTCTTAACAGTATGATGCAGGATGAATGTACATGGGAGGACCTCAGTTTTAGGAAAGTCTGTCCAACTTTTGGAGCTGTTGGTAATGTCAGTTCTCAAGAGCAGCACTGTCCTCGAGTAAGACGTCATAGATATTTAGGCAGATTATCATGGAGTGCTAAACCTGTAGTATTACACAACGCATGTGGGGGAGAGGGGGATGATGGAAGGTATTCAGGCTCAATTTAGGGAATCTGAGCACAGATCCAATTTCCTAGATCAAGAGCCCCTCACCAGCAGGAGAGTAAGACTTCCAAACACAACAGCTAAATTACCATTATTATTATTATAATCAAAAAGAAGCGCTAAGCCACAAGGACTATACAGCAGCTAAATTACCAGAAAAGTGAATTTTAATTAGTGCGCCTGATGATAGATGGGTCAATCTAAGTTATGATGGATTGTGTGACATGATTAGTATCATACGTAAATATTGAGCACTTTTTGGCATGAAACTGGGCTGCGGGGCAAGACGCCTGGAACCCCCTCCAGGTATTATGCTGTAATAAATAAATAAAAAGTATTGATGTACAATGGCCATACAGTGCTGCAGGGAAGTAATGTATAAAGGCCAAGTTAGGAGAGGGTAGGCATATGGCAAGCTAGGGATTAGCACAAGAAACATTTAGCACTTCCTTTTGATTATAATAGCAATGCAAGAGATAAACTCTCATCAAAGTTGCAGCAACAGGTTTTTTTTTTTTTTCCAAGTCATACAGTGCTGCAGGGAGGGGTGTGAGGAGGACTGTAGATGAGGAAAGTGAAGGGTAGGAGTGTGCAAGAACAGGGGGTTAGAGAAGTATACAAGAGAAAATAAAATCAGTTGATACAACTAGTTTTTGCAAGTCAAAAATGGATGGGGGGGGGGGTAAGGGGAGGGGGTTTAGAGTGCATCAAGGTGGAACTTTCCCCGAGGTCAATCTCCTGTGCTGGGTGGCAAAAATGGCTGACTAATTGTGTGTGCCTGTTGATAGGTTGTCAAAATCATTGAAAAATAATCATAGTAGAGTATGGAATATCCCTACGGGCAAGTGGGAGATCATGAACAGCTGAAGTGGCTGACTTTCTAGTTACTGGATTACCTATTATGCACTGTACGAGTCCAACAATGACAAACTATGATGTAGACATCAACACAATGTGTATAACAGCTATGAGAACTGCATACAACTTTGCTGATAAAACACTAAACATATGAATGACTTCAGTTGATTTTGTCAGGAAAAACTAGCATATCGAATTGGATTTGTGCTCCAGTTCCCCAAATTAAGCCTGAATGCCTTCCACATCCCCCCCCCAGGCGCTGTATAATCCTCTGGGTTTAGCGCTTCCCCCTTGATTATAATAATAATATCTAACACCATCTGGGGGCTTTGAACCACCAGTGAACTCTGCGATATCAGAATGCAAACAAGTGATCAAGAAAGAATGCGTGAAGTTAGAGCAAGCAAGTGAGCTTTCACACATGGAAGTTGTAAAGAAATTTATATACACGAATTGTCATCACCTGGAGAGGGAGAAAAGGAAGATGCAAGGCGAATATCGAGAGAAGCCGAGTGAATACTGAGAGGAAAGGGGTGTTTTATTAATCAGAAAATTGTACAGGCAGACTGCTGCACGGTCAGCAGTACCTGACCTACCAGTTTCATATAGAGGTGTTACATTTACCGACTATTTTGCTGCAATAGCTACCCACCTTCACACCCGTTGGCCTAATCTACTCTAACAAACTTCAGTCTATTAAACCGAGTATAGGTAACTGGCCACCTTGTCATCAGTGTCGAGGTTGGGAGACTACTCTCTCCCGTCTTCGCATTGGCCACACACTTTACTCATGGGAAGGTGCCCTGTTCCTCTCTGTTAGCAGTGTCAAGTTCCAGGATCGATTAGCCACATTGTTAGACTGCCCTCTATCAACGAGCACACACAATTTACATCCGTCGTCGTCTCCACTCTACTGCTCTCTTTACCTTCCCTTCTTTCTGATGGACCCTCCTTTAATCCTGACTCTCACTGACTTCTTCACAACGACTGATTTACTCCACAAACTCTGATGATGATACCTTTCTACCCCAATCTCTTGCTGCCCTCTACCCTTTCACCATCCACTGCCCCGCTGTTCTCCGTAACCTATTACTCATCCATCTCCCTTTTGCCACCCGATACTCCCGCTTCCTTCCTTCCTGCCCTGCAGCGCTGTATAACCCTTGTGGTTTATCGCTTCTTTTTTATTATAATAATCAAAATTAAATGCTAAACCCACCAGGGTCATACAGGGTAGGGTGTGAACTGTGTAGTATGTTTGATCTGAGACTAGCAACGGTGGAGAGTACAATGGAGGGATTATTAAAATCAAAAGCGCTAAGCCTACCAGGGTCATACAGCGCTGGAGGGTAGGAATTGATGCAGGATCTAAGGATAAGTAAGGGTGGAGATGACAAAGGTAAGTTAGGAGGGGCCGTGAGGAGTGCTTACTAAAGGAAGGATTATCAAAGTGTCTAATAAATCAGTTGCTGTCAAAAAAATCGAAGAGGCAGTCTGTCACAGGTGGGTCTGTCAACAAGGAGGGAAGATGAAGCGTGTTAGTGGTGACGATAGACAGGACAGTCCAATAGAATATGGATAATTGAAACAAGAACTACACATTTCTAACAAAGTAGAACGACACCTCTCCACGAGATACCCATGAGTTAGAAGTGTGTGGCCGATGCGAAGAAGTCTCTTCCCAACCTTGGTATCAATGACAAGAAGGCCAAAAACTCGAACTTAGTTTGATAGAATGTTGCTTGTTACGGGTCATACCAGACCAACGGTTGCGAAGGTAGGCAGAGATTACAGCAAAAGTCATTATTATTATAATCAAAAAGAAGCGCTAAGCCACAAGGACTATACAGCGCTGCAGGGCAGGAAGGAAGCGAGGGCATCAGGTGGCAAAAGGCACTGATGACAAGAAGACGGCCAGTAACCTATGCTCGGTTTAATAGAATGAAGTTTGTTACCGAGCAGAGTTGACCAACGTTGCCAACGGATGCAAAGGTGGGTAGCTATTGCAGCAAAATAGTCCAGAAATGCAACACCTCGATAGGAAATTGGTAGGTCACGTACTGCTGACCGCACAGCAGTGTCTGCCTGTTCATTGCCCTGTACGTCGACATGATCAGGGAACCAACAAAAAACTATCTTTGTTTGGTAGAGATACGGCGTAGCCAAAGTTGGATACGGAGAACTAGGGGATGAGATGTATCAAATTTTCGTATAGCCTGTAGAGCACTAAGGGAGTCTGAGACTACTACAAATGATGACACAGGCATAGATGCAATACGAATAAGTGCTGCAAGAATGGCATACAGTTCAGCAGTAAAAATGCTAGCTGAAGATAGTAAATGCCCCCGCACGACGCTGTCCGGAAACACTGCTGCGAATCCGACGCCCTCTGAAGACTTAGAGCCATCTGTGTACACAGCGGTGGCATGAGAATGGGAGTGGAAGTGATCAAGAAAAAGAGCGGGAAGCCACCGTAGGCAGTTGAGCTTTCGAGCAAGAGAGTGAGAAAGAACAGACCCGAACAGCTGGAACTTCCCAGGGGGGTAAGGAAAAGTGAGATGCTACATGAACATATAAAGGTGGTAACTGAAGGGAAGACAAGAGTGAATGTAGGCGAAGAGAAAAGGGACGGAGCAAACGGGGGCGGCGAACGAATAATGTCTACTAATATCGGTGACCATTCTATAAATGGAAGGATTGTGTAGATCCTGAGAGCGTACATAGTAGCGAAGGCAATGGGCATCACGGCGATCAGACAAGGATGGAACATTTGCTTCTGTATAGAGGCTCTCAACAGGGGAAGAGCGAAAAGCACCAAGGCACAAACGTAATCCTTGGTGATGGATAGAGTTAAGGCTAGAGAGAGTAGCAGGAGAGGCCGCGGAATAAATCTGGTCACCATAATCGAGTTTCGATAAAACGAGGGCTGAATGTAGGCGAAGCAGAGTTCGACGATCAGCTCCCCAGGAAAGATGAGCAAGGGTTTTAAGAAGGTTTAGCCGGCTGTGACAAGTTGCCTTCAGAGAGGTTATGTGAGGTTTCCAGGATAACCGTCGGTCAAAGAGAAGGCCTAGAAACCTGACTATCACGTTCGGGGATACAGGAACCATAGAGATATAAAGGATGATCGGAGATAACAGAGCGTCTAGTGAAAGTAATTTGGTGAGTTTTGGTACTTGAAAATTTAAACCCAAGCGTGGTGGCCCAAGTGGAAACACGGTCGACCGCATGCTGGAGAGAAACTGCAATAAGATGACAGTCAGCGCCTGCACAAGCAATAGCGAAGTCATCAACATAGAGTGATGACCAAATATTGGGTGGAAGAACAGAGGCCAAATCATTTATAGCAAGGAGAAAAAGTGTTGTGCTTAGAACACATCCCTGAGGGACACCTTCAGCTTGGACGAAGTCCGGGGAAAGAACATTATTGACTCAAACACGGAAATGTCTGCCAGTTAAAAAGTTCTTAAGGATGGTAGATTGCCTCGGAGGCCTAAGGAATGGGCCTGGGCCAAAATATTATACCTCCAAGTTGTGTCATATGCCTTCTCAAGGTCAAAAAATATAGCAATAACTGAGTGATTATTCGCAAAGGCATTACAAACATACGTATCCAAGCGTAGTAAGGGGTCTATGGTAGAACGACCCTTACGAAAGCCATATTGACTAGCGGAGAGACTGTTGTGCGTCTCTAAATACCACATTAAACATAGATTTACGAGACGTTCCATCACTTTGCAAACTGCACTAGTAAGAGCGATGGGGCGATAGTGGGAGGCATCATGTCCTGTAGTACCCGGTTTGCGGAAAGAGAGAACAATGGCAGATTTCCACAGCTGGGGATGCAAAGTAATAAAGGAGTCTGACAATTACAAACTGAAGTAGGGACAAGATGCAATACGGATAATTGTAGTGAGAATGGTATACAATTTAGCTGTAAAAAATGCTGAAAGTCTAATAAATGACCTCGCACCACACTGTCAATAAACTGCTGTAAACCCAACACTCAGAGGATTTAGAACCATCAGTGTACATTGCAATGGTATGAGAAACTAGGTCGGAAGAAAAAGCCCGCGAAGCAACTAAGGATTTGGGCTTTCAAACACGGCAGGAGGGAAGAACAGACAAGAACTGTCAGAACTTCCCAAGGGGGAAGGAGTAAAAGTTAGAGGCTAGACAAACATACATCACAATCGTTCAAGGATGGGACATTTGCTTTTGCATAGAGGCTCTTTAGGGAAGACATGTCGGGCAACCACTCTCACCCATTTAAAAATTAAGGAATGCTCTGTGGTCCTATCGTAATGATATCGGCCCCCATGCAATGCTTACTCAAGGTTTGAGGTACAGAATGTGAAGCTGCAGTTAAAACTGACAAAGTAAGTTTAGCGCTTCTTTTTTATTATAATAATAACAATAGTGTAACAGCTCATCAGTAGAGGATGAAGAAGGGTCCTCATTAAAAGCAGTTTGGGGCAAGTACAGGTCCCAATTCCTGCGTTCAAATTGCTAACGTGGGCTTCGAGGAGTGAGAATATGAATGGAAAAGGAGGATAGGAAAATAATCGCTGTCATGTAAATTTGGAAGCCCAGACCAAGTAGTCAAGTGCAATTGATGCAGAAATAGAGATATCAATACAAGATTATTATAATAAAAAAGAAGCGCTAAGCCACTATCAATACAAGGGATATTGAATGCGAGGCTCAAAATGGGTGCGAGTACCAGTATTTAAAACATGGAGGGGAAGATTATTATTATTATTATAATCAAAAAGAAGCGCTAAGCCACAAGGACTATACAGCGCTGCAGGGTAGGAAGGAAGCGAGGGCATCAGGTGGTAAAAGGGCGGTGGATGAGTAATAGGTTACGGATAACAGCGGAGCAGTGGATGGTGAAAGGGTCAGACTGAGGTAGAAAGGGCTGTGGGGAGTGCATAAGGTATCATCATCAGAGTTTGTGGAGTAAATCAGTCGTTGTCAAGAAGTCAATGAGAGAGGATTAAAGGAGGGTTCATCAGCAAGAAGGGAAGGTAGAGAAAGAGTAGTAGAACGAAGACGGCGGAGGTAAATTCTGCGTGCTCGTTGATAGAGGGGGCAGTCTAACAGAATGTGGCTAATCGATACAGGAACTTGACACTGCTCACAGAGAGGTACAATGTGCCTCTCCATGAGATACCCGTGAGTAAGACGAGTGTGGCCAATGGGAAGACGTGAGAGAGTAGTCTCCCAACCACGGCACTGATGACAAGAAGACGGTCAATAACCTATGCTCGGTTTAATAGAATGAAGTTTGTTACCAAGCAGAGTTGACCAACGTTGTTGCCAACGGGCGTGAAGGTGGGTAGCTATTGCAGCAAAATAGTCCAGAAATGGAATACCTCTATAGGAAATTGGTAGGTCATGTACTGCTGACCGCACAGCAGTGTCTGCCTGTTCATTGCCCTGTACGTCGACATGACCAGGGACCCAACAAAAAATAATATCTATGCTTCGTATTATTATTATAATCAAAAAGAAGCGCTAAGCCACAAGGGCTATACAGCGCTGCAGGGTAGGGAAGGAAGTGAGGGTATTGGATGGCAGAAGGGAGGAGGGATGATCAGTAGGTTACAGAAAACAGCGGGGCAGGGGATAGTATGGGGGTAGAGGGTAGCAAGAGATTGAAGTAGAAAGGGCTGAAGGTATCAGAATTTGTGAAGTAAGTCAGTTGTCAAAAAGTCAATGAGAGAGTCTGGATGAAAGGTGGGTCCATCAGCGAGAAGGGAAGGTAAAGAGAGAGCAGCAGAGCGAAGACGACGACGGAGGTAAATTCTGCATGCTCGTTGATAAAGTGGGCAGTCCAACAGAATGTGGCTGACTGATAATGGAACTTGGCAATTCTCAGAGAGGAGCAGGGCGCCTCTCCATGAGATATCCATGTGTAAGACGAGTATGGTCAATGCGAAGACGGGAGAGAGTAGTCTCCCAACCTCGACACTGGTGATAAGAAGACAGCCAGTAACCTATATACTCGGTTTAATAGATTGAAGTTTGTTGCCGAGAATAGTAGACCAACGTTGTTGCCAACGGGTGTGAAGTTGGGAAGATATTGCAGCAAAATAGTCCATAAATGGAATACCTCTACATGAAACTGGTAGTCATGTACTGCTGACCGCGCAGCAGTGTCTGCCTGTTCATTGCCCTGTACGTCAACATGACCAGGGACCCAACAAAAAACAATATCTTTATGCTTGGTAAAGATGCGGCGTAGCCAAAGTTGGATACGGAGTACTAGGGGGTGAGATGTATCAAATTTTCTTATAGCCTCTAGAGCACTAAGGGAGTCTGAGACTACCACAAATGATGACACAGGCATAGATGCCATATGAATAAGTGCTGCAAGAATGGCATACAATTCAGCAGTAAAAATGCTAGCCGAAGATAGTAAATGCCCCCGCATGATGCTGTCCGGAAACACTACTGCGAATCCGACGCCGTCTGAAGACTTAGATTATTATTATAATCAAAAAGAAGTGCTAAGCCACAAGGGTTACTGAAGACTTAGAGCCATCTGGGTACACAGCGATGGCATGAGAATGGGAGTGGAAGTGATCAAGAAAAAGAGCGGGATAGTAGTGCACACAAGAAGTGCACTTTCGTTAAGTTCCATCAGGAAAAGGATCAGATGAATGTAATAAAACAGCCTGACAGAGGATGGATAACAGCAGAGCATAATTTAGATTCTTGTATATAGACACCAACAGGGTGAAACCTGGGAGAGCAACACCTGAAGCCTCAGTTATTCCACTGTAAGCAAGCCATGATTTGCAAGAAAAGCATATCTGGAATCTGAAGCAGCAGGAAGCGACTGGAAAGAAGGGGACTATGAACCTCTACACTCGCAACAGAACCAGTAAAAGGTAAAGAACTTGGTAGAGACTGGAAAGGATAAATGTTTAGAAAGGCTATGTGAAGGGGTAAAAGGCGGTTTGAACTTTGGAGAGGTTTAGACTTCAAAGTAGAGACGAGGGGAAGGTGTAGCAGTGCAAGGTCTAGTAGACAAACATGCGAGTGAGCAAGATGAAGATTAGGCATTGAGGTAGGGACCTTGTTAGCGAGGACTGGAAAAGTTCAAGGTGACTGAGGAAGTTGTGACAATTGAGTGGAAGTAGGTACTACCGAGGTTCGAGTCTTGCTAACTCTAGAATAATAAAGTTGTGGAAGTCTCCCCTGGAGGTGAAGATGAGACTGCCAGAAATACACCAGTCATCCGAAAGATACTTAAAGCTGCCACCCCAAGAAACGGAGAGGGAATAGGACATCCTCAGTTGATCCAGATTCCATGGCATTCTAGGAACTAGAATGCCTGAGGGAAGAACCCCAAAGGTTGAAAACAGGAAGGGGATTGGGAGGGGAAGGATGGGATAGGGAAGAGGGGATTCGGGAGTATTAGGTTCGGTCTGAGGAAGACCAAGAGAGCCAATTCCTCAGACCAATAGCCTCTTTACCGCCCTCATAAAGAAGATAATGGAGGGAGAGTCTGTAAGGGCAGCTAAGAGATTTAGGAAGGTTCAAGCACTTTCAGGATATATGGCAAACAGAAGACCAAGTAATTCGACTATCCTGTTCAGGAATACGAGAACCATATAGTCATAAAACAGAGGGACAACTAGACATCTTGTGAAAGTAAACTGATGTGATTAGTAACAAAAATTAAAACCCATGGAGTTTCCCAGTACGAAGCACCATCAATAACATTTTTTAAGACTGAGCGCCTGAACATGCTACAGAAAATTTTCGAGACGACCCAATACTGATAAAGAACAAAAATAAGGTTATTAATAGCAAGCAGAAATAGTAATAAAGATGTACACAGGGAACAAATGAGAGGTAAATTATGGCAGTTAGAGTTTGAACAGATTACATATGCAATAAATGGGAGGGCAACTATTAAGCTTTACCAATTTAGCAATTGTTAAGGCTATGAAAGACAACAGAAAAAAAAGACCTTTTGCATCTCTACAATTCTACACAGACTTGCAACTACATACCATTCCCACCTAGGAAAGGTAACTGCTTGCAGTGATTACAAATGTAAAGTATGTGAAAGGGCTTTTCATATAGTCAAACTAGATGATTGTGGGTCACATTCTAAAGGAGCCCAACCAAAGTCAACATTGATGAAGGACAAGGCACACTATTTTGACAAGTTGGTCACTTTTTTTTTCTTTTACCAATAACATCAGATTCCAACCTTATCCAGGTAAGGAATGAAAATTTTCACACAAGTTTTTTTTATATATAATACAGTAGATTGTGAAAATGCTGAGTAAATCTGTGGACAGCTCACACACACAGCCAATGAAATAATTTTTAATTAAACATTTGTTAAAAAGGCTCATTAAAAACTTCTCCACTGAAAACCACATGCGAAATTTATTTGCCAAATTAATATTTTAACAGAAACAAAGAGGTTGTTTTGTGTTGAGCGAGTGAGAGAAAGGTAATGATGACGTAGTGACAGCATTGGAAGTGTTCTTACAGACTACTACTTTATATACCCTGGCTTACTCCTTCACAAAGTCTGTCCAGAGAATCACTCGAGGAGATGGAGTTTTATACATCTGAAGTATCAAGTTTAAATACATGTTGAGATCACATTCACACACACTTCATACATCTTGCATATTGGCATCAATATTATGTATAACCACTTTGAACAAAAAATTAACGAGGCGCACAGAATATCAGGATTATTAACATCATATGAGAGCAAATATTACATCATTATTATGATGACAATATAGTTATCTCCATATCAGATGATGGAGCATGAACAGGAAGCTTCCACATGGCTACCTCACCAAAATACAGTGGAATCATAGTGGAACATTACACGACCAAGTTACAAATTCATGGATATTGTACCACTGACAAGCAGCATGACTGACATTCAAACCTTGGACTGGAAATAATCTCATAATACACATTCAAAACAAGCATAAATATTACCCTTGCAACACAGCACCTAAACTCAGTGAAATACTGCCCTCAACAACCACTTCAAGTGCTCATTCACTGCATATGACTGTTCCTGAATTCATGCTCTCAATGGTTGTCTTACAGGAAGCATCATCTATATTTTCACAAGGACAGATGACTTTATATAATAGTTAACCATTTAACCTGCATACCTTCAGGCTGTATGTATGTATGTATGTATGGGAACACTTATTTGACTGCTCAACAGCGTAAGGCAAATAATTTTCCACTAACTTTTCTGTGCTTTCACTTTTGAGCCAGACTGTATCTAGCCCTAGTGACAAGAAAGTAATTATCTAATTCTCCTTCACATCAGGTGCATCAACTATATCAAACTACCATGGGTATATGTCAAAAAATATTAAATTTCCAGTCATTTTTTTTTACCTAGGTATATCACTCACAAATACAGGATACTACTTTTGCCATTTTAATTTTCTAGTGAATAATTACATCATGAACTTCAAAAGGCAACCTCCACTACAGGAAACTTGCAGATGTCTCGGCTTACTTTCCTCCCGAAGGTCCCTCGTCTGTTGACTTGGTATTTATCACAAAGATTTTTAAAATGACTATAAACAGTGAATAAAATTGCGCCAAAGAATAAATACCCAACCCGAGCTGAATTACATAAACAACTTAATGTGTTGACCCTAAATGCAATAATTCAACAAGGGCTCTACATAAATCCTCAATGTTCCAAATATCATTTAGAGCACTCATTACCTTTGGAAACACTGCACAGCAAGAAATGGAGAGAAAATGGGAAGGATGCTTTACATACATTCTAGGCTTCACATATATTAATTTAAAGAGGAAGGTACCTTGCTAACTTTAGCAATGACTGACAAATATGAGAAAAGAAAAAAAAAAAAACGAGGCAATAAATTACTAAGGCTTATTTTCCCTGCTAAAAATCATGAGAACGGACACATGGACCTCTGCTTCACTTCACTTGGTCACAAATACAATACAGGTTACACCCTGAATACTCAGCCTTTGGCAGCAACCTTCAAATAATTGCCTTTACTTGTGCTATAGATGGGTAAAAGAAGTTTTGAAATTCATTAGAATATAACTTATTGAAATAGCATACTTTAAAACCATTCAGCAACTGTGAAACAAAGCTTTATAGATTTTAATGTAATAAAGTGATAAACTGGTTACAAAGTCTCAAACATCTAAGGTGAGGATAATTGTTACGAGATTTTCAGTTGCAGTCTCACCGTATGTGCTTGGGAGGAAATTGACATTGCTTGCAACATTCCTAGGCAATTTGAGCACAATGGTCACCCATGTTAGGACCTGGAGTCACACATACAGTTCAAGAATTATGAAATTATGTAAACAAAGAATAAAAACTTTTGTATATTAAAACACGTGCAACTGAAGGTAACAAAACTATTATTTAAATTATTAATAAACTTGTGTTGGAATTTGGCATTCTTGTATAAATAATACTTGCAGATCTATAAATGACCTTGTACTGTAACTCACCAAGTCAAAATTGTTAAAAAATATAAGCTACACAACACATCTGATAATATTTAAAGTCAATGTAACTACAGTGTCCTCAACAGCAACCTTGTGTGGACGTGAATTCATCACTCGCCAAACATACTTCAGTAAAGCCAATGTTCACACGCAGGGATCAAAGCAATTTATTGGCCAAAGGTTGACTGACCATCTTCGCATCAATCATTAAAATAAAACTACCTTTTTAGGCCGGCTCTCTCTCATTCTAAATGCTATAGGAGTATTATATATTTAATTTTGCAAGCAATTTACCTGCCAAGCTTTACTCTTACTTGGGATTAAGCTTTATGCCCACTGGTCAATAAGCTATTTGAGACGAGAGCACAACTATTTGCAATTACGAAGGCAAATGGAAAATATGGAAGCCATGACTTTGTAATAAAACTTTTGCTATCCAACATTCATAGACAACCAAATCCCTGGTAGTGTAAATGCTTCTGTAACGAGCACTTTTAAATGAAAATGCGCTCGAGTTTGCGTATTATACAACAGAGAATCAAGCTCAGGATAATTAACCAGACACCACCAGGCAGTCTTTCACTTACTCCCGTATACCAAGTTAACAGTTTAATGTACTTCGTAAGACCAAACCCTTGTTTAGGCTCACTATATGTATGGACAATTCATTTTCTGTACAATCTTCTTCCTCATGGAAATTTCCAGACATCAAGATCTGACAAATTTATCCAGCTGCAGGACACAGGCTGTCCAAAGAAAAACACTCCCTAAACAACCAACTAGCAACACATTTATTGTCACACGTCTGCAACGTAGCAGTTATTCCATTACATTAACACTTAAACCACTGAATTCAGAGTGTTAACTCACTTGTGTTCAATTTATCGATTGCATATCACCAGGACCATCAGAGGACCCAATGGTAAATGTTCCCTGACCTGTTTTAAATCCCCCCCTCCCTCCCAAGAGATGTCAAAAATGGTGTTTGTCACTGGCACACAATCACAACCTGGGTCACTGGGGACAGATGGCAGGGTCATAGTTATTCCCCTGGGACAGTGAATACCCTCACAATGTTTCTGATGTATAAACCCCCTTTTTCCTTTACAGGGATCAAGAATACTTCTCACAATGTGAAGAAACTTGTTCCTCTAGTCACAGCCAAAACATGGTAGGTGCCAATAATGCTACCATAGATGTTTACGATAACACATAAGCCAAAGTGTCTCGATAGACTTTTGGCCATGTGTGGGATCCTCACTTTAGCACCAGCGAGAAAGCCAGCATCCATGACTAACTAGTATGTCCAATGAGAGTACTGCTCACATCTTTGTAAATAGTCTTTTTTTTTTTTTTGATTCAGACAAGATAGACAAGCACTCGCATATACACAATAAGTGAATCAGCCACATAGTTTCTAGGGTGTGACTTTTTCACATTTTCAATAATGTACAAGGCTATCATAGTCAAAAATAAACTCTCAACTGTACAGGTAAGCAGGATTGCCCCACATTTGGCACCGGTCACACACTCTCCAGTTGGGCAAATTGCATACGGTAAACAGCATGGTCATGTCGTCAATATGTACACAAAATGGCAGACAGCGTAGGCACTGGAGAAGGATGATGCAGCCACATGCACTGCAGCAGCAGAACTGGGCAACTAGTGGGGTGTGGGAGCACCAGGCTGGGGACGTATCAAACTAGTGTACCACTCAGTAGCTGCCAGAGAACACCACCAACATGCAGTTACACCCAATTTGTAGTATGTTGGTATGTGTATAGGACAAGGCAGAACTAGCCAGGGTGTTCATATTATGTCTTATAGTCCCTGACTGTAGTCTAGTCCCCTTAGCCTGGTGGGCAGCCTCTGTCAATATGTCACTTCCAGTCTCAGACTTCACTTTGGTGACTTAGGTCTGGCAGAATCCCGTGGCCTGAATGACGAAGGCAAACGATTTTCCCGTGGGGGTCCATCCCTTCTCATGGGCTTGCAGTCTCGCTCACGGGGTAGCAAAACTTTCTCTGCAAAGTAATTAATACGTTAAAGCTAGACAATTGGCTACACAAATAAAAATAAAGAATGGAAGGAATGGAACATGTATCATTACCTAATAACATATTCCCTATTTTACAAAACTAGTCAGTATACTGTAGATTCTGGAAAAAAAAAAATAGAAAAAAAAATTAAATTTGATTTTTTAAATCAAGGATCAACTACTCAATTTCACAAATGTCACAGAAGTACTTCATTATATCTAAGTTATATTACAAATTATATTTACTAACACAGACTAGGTTTCTCTGGCAAGAACATATACAAATGTAATCAACAGACGTTTGAATAAAACAAAGCAGTTTGTAGATAGCTTCATAGAGAAGCTAATAATGAAAGTTATCAAAATTATTTATGGAATCAATTTCTAAAGATACACAATACCATGCAATTACTGTACTTCTGGTGTACTGCATTTATCACTCAAAAAATAAGACCACAAGACATGTTACAAAATGAACACAAATACCTCTTAAATAATTCACAAATTATATTTATAATAATCCATAAACACACTGAGTTCCTCAGCACTGTATGGAAAAAGGTGTTGATTTTAGAAGTGTGAACAATGAGGTCATTTGAAAAGGGCAAGTCAAAGACAG
The DNA here is from genome assembly GCF_038502225.1 of Cherax quadricarinatus. NCBI lineage: Eukaryota > Metazoa > Arthropoda > Malacostraca > Decapoda > Parastacidae > Cherax > Cherax quadricarinatus. The sequence goes on from NC_091386.1 coordinate 5,340,146, forward strand.
TGCAACAAGTCAGTTTCAGTTAAGAAGTCAGAGTCTGTACTGTATAAATCACAGGAGTTAGAAGTCAGAGTGCCTACAATGAAGATGGGACTTACTGAAGTGAGGTAAGTTAGAATCAAGGTATAGGGGCTTTGAAGATGTTGGATTTTTTTTTTTAATAAATGAGACAATCTATAAAATGAGGCACAAATGTTAACCTGAAAATTCTGAAGGGCAATGGGCATATCAAGACAGCCACAAGTCATGCTGAATGTACCGTACCTCCTCAAAGCAACCACAAGTCTCTCATGTCCAATACACTATCATGTAAATAGATTATCAATACTCTTACTACCTCAAACAAACAGCGATACCCACAACTGCTTATTAAGCAGGACAATTAGAAAAAATAGTAATACATACAACTGATTGCAAGTTTCAGTAAACATGTATCTTATTATGTAAAGTAGTAAACATGTAGGCTGTTCAGCGCAACATGTGGTGAAGGTTCGATCCTTCACCCAAAAACAAAAGTAGAATTTGCAAGACATTTTCCTGCACAAGTGGTTCAAGATGACATTCTTTTTGAGCCTGAATTCCATTTCTCAGTTTTTTTATTTATTTTCTTCAGGCTGAATCCCATTAACCACTGAAAAGACCAATCTGAAGTTTATCAAGTCCTCCCTGCAGATATTTTTCATCTTCCAACTATGACGTAACAACCAGCACTGAATTTGAAGGAGGATGGAATACGAGGAATCCTTGCAACGCACTTGGGGTCAGTCCACAACAAATTAAGCAAACATGGAAGAAATTGGACGATAATAAAGAGTAAAATTACGTAGTACAGGTCAGCCCTTACTAATCTGGGATCACTGGGACCTGTAGTGTGCCGGATTACAGAGTGGTGAGGTTAGAATACGCTTAATTAACCTATCAATAGAGAGTGCTACATCTTCTTCACTGCTTTCTCCTCCACTGGCTTGTTGCTGTGGATTTACAACCATCTGCACAATTTCTGAGTCTGTATAATGATTTATTATTATTATAATCAAAAAGAAGCGCTAAGCCACAAGGACTATACAGCGCTGCAGGGCAGGAAGGAAGCGAGGGCATCAGGTGGCAAAAGGGAGATGGATGAGCAACAGGTTACGGATAACAGCGGGGCAGTGGATGGTGAAAGGGTAAAGGGCAGCAAGAGACTGAACATGATGAAATCTGAAATTATGCTAGCCAAAATTAGTGCCAGATTACTGATGGAACCAGATAACTGATTACTGGACTAGTGATGGCCGACCAGTAATTGTATTACGATGCAATGCCATGCTGAGGACACGTGACCCCATTCAAGATCTTCAAGTGAATACAGATTAAATTTACCTTTGTACAGGTGTGTAAATTGAGACCAAAGCCCCAACCCTTCCATTACACAAGAGTATTTGATTAACATGCAGGAATGTGTATAATTTTTTTTTTTTTTTTAGATTTTTTCTGCCCTTTAACATGTTAAAAACTAAAGACAACCAGTCCTGCCAGAGTGCGCACATATTGTTTAACAGGCTTCAGTTTCACATGTAACAATAGTACCTCTTCAATGGTTGCCGTCTACTAATCTCCAACAGTCTTACTGCCAAATGAATAACAAAAAAAGGCCCAATACCATGACTGAAACGATACACAAATAACCCGCACATAGAAGAGAGGAGCAAATTTTTGAATGCCTGAACAATTAGCCTATAATCATAGTTACAAATTATTCAAGAAATGGATGGCTATATTGTACTTACAGCAAAACCTCTCAATGGATTTCAGTAATTTGGAGAGGGAAGGGGGGAATGCCTAAACTGACAAAAATGGACAAAAGTCCGTAATTCTGAATTTTGTCCATATTAATATCTGGTTGTCTCTTAAGTATCAGACCAAACTGATGAATCTGACATTTGTCTGCTACAGGCCTGAGCGACCATGTCCAGGACCCAACTCTTTTTTCCTTCTTTCCTGTGCTACAGATAACCCACACCAGTTTGTGCTAACACACACACATAATTCAGTCTATAATTTTCACAATATTTTGTGCATTTTGTGATTTTATTAATACAGTAAGTGAAGTGAAATTAACAATGACTTCCAAAGCAAGTGGCGGTGCCGAGACGAAATGTGTGGTTCTCAGTGTTAAGCAGAAACCTTAAAAGCAAGCACAAGCTTACACATGCTAATGGAGCTATACAGCTCTGACTTATTCTAAGTTATTCTGATCATGGCAGTTTACACATCTCTCCACCACAAAAAGTAAGTAAAATTACTGTAAATTACATTCTGTATCATAAAATTACCACACAATACTACAAGTTATGATACCCATATTCTTAAGTGCCCGACTGTCTTCTGTATCAGTGAGCCAAGTCTGGGAAGTTTCAGAAAATCAGCATCATAACCCCTCCCCCCTCACCTCAATTAGATCATTAATGAGAGGGTTCACTGTGCACCAGTATATATCACTGACAAAAGATTGTCACTAAAACAAACTTAAGCATAAAATGGATGAAGGGGAAAAAGAAAATTTGAAATTTACCATAATTTTAGATGCCAAAATTAGGAGTGGCAACATTGATGAGAGCAAATCTTAAGCTGATATAAAGCATCTTCAAAAAGGCCACAGAAAACATATTCAATTAGTAAAAATTCAATTGCAGCTCTATAGTGAAATATGGAAAAACTGAAGAACCCTAAACTGGAACAAAGCATAAAACCTAAGAGTGAAAGACTAACAAAGGACATTTAGGAATGTTATGTCCAAAGATCACACATTAAAAGGACCACAACTGTGTCATTATCTTAAGGCTAGTATATTACTATACATTAGTAGCCCCTTTTAAGATAGGCAAAACTTCAAATCTGAAGAATATACAGAACCACTCATAGGATTTCAGTAAATTCTTGAAGGATGTCCTGAAACTGCACATAAAATTCACTCTTTACAAACACAAGATGCTATGCAGAGGGTGCAAAATACCTGCAGCAAAAACCAGGGGTCCCATTAGTAGAGAATACAATAAGAGACTAAGGGAACCATAAGCCAAACCCCTCTTTTCATAAGGGGAATTACCACAAACCTTCATCTTCAAGAGAAAACTTTATAAGCACTAAGTCAATTTCTGATCAGTCAGGTTGTAGTGCCCATGTTGGACTGTGTGTAACTACAGGAAGAGCCTGGTTAATCAGGTCAACCACCAAAAGCCCTAGTCTGGAACTGGACTGCAGACACTGACTCCATCCCTCCCAAAGTCTTCAAGTAAATATTAAGAGGAAATTAAAAGTGAACATAGGAAAGCGAATGATAAAAAAAATCTAGATTGGGAGGGAGTATGGAGAAGGTAAATGTGTTCATATATTTGGGGGGGGGGGGGGGGGGGGGCTTGTTTAAAGATGGACCTAAAAAGATGAAGTGACCCATAAAAAAAAGGAGGGGGGGGGGGGGTGCATTTAGGTAACTACGGAGATAAAAAAAAAAAAAAAAAAACTATCCATGGGGCAAAAAGGGGAATGCACCTTGAGGAGGAGTGGGGATTTGCCATTTGGAGTATCTTAACTGTGATGTATGCATGCTTCTGGCAAGACAGTGAGTGAGTGAATGAATAATGGTGAAAGTGTTCCTTGTTTTTTGGATCACCCGACCTTGGTGGGAGACGGCTGGTGTGTTGAAAAATTAAAGAAAAAATAAAATATGCTAAAGTGGTATGGTATCTGCACCTATGAAATGCATGTAGTCCAAACACTAGCTACAAAATGGCTAAATGAAAAATTTTTCAGAGGCAGAAAGAAGCGGACATGAAAGAACATAAATAAAAATATATTTTCTAATTTCATTAACAGGAAGAAAACAAAAACAAAAGGACTATAAATTTAGAAAAAAAAGGGGGGGGGGGGGGGAGGTAGAAAAATTAACAGGTTACACTCTTAAGTATTAACGCTGGAAATTTTAGAACATTACATGATTAAATATTGAAGACAGGACACCACGAGCATAGCTCTGCACCTGAAGCTATAAATAAGTAGGCAATTAAAAAGATTCATTTGGAAGTCACAAAAAATGAAACATACAATATAAATAAATAAAAATACTACACTACATTGTACAGTACTGAAATGTGTCACTTGCCTTGACTCTGGCAGTCGAGTGCAGTAGTAACCCTTCTGAAGACTTTGGAGACAGTTTGTTTTTTATATCTAAAACTACACACATTTACCTCAGAAAAGTTGTACTAAACAAATAACTTCTCAGAGGAGCAGCAAAATTTAAGCAGGTCCAGACAGTTGTCAGAGATTGGATATAAAACTGAGCCGACAAAACAGCTGGGACATCTGCAGACTTTACCTGTGATAGGACTGCCAACCTTACTGTAACCAAAGTCACATTATAATTTTGTGTGTGTATTATTCTGTATGATCTATGCATGAGGGGCTGACACTTATGTTAGTCAAGTAGAAAGTAAGGAATCTGCTACCCCACACTATGGTTGAACTAAAGCCAGAGTCAACAGGGGATCCAGAGAAAAAATGATTGCTCCCCACCTACTAAGTCTGGTTCCCCACAATAATGCAAGAACCAAATTGCTTTGAACTTACTACAGATTCAAACTGTGTGTACCATTTTTTTTCATGTGATCAATGCATGAGGAGTCAATAATGTCATTTAGCAGAGAGAAAAAAAAAAAGGTCTGCTACACAACACATTTCAGCTAAACCAAAGCCCAAGTCACTCTGATATTAGTACCCAGTCACTACCTCTCAAAATCTTACCATGTTGATATGTGAACAGTAGCAGCTGGCAGGAGACTAACACACATGCCTTCCCTAGTTTTATTACACAACCAATTTAGTAAGATATGGGAGAAATCGCCACCAAGTGTTGATGCATTCGAACAGTCCAGTTGTCACTGCAGAACCTCAGTGCGGATGCATACTATACCTCCGCTACACAACTTGTTTAACCTTTTTACTGTATCCAACGGGTGTACACTGGTGATGTCAATGTGTCTGACATAAGAGTATGCACAATTTCTCATACCTTCAAATCTGCCACCTGCTAATATTTTTGACCTCAGCACAACTGTCTTCTACAATCTCTTCACACCTTTGAAAAAAATCAAAGGCCATGCAAGTCTACACGGTGCATCACGGTTAACTACATAGGTGATGACTGTGCCATACTATTCTCTCATATCTAGACCCAAAATAATCATTCACAGCTTATCTAAGTGAGCTGAGCTCATGGTGTAATATTACAGGACTGACTCTTGCTTCAAAGTCGTAGTACAATGGAACCCACCCGAAAGGGTTAATCCTTGCTAAATATCCTCTTCAAACAAATTATATAGTTTACATAAATTAGTCGTAAGTTATACAGTCAACTTGTGCAACACGAGTCACAATTACTTTTATTTTTTCAAGATAAATATAGTAAAAGTCCAATAATACTGATCTTCATAAAGTAAATATTGGATAAAAAAAAAAAAGTGGCCAGACAAAAGTTCAACAAATATGTTTAAACCGTAAATGGTCCAAGCAGATCTACGTTCACATGTGTAGTGCTACAAAAGTAGATCAAAGTTTTTTTTACACATTTTCAAATGTAAAAAAACAAAAAGATCTTTTTTTTTACATACTTTCAAATGTTGAAAAAACGTATTTATACGTTTGGACCGTTTATGGATTAATGGCAAGTCTGATTAAAATAGCAACGAAACAGACAAAATCCACTATGTCAAACAGCTGTCTGGTCCAATAACAGCTCAATAAAATATGCCAACTCTTAATCACAATTGTGTATGGTCCAGGCTTTGTCCAGGACCTATTTTCACGGTGATGGTAGAGACAAGTCTTGCATCCAACTGGTAATTGTGTATCTAGAGAATTTTTTTTTCCATAAGTGCACACAGGGAAGGTAAGACAAGGAAGAGCAAACAGGCAGGCAGGCAGCCAGCTTGTTAAAGAATTGTAGACTAGACGTCTGGTACGTGTATTATCTTTGTTGCCCAAGTCTGGTACAAATACAGTATGCCTGCCTGCCTGCCTTACACCCACCAGTCTCCTACACACAATATTGCCATTAACCCTTTGACTGTCACAGGCCCCTTTCTGAAACTATCATTCTATGTCGCAAAATATTATAAAAAAAAAAAAAAAAAAAAAAATCTTACCAAAATGTTAGGATTATTTTACTGTGTGTTTTAAGCCTAAAAATTTTTTTTGCCATCAGTACTTACCAAGATATAGAGGCACAAAGTTGGCAGAAAATGAGCGGTGTATGGCAACAGCAGCGAATGCCGCCCACCCAGTAATTTTTTTTTTATTCCAATTCGAAGTTTTTTTTTTTTAACAAGTCGGCCGTTTAAGTAACTTATGTGGCCTGTGAGACCAAAGTAAGGTGCATTGTTCAAATAAACATTCATTGTTTACAACACAATAACTGAACAAACATTATCACTATTAGATTGTGTATAAAACTTGTTTACACAAAAATACAAAACACTGTTTATTACTATTGTTCCATAATATACATACATATGTACAGTCACTGAACACGTTCCTAGAACTGCTGCAGCTTGTGGAACTCTTTGAAACATGGGTATATGCAGAGTGGTACTTGACACTCCTCACACACAAAACAAGTGTCTCTGTGTTTGTGGGCATTTTGTGGTATGTTCACATACAAAACACCTCTTCTGAGCACTTTTCTTGAAAGCAGGAGGCAGCAGCTGTATGGGGTAGTGATCACCAGGCCTCAAATGAGATGGCGTGTGTTGGTAATTTTGTGGGCGTTGGTCTATTGCAGGTGTTGCTCCTTGGTACTTATTTGTCTGATGACTGACAAACAAAATTCACCATATTAAATCACCATATTTTGGTTTGTTGTTGGTCCTCAACTTGTATATGTTATAAGCATTTAGCATGGAAATGTCAAAAAGATGGAAAAAAAGTTTTATATACCACTTATAACTCTTGCATACACAATCAGCTAGCCCAATCTGCATGTCTCATTTGTCAACTAAGCGCATATTGAGGTTGTAGTCCATGACAGCTGCAGGTTTTAGAATGGGTTCATTGGTCTCTATTGTGCCTGCCAGTGTGTGCCATTTCATTTTGGTGAACTGATGTCAAGAATGTGACTATCATGTTTGTCATGCAACTGAAATGCCATGATGTCAATGGCAGTAAAGGCTTGCACCTCATCTCTGAGTGCCAGTGTCGAACCTTGGCATATGCTTACGATTACCACGCACTGTGCCACACACGTCTGTCAGGTTCACTCGCAAGAAATCACTGAGCATGGGGCTTGTGTACCAGTTATCAGTATATAATATATGCCCCTTACCAAGATATGGTTCCATCATTGTTTGAACCACATCACCAGAGATACCCAATAACTTCCTGGTATCTCTTAATGTATTACTGCCAGTGTACACAATGATATCCAAAATGAGACCACTTTTCAAATCACACAGTACAAATAACTTTATACAAAAGCGTTTCCTCTTGCTTGGTATGTACTGCCTGAATGAGTCTTCCTTTGAATAAAATCAAAGACTCGTCAATAACAAATTTCCTGAAGGGTTGAAAATACATGCAACACTTTTGTTTCAGGTACATAAACACATTTCTGATCTTATATAACCTGTCGGTTCTGTCAGGCCTGGTTTTGTCTGAAAAGTGTAACATATGTAACAGTAACAAACTATTTACTCCTATGTCACTAAAACCTTGGGTTGAAATCAGGCGTTCTGTTGACCAGTATGTGGTGACAGTGTGCTTATACACATGTGGCATAAGCATTATTGTGGCAAAGAACAGGTACATCTCTGCCACAGTTGTGTCCTTCCACTGGTGTAGCCGTGATCTTGGTGAAAGAATTGTACTTGCCATGGTGTACTCATAGTATGTGTTGGTTTCCCTGACAATGTCCATCAGGGGTTCATCAAAGAATAACTGAAAGCATTCTAGTTCAGCGGCATTGTTCCCAAGTGTACACGATGGCCGTATTCCACTTTGTATTTCATCAAAGTCATGGGGATTGGGAATAAAATCATCACCTTGCTGCCAATCCCAGATGTGGTCTGCTGGTGGGTTCTGGATATTGAAATGTGGTTGTGGTTGTGCAGGTTGTGGATGCTGTGGGAGTGTGGGGTTGGGTGAGGCTGGTTGTAGTTGTGCAGAGTCAGCAGTGTCGGTAGTAGCGTGGCCCGCTGCTGGTGCCACGACTCATGCCACCGCCAATATCACCACCACCACCACCCTCTTCCCCACGCACATTACACATCCCCATTGTAACAATATCGTCATCTTCACTCTCAGGTCGTGGTGTAGGGCCACGGGATGTACTCCCAGATTTACTCCTTTGCCTTGGAAGGGCATAAGGCACACTACCAGAACGCATGCTGCGTCAAACACACTGCCATTTCACTGGCGAATATTCCCCCTCACTGTCGCTACTCGAGCTGCTGTCAAAACTTTGAAATCACTATTATCACTTTCACTGCTCAGATCTGAGCCCTGTAAACAGGGAAATACAGTAGTTTCCTTTTTTGTCCTGGTACAGGTGAACGTGAATGAGATGCGCCAGCACCAGAGGTGGGCGGCTGTGGGTCATCGGGGGTTTTCATCACTAATTACGTAGTCCTGGGCACTGCTTTCGGTCACACCCTCTCCAAAACCATGAAATTCACTTTCACTGGCACTTCCATCACTGTTAGAACTATCACTTGGGAACAGTAGACCTCCAATATGCCGAGGAGTGAGGTACTTCTTACCTCAAGGCATGGTGAAAATGGACTACCAAGATGGCATTCCCACAATGCACCACTGAGTCCCAGATTTTTTTTCACAGGGTGCACACCCACCACTGAGACCCATTCTCTCTCATGTAGGCCTACCAGCTTTCTCCCACTTGATTTGAAGCCGTTAGAATTTACACGTATAATACATCCGAAACAGTGGCGTGTAAGACGTATAAATATGACCAAAACAGTCAAAGGGTTAATAGAGGGAGAAGAGGGAAGGTGAGGGGTGTGGGAGGAAGACACACAAAGAAAAAGATAAAGAAAAAATGAAGGGAGAGAAAGTGAAAAAAGAAAAAAAAGAAAAGAGAAAGTGAAAAAAGTAAGAGAAGTGAAAAGAAATAAAGAACAGTAACTAAGGGCAGACTGTACCAAGTTTGAATGTATTCCAATAATCAGAAATTGGCTTGTTAACCAATCTGTAATATGTAAAGCATTACCAATTGATAACCTATCATATGGCTTGCAAGACCTTACTGTATGTTACTACAAGAATATTTTTTAATTAATAGAATGCAAAAAAAAAACAGACTTTGGACAAAGCAATTTCTAATGTACCATACAGAATAAACTTCAATAAACTAGTTCAGACATCAATACACCCCTTCTTTCTATTCTATGGATTGACAAAAGACTACCCTACAATCTATGATACTCTTAATCTGCTTGAAGCTACAACCGTAAAGATATGTAACCAACACAAAATTAGGAGATCCTCAGTTTTTTTTTTTTTTTTGGAAGAGTTAGAAAAATGCTATGGCATAAGTCACCAGGGTTAGAAATAAAAGTTAGTTCTAAGATCATGTTAAGGATGCATAACAGTACTGCAATTATGTAGTTGATTTACTGTAATCACAGCAAGTGTTTATTAGTAAATTGATAGAAAATACAAATATCAAGGCATATTTAATCCCAGGAAGTATGTATTTGATGATATCATTGGAGTTGTCAAGGTTTTGATGTTAGGGATGAGACTATAATAATGCTGGTATACTTTTTACCTATTCAATGTGTTGCCTTCTCTCACTACTTGCTTCTTTAATGTACTACTGAATTCAGAAATGGATCATTACAATGATCAATTTGGGTAAACGTTTGTTCAGCCTTAAAGGCTATTCAAGTCTATTTCTTTCTAACTAAAATATCCAATCATAATTATTTGAATTCATTCAGGGTTGCCTTCCATTTACAGATCCTTTTGTATCTTAGGTAGACCCTCACTTGGGTCAAAATTTTCACCATATGGTATAAAGACAGGGATGTATGCAATCGCAATGAGTTTTCATTCTGATTTGTATTAAACAAAATTCGACATAGGGATTTTAAATTTCAGCCCTTTTTTTTTTTTTTTCTATGGGCAATATTGCCAATCCTCCTCTCTCGCTACTATCCCCCTTGTCATTGTTATGCAGTTTCCTTTGAATATTATCTTGTTTTGGTTATGGGGAGTTCTGTCAAGTTGCTTCTCTTTTACAATGTGCCTTAGTTCTTTGAAATTAGCCTCTACACTTTTTTCCATCTCTTGTTATTGTGCTATGCCCCCCATCCCCATCATTTGATTTTAGCATCTTTCTATTCCCTATTTGCTATGCCATTTAGTAGTGACAGTTGGGTTTTTAATCCATTTCTACAAATACTTATTTTTGTTTCCTCCTTTGACACGTCTTATTTAACTAAAAGTCTTGTGAAATTTTTTCCCATCATCATCAAATCTCATAGCTTTAATTAATTCCTGGAATCTTTTGTGAATAGTCAGTACTACAGCTGAACAATTAATAGATAGTTCACATATTTCAGATGAAACTATCATGATTCATTCTTTCCTGGACCAACAGTTGTAACCTTCTATAGTCTGGACACACCAATGCACTGTCAAAGCCTTCTCTTCAAAGTGTGAGTTAATGGTCAACCTCTACCCTGTGGCTCCTATTGTAACTATCCTTAAAACTGTGTATGGAGTCAATTTTCATCACATTCACATTATCTGCCCCACTTTTGATGACCCTGAGGTTGAAGCGTTTCCATGACCCACCACCCCTTAGTAGTATTTACCGACGCCCTGAAACTGTAGCAGTATCTAACAAGACCCTGAAACTGTAGCATTTCCCGATGTGAAGTTGAATATTTTCTGGTCACCTTTAAGCTGAGGAACCCTAGCCAGTGAAGTATTTCCTGATCTCCCCAGATCGCCCTGAGGCAGGGTGCTCTCCCCCGATCGCCCTGAGGCTGCGTGCTCTCCCCCAATCGCCCTGAGGCAGGGTGCTCTCCCCCTATCGCCCTGAGGCAGGGTGCTCTCCCCCTATCGCCCTGAGGCAGGGTGCTCTCCCCCTATCGCCCTGAGGCAGGGTGCTCTCCCCCTATCGCCCTGAGGCAGGGTGCTCTCCCCCTATCGCCCTGAGGCAAGGTGCTCTCCCCCAATCGCCCCGAGGCTAGGTGTTCTCCCCCCGAGGCTGTGCGTTCTCTCCCGATCACCGAGGCTGTGCAGTCTCCCCCCCCCCGATCCCCGAGGCTGGGCATTCCCCCCCAATCACCCTGAGGCTGTTCCTTCCCCCCAGATCACCCTGCAGCTGAGGTATTTCCTGACCACCTTCAACCTCTCTCCAAATTCTCACTTTCAGCTTGTTCATGTCAGCCCTATAAATATTATGTCATCCTTGAATTTTCCGTTTTCCACAGCTATCAGGCTAAATTCTTTTCAAGTGTGCTGTTAGAGGCCAGTCCTCTTCCTTCACATTATTACTTGCTCCTTTATGATACTCTTCCTTCTGTCATGGCTATACAGCAGCATGTTCCAATTTGACCAGTGATGCTAAATTATTCTAAAATTATCCCTCTACTTTGTTCCAACTTCCATATTTCTTCATGGTTTTGCTCAATTCTGTTTTCTGCCATCTTTAGCATATGCTTTTTTCTTTTTCTTTTTTTTTTAACATTTGCTGCTCAGAATCCATGATTATAGTGCAGGGCATCTATTTACCAATGCCCTTATTGGTATGAGGTCTGAAGTAGTTACTCAGCACTTCAAGCACTGTAGTACCCATTACTGACATTAATTTGCCTCCTGGCACTTCCCTTCCCAGGAGGGTACTCTCATTCATTGCATTTCCTTACCAACTGCATTATATTTATGGAGGCGCTTAACTCTGTAGTCACTCGGTCTAGTTTTGCTGCTCCCTTTCTTTATGTAGTTCTCTCCAGACACACAAGTTAATTAAGGTTCAGGGTTACACTGTCACCTCCACCAAGATTTTCCCCACAGTCTTTCTTCTGACGAATCTGAGGCAAGGCTCGGATCTTGTCTTTCCAATTTATACCCTTCTCTCTGCCTGTGCCCATGACATGCTGGTATTATATTCTACATCCTTATGTTTTAGCAAAGATCAGATTCCCCACTTCTCCCATACATTTCCTTGGGGATTTAGTGTGTCTCATGATAGTCATTTTGTCAGTTGTCATTGTATCCTTGTCCACCTACTACTGTTTGGTTAGATGATATAGCTACTACTACTACCTTTGGTCCCCTAGTCATAATTGTACCTACGATGTAGTTTCTGGTCTCACCACTGTATGTCCTGTCCAGCTCCTCGAAACACCACGTATTCCTGACCAACAGTGCCACTCCACCTCTGTATCCTCGTTCCTTCCTCGTTACTCGGTACCCTGATGAGAATATCACATGAGTTATTATTCCTGTTAATTTTGTCAATAGGTGGCTATTACATCAGGTATTACCTCTGCTATTTGGTCTTTGAATACACCACTTTTACTCGATATTCCATCTGAACTTGTGAACTATGCTCTGATCTTTCGGTTTCTATGTTCTTTATTAAAATTTCTTGGAGAGAAAGTGGAAAGGCATTTTTTAATTAAAGGCTGATGCGATTAAGAGTTCTAGCCTAGAGGGGAATATTGGGTACTCTTAGTTGAAACTGGGGTAGGGGTAGGTGTGATGGAGAAGGTTCTGGGTAGTAAATAAGTGTAAGGGCAGGGAGAGGTGGAGGAAGAGTTGGGTAGTGGAGTGTCTGGTGACAGGATGCTATAGAAGGAATTATTGAGGTGGATGAATAGGATGCCTGTGCATTGAACTGGCCATCAAGTATTTTATTATAGTGGAGAATGGGTGGGAGATACTGGAAGGGAACGGGTGGGGAAGGGGGTTGCAAAAACTTGTGGTTTGTTTCAACTTTAGCTTGAGTAGGGGGAAGAGAGAGGGTATTGAGAAGGAGACTTTTCCAGGGCAAAGCAGTAGTAGTGTAAGGACCTCCCAAAAACTACTGTTTTGATGGAACACATTTATTCATTCTGTCTGGGGAAAATGCAGGAGGGAATGGAAAGAATGAAAGGAAAGGATCTGATGAAGGGAGGGAGGGGATGAAATAACCAGGTTAGACAGGAATGAGACATATTAAACACAAGAAGGAATACAATTTTGCAGTGTTTGATTTATCTGTTCAATATATGCACAAAAGAAAAAGTACCCTAACGACTGGAAGATAGCATGTATAGTTCTTTTGTATAAAGGGAAAGGGGATTAAAAAATTTAGAATTACCTGTATCTGAGTATACTAGATTAAATATGGCAGAATTATTACCAAGCCTTAGGGATAAGACAAGTAGGATTGCAGAAGAACATGGAGTATCTGAGAAGGGTAAAACATGTGAAATACTTACACAAGGGTAAAAACCTGTCATATTTATAAATTTGGAAAAGGTATTTAATAGGGTAGATAGAGGGACAAAGCCAGATGTTGCAAATGTTTAAAGTAGACAATAGGATACTAAAATCAGTAGTTTTTTTTTATACAGAAAGCATAGCTTGTTTAGGTCATGTAAGAAAGCAGCAAGCTATTTTCCAGTCAAAGTAACCCTTAGACATGGATGTGTGATGTCACTATCATTCCATAAATTTATAGAAGTTTTAATAGTAGTAAATGCTAGGGTGTTAGGAACGAGTGGGGGATGGAGAGAAGAGTTCCTCTTTGCCATACACAATTTTTATGAGATTCGAGAGAAGCTCAAAAAAGGTTGTGAAGGAGTTTGGGAGGGTGCATAAAGTAGGCTGTTATAAATGAACGTGTAAAATAGCAAGTTGGTGTGAGTAATAAAGTTTAGGCAATGAAATACTGGATATCAGATTGGAGGGAGTATCGCAAAGTGACTTTATTGGGGTCCAGGACACCAAATTATATCAAAACCTTCAACTCCAAGTACAGGTCATTTGGGAGTGGCTGTATCAGCAAATGGGTCTATGAAAGCATGGATCACAGGGAAAGGGAAAAGGTTGGTGGGTTGAGACATCTGTGGAAAGAAGTTTATCTATGGAGGCAAAAAGAAAATTGTACCATCTTTATATGTGTGAGGTTAAGTCTTTAAATACTGCCACTAGGAGGCTGGAAGCAGTGGAGACTATGTGGTGTTGATAGTATGTAGAGAATTAGACAAGGGTACAGGGTTGAAAGAGGTATAATTCAGAGGGCAAAAAGGGCAGGGGCTGAGGTAGTTTGGCCATTTAAGGCTGAAGCAGAACAAGGTATACAGTATATTTCTATTGTCCCAGGAGTTACTCAATATGGGGGATGAGTAACGAAGAGACAGACTGATCATTCAGCAGGCATGTGTGAGCACGTTTGATCAGATTGAGTATAGAGTTGTTTCTTAAGGTTTGACATGCTGCTGAAGTATGAATAAAGTAACATTTATGAAGAAATTCAGGAAAACTTGTTAGCTAGACTGAAGTCCTGGAGGTGGGTAGTAGTACCTGCACTCTCAAGTACCAGCGGGAATGTTGCTATTCAGAGGGTCATCTGAACTGTGATGTCCACACACTTATGAATAAATGGTGAATGAGTTTTTCTAGGTCACCCTACCTTGGGGAAGATGGCCGACATGATGCATAAAATATCTTCCCTCAGTGGTTGCAGTATCGCATTTAGGAAAACATGGCAGCATTTTATTCCCTTCAGATCTGCTGTCATAAAATCTTCCCTAGTGAAATTAGTGCTGCAGATACAGGCAGTTGTTCCTGCAATAGTTAACAATCCCCCATAAAATTGGTTAGTATACTGTAAAAGTTAAGCCATGACAAGTTGCCACTAAATGAATAGTTTGGGGTATGCAAACTTACCATGCATTTACAATACTTCAAGGACCTTGAAATTATGTGTAGGAGAGAGCTCTTCCTTCTCCAGCTTTGTTTGCACTCTGTTGTTCCTGAACTAAACCACAGCAAAGCATTAACACTAACCTTGTGGCTTGGTTTGTAACCTTGTGCCAAGCCTTTGTTTTTTTATCTTTTCCTGCTCTTCCTTCTCTTTCAATTCGGCTGCAAGCCTCTCCATTTGATCCTTTGATGCCAAGGCCATCTTTGCCCAGCTGGTTTTGTGCTCCTACAAAAAAACAAATTACACAATAATAATAATAACCATCATAATAATAGGCGACTAAAATGCTACGAGCAAGGAACTAACACCCCTTTTCCTGTATAAATTACATGTAAAAAAAAAAATTTTTTTTAGGTCACCCTGCCTCGGTGGGAGATGGTCGGTACATTAAAATAAATTATATATATCACACATACATGTATATATAACAGGACGGTATATATATAATTGGGACCCTGATATTATATTCTATATGGTTTAGTTTATATTTCAGATCACTTTTTATACTTTATTTTTTTTTATTATCTCACTGGCCGATTCCCACCAAGGCAGGGTGACCCGAAAAAGAAAAACTTTCACCATCATTCACTCCATCAGTGTCTTGCCAGAAGGGTGCTTTACACTACAGTTTTTAAACTGCAACATTAACACCCCTCCTTCAGAGTGCAGGCACTGTACTTCCCATCTCCAGGACTCAAGTCCGGCCTGCCGGTTTCCCTGAATCCCTTCATAAATGTTACTTTGCTCACACTCCAACAGCACGTCAAGTATTAAAAACCATTTGTCTCCATTCACTCCTATCAAACACGCTCACGCATGCCTGCTGGAAGTCCAAGCCCCTCGCACACAAAACCTCCTTAACCCCCTCTCTCCAACCTTTCCTAGGCCGACCCCTACCCCGCCTTCCTTCCACTACAGACTGATACACTATTCAAGTTATTCTGTTTCGCTCCATTCTCTCCACATGTCCGAACCACCTCAACAACCCTTCCTCAGCCCTCTGGACAACAGTTTTGGTAATCCCGCACCTCCTCCTAACTTCCAAACTACGAATTCTCTGCATTATATTCACACCACACATTGCTCTCAGACATGACATCTCCACTGCCTCCAGCCTTCTCCTTGATGCAACATTCATCACCCATGCTTCACACCCATATAAGAGCGTTGGTAAAACTATACTCCCATACATTCCCCTCTTTGCCTCCAAGGACAAAGTTCTTTGTCTCCACAGACTCCTAAGTGCACCACTCACCCTTTTCCCCTCATCAATTCTATGATTTACCTCATCTTTCATAGACCCATCCGCTGACACGTCCACTCCCAAATATCTGAATACATTCACCTCCTCCATACTCTCTCCCTCCAATCTGATATCCAATCTTTCATCACCTAATCTTTTTGTTATCCTCATAACCTTACTCTTTCCTGTATTCACTTTCAATTTTCTTCTTTTGCACACCCTACCAAATTCATCCACCAATCTCTGCAACTTCTCTTCAGAATCTCCCAAGAGCACAGTGTCATCAGCAAAGAGCAACTGTGACAACTCCCACTTTATGTGCGATTCTTTATCTTTTAACTCCACGCCTCTTGCCAAGACCCTCGCATTTACTTCTCTTACAACCCCATCTATAAATATATTAAACAACCACGGTGACATCACACATCCTTGTCTAAGGCCTACTTTTACTGGGAAATAATTTCCCTCTTTCCTACATACTCTAACTTGAGCCTCACTATCCTCGTAAAAACTCTTCACTGCTTTCAGTAACCTACCTCCTACACCATACACCTGCAACATCTGCCACATTGCCCCCCTATCCACCCTGTCATACGCCTTTTCCAAATCCATAAATGCCATAAAGACCTCTTTAGCCTTATCTAAATACTGTTCACTTATGTGTTTCACTGTAAACACCTGGTCCACACACCCCCTACCTTTCCTAAAGCCTCCTTGTTCATCTGCTATCCTATTCTCCGTCTTACTCTTAATTCTTTCAATAATAACTCTACCATACACTTTGCCAGGTATACTCAACAGACTTATCCCCCTATAATTTTTGCACTCTCTTTTATCCCCTTTGCCTTTATACAAAGGAACTATGCATGCTCTCTGCCAATCCCTAGGTACCTTACCCTCTTCCATACATTTATTAAATAATTGCACCAACCACTCCAAAACTATATCCTCACCTGCTTTTAACATTTCTATCTTTATCCCATCAATCCCGGCTGCCTTACCCCCTTTCATTTTACCTACTGCCTCACGAACTTCCCCTACACTCACAACTGGTTCTTCCTCACTCCTACAAGATGTTATTCCTCCTTGCCCTATACACGAAATCACAGCTTCCCTATCTTCATCAACATTTAACAATTCCTCAAAATATTCCCTCCATCTTCCCAATACCTCTAACTCTCCATTTAATAACTCTCCTCTCCTATTTTTAACTGACAAATCCATTTGTTCTCTAGGCTTCCTTAACTTGTTAATCTCACTCCAAAACTTTTTCTTATTTTCAACAAAATTTGTTGATAACATCTCACCCACTTTATCTTTATATATGCTTCTAAAGTGTTGTAGCTGGGTGCCTCTGTAAAAACAGTGATTATGTACGAGTGAGGTGAAAGTGCTGAATGATGAAAGTATTTTCATTTTAGGAATTTTCTGTCTTTTTTGGGTCACCCTGCCTAGGTGGGAGACAGCTGACTTGTTGAAGGAAAAAAAATATTTATAGTATGTTCAAGAAGTTACAAATAAGTAATAACAATGAACTAAAAAAATGGTTGCAGAGGTTTTTAGTGAAAATTTATATTGAAAGTGCAAGGACAACCCATGTACAGTGCTCGTCACGGCATTATGTCAGGTGAGAGCCCCTGCATAATGCAGTGATGAAAATCAAAGGCCTAACATACAGGGAAGGGGGATGGGAGACTTTTTTGTCAGTGCATTATGCCAGGCAGCAGCCATTAGCATGATGTCACGGCCTACTGCCACACACTACAGTGATTCCTCAGTATATGAACTTATACCTGGAGTTAGTGTGTGACAATCTACCCGAGGCATTTGAAAAGTGTGGGGCTACGGTTTTTATGCAGGACGGTGCACCGTGTCATACCGCCAAATCTGTAGTTCAGTGGCTGAAGGACTATGAAATGAGATTCTTTAATGACTGGCCAGACAATTCCCCAGACTTAAACCCTATTGAGAACCTCTGGTCAATAGTGAAACAAAGTTTACTGGGCAATGATATCAGTTCCATCCCAGGGCTGGAGGCTGCTCTACACGAGGCATCAAATATACCTCCCCAAACCCTCAAGAATTTGCGAGTCTTCCTACATAGCTGAGGGACACGATTAGGTATAAAGGACACAGCACCAAGTATTAAAACCTCAGGAAGTGGGGTTTTATCTTTCATGGTATGTGTTTGTTTCGGTACATGTGTGGGGGAGAGGCGGCATAATGCCACAACAAGCACTATACAATGGCAACATGTCTAATCATTACCATTAGACCATAGGACTGACACTGAAGATGCTGCAGAAAATACATCCACAACCTTTTTTTTTTTAAAGCTGAAGGGTGTTTTCAATTTGAGATCTCTCTTCACACACAGAGGGTGGCATTTAAAGTGGTTGAAAAGCAGGGCCAGACTTGCCCATAAGCTAAGATACAACTTTGGATCTTGTCACACAGGGGGCCTTGAATTATTTCCCCCAACCCAAATCATATTTTACTATTGTCCATTTTTGATTCTGAACTTTGGAGGCCTCTTGAGCTTCATATAACAATGTAATGAATGTTGAAGTCTGGCCCTGCAGCTAGTTAATGCAAGGCAAAAAAGCATTTGCAATTTTTTCTTTTACTACATTGGCCATCAGAAAAAAAAAGTGACCCATTCACCCCCACCCCAAAAATCTATTTTCCCTCTTATCATGAAGTATTCAGATGAAAAAGTGGGTGACTGCATCTCCCCCCCCCCCCCAAAAAAGAGATGCTGATTAACCCGTAAATGGTCCAAGCAGATCTACGTTCACGTGTAGTGCAACAAAAGTAGATCAAAAGTTTTTTTTACATATTTTCAAATGTAAAAAACAAAACGAAGATTACTTTTTTTACATGCTTTCAAATGTTGAAAAAAAACGTATATATACGTTTGGACCATTTATGGGTTAATCTGGACTAAGACATTTCAAGAAATTAACAGTGTAATGAAAGTAGGCAACAGGGGCATGTGGCTGGGTGGGGAAAGCAAACCTATCTTGTATGGATACATAAAATGGCTTTAGATTTAATAAGGAAGCAGGCCATTCATGGCCTCCTAAGTACAGTGGAACCCTGAATATCGACCTTAATTCATTCCAGAAGGCTGTTCAAGTAACGTTACCGAACGAATTTCTCATAAGGAATAATGGAATGTAATTTCTTTACATACTTGACCAGGTGTGGATTCCTAACTGGTGCTGCATACTCCAATATAGGCCTGACATATATGGTGTACAGTCTTTAACAATTCCTTACTGAGGTATCGCAATGCTATTCTCAGGTTTGCCAGACGCCACTATGCTACAGCAGTTATCTGACTGATGTTTGCCTCAGGAGATGTGTTCAGTATTATACTCACCCCAAGATCGCTCTCCTTGAGTGAGGTTTGCAGTCTTCGACCGCCTAGACTATACTCTGTCTGCGGTCTTTTTTTGCCATTCCCCAATCTTTATGACTTTGCATTTGGCAGAGTTAAATTCAAGGAGCCAGATGCTGGACCAGGCTTGTAGCCTGTCCAGGTCTCTCTGTACTCCTGCCTGATCCTCGATCGATTTAATTCTTCTCATTATTTCACATCACCTGCAAACAGGGACATTTCTGAGTATCTCCCTTCCGTTACGTCATTCACGTATACCAAAATAGCACAGGTCCTAGGACTGACCCCTGTGGAACCCCGCTCGTCACAGGCGCCCATTCTGACACCGTCACATACCATAACTCGTTGTTGCCTCCCTGTCAGATATTCTCTTAATCCATTGCAGTGCCTTTCCTATTATGCATACCTGATCATCTAGCTTTTGCATTAACCTCTTGTGAGGAACTGTGTCGAAGGCCTTCTTGCAGTCCAAGAAAATGCAGTCTATCCACCCCTCTCTCTCGTGTCTTACTTCTGTTACCTTGTCATAAAACTCCAGTAGGTTTGTGTATATGTGCATGCGTGCATTTGGGGGGATGGGGAGACTTGACCAAAACTTGCAAGTTAAACCTAGATACAACATTTCTTGCATAACGATCTCCAAAGATTTCTTAAGCGAATAAATTTTTCTACTGAGCAAATGTAGCATTTCAATAAAGTGATTGGGATTCAAAGCCAGTCAAGGATTACTAGCCTTAGGCCTTACAACTCTCTCTGGTGCAGTAGAATGAGGTGAAAGCTGCTAATCCCAGACTGTAGGTTCAAATCCCTATTACTCCACTGAAATGTAATAAGCGACTATGGTTGGAAATTACATACCTAAAGCCGCCAAAGGAATATCAGTAAATGCCACAACACTGGAATGAACTAAATAAGTCAAAACAGATTCCACATGGGTTCACAATTGTTGAAACAGGCAACTGAAAATGGGACTAGAGCTATGGCTCAACCCCCTTCCACCCTCAAATGTTTAACTGTACAAACATCATAAATTAGCTATCAAAATTCAAACAGTTTCAGTGGCAGGAGCAACGTAGCTTACCCCATCGTTGTTATTTGAAGGCTGAGACGATGTTGCTTTGGTTTCTTCTATACAGCACTCCCCACTACTTGTTTTGGTATCTGTCTTTTGTGGTCTGCAAGAAAAGTTTTAGAAGGAAACTATTTAAAACTCTCATACTGATAAACTAATTATGCATTATGTAATTCACTTCCATTACAGTGACGCATATAGCAAGTTAATCTCGACTTTTAAAACAAGGGAGAAACCGTGTGTAAATATGTACATTTGAGTGCCCCAATACAATTCAACAAGACATACTGCCTAGTATAATATAAATCAACCTGTGTCACAAAATTATAATAACACAATTGCAAACAAATCAAGAGAATGGGTAGGGTTCAAATCCATAGCAGTGACATCCTGAAACACCCAGGTCAATGTGGGGCAGCTAGCTGACTTGGGAACTGTAGAACTTTCCTGATACAGGTTCAAGCCCCACCCCATTCTGTGATATGTGACTATTAGTGTGGGGAAGAAGGGATGGGGGCAGATTGTTAGTGGAAACAATTCAGACTGCATTTAAAAGAAATTATTATTCACACTTTTATTTTTGATACAACGGCTATTTGCCTTCATTCCTTTTGTTTTTCTAAAGGTGCCTGGATGGACATCAGAAATTAAGTGATCCACTGAACATCCTTTAGATTTGCACTGAACTTAAGTGCAGCTAGTTTATTTCCTTTGTTTCCTTCACACGCGTTACCTTGCTCATATTCCAACACATCAAATCCCAAAAATACACTTGCCTACATTTCTTTGATCTAAGACAGACAAAAACAGTATTACAGAAATAGTTTAGAAAACCGACTAGTTGATGAATGATAGACTTGAAACATTTGGATATCTTTGTTGTGGGAACATTTCCACAATGATACTCACTGCACAAGTCTATTCATCAAATAATATCCCCCCCCCCAAAAAAAAACACACACACACGAGATAAGAGGGTCGGGGAGACTACACTGGTTTTTTTTTTAGACTGCAAGAAGGCATTTGATACTGTATGCTATGAAGAGGGAGCTTCGATACAAGTGTCATCCCCAGTCACCAAACAGATCTAGCTCTACTCTATAAAGGTGACATCAAAGCAACAGTAAAGAATTACACACCGATAACTCTTGATGCCCCTGCCTCGGTGGGATATGGCTGGTTTGTTGAAACAAGAACTCGGATGTCCCACATAAAATAATCTTCAAATGAGTTCAAAAAGGCATGATCGACAGTGGTCCATATCACCTTAATAACCTCTGCAGCCAAAGCTGCAGAGGTTAAGCAAAGCTAAGAGTAGTTTTCAGAAATCTTAGGTCATTCTTAGCACTTCATAAAACATACACTAGGTCAATCTTGGAGAATGCAGCACTAGAATGGAACCCGCATATCAAAAAGCACGTGAATAAACTGGAGGAAGCACAGAAGTTGTAAGAGCAAGTATGACAGGGCCCATGAAGCTAAGAGGGAGCAAATGTAAAGAGTGACGTGTTAAAAAGCAGGGCGAAGTTCTATGAAATGACCCCAATAATCACAAATAAAGTACACAATATCTCCACTATTCCAACAGTTGTAGCTGTGTAGAAATCATGTAAATAAAGTTGCTCAAAATCTAATTATTTGCCAGATCATAGACTGTACAACTTTAAATTTAAACTCAAAATATTGTTTAAATTATACAATTTTTTTTATATGACCACTATCATATCTCAAGTTACAAGTTTTTTTTTTTTTTTTTTGGCATGTAACCCAGTGTGAAGGTTCCATAATCACAGTGGTTACCAACCCTGAGAAAAAAAAAAATGGAATGGGTGGGGGGTTTGAACCCATCCATTCCACTGTTTGTTTGCAATCATGTTATTACGAACCCCTGAGACCCTGAAACCATGTAATAATCAATGAAAAATACTCTACACCAAAGCAGTGTATAGTGTTGTGTAGATGTGCAAGGGACAGTGTACACACTTGCCTCACAAGTGTGTAGATAGTGACAAACACCAAAATGTTTTCCTTGCCCACAATCACTAAATATACAGTAGTTTAAGATATGTTCTGCTTCTGTTCACATTGTGGAAGGTAGTGGCAAACAATGGTGAGTACAGACAGTGAGAGCATGGAGAGTGGCACACAATCCCCGTCCCTCTAGAGCCTATACCAATAAACACTACGTTACTGCTCCCTCGTGCACAGAAAACAAGTCTTACAAATCATTCAAAGACCCCTTGAGAGTTATACCTCAAGTTTTACTATACATTCTACCATTTTTTACAAAAATTAACATTTCAGTAAATGTAAATTATTCTTCTTTAAACAAACCGGCTGTATCCAACTGAGGCAGGGTGGCCCAAAAAGAAAAACTTAAGTTTCTCTTTTTGACTTTATTAATGTATACAGGAGAAGGGGTTACTAGCCCCTTGCTCCCAGCATTTTCGTCGCCTCTTACGACACGCATGGCTTACAGAGGAAGAATTTTGTTCCACTTCCCCATGGAGATAAATGTAAATTATCTACATATCTTGGTATTCATTTTTTTTAATTTAACAACTGTCTCCCACCAAGGCAGGGGGACCCAAATACAATAGTACAGTCTTTCCAGAATTTTAAGAAAATCTGTCACATATTTGACTTCGAACCATTTTTCCATTTATTATAAATTACTGAAAATTATTTTATCAACTGCCCCTATACTGTACTACAACAGAAATACAAGACAAGGCAGGTTCGATTAGCACACTGATCAACCGTAAGGCTTACTCGTCTAATAAAAGAAAAAACTCCCATGACATTACTAGCTTCTTCAATGACATAACATAAAAAGTATAAAAATCCCCAAAGGCTTAAATGACAGAAAAATTAAGATTAAGGCCAAACCATCCATATACAATTCATCAGGGCGAACAAATCAGGAAAAAAAAAAAAAAAGTTAGGAAAGCAGATAAACGAAATTGAGATTTTTTATTTTAAGAAGTCTTATCTTCAAATGATTAAGTGAATTATAAATGACAAATGATTAGTAACCAAATAAGGATTGAAAAAGTGAAATCCTTGTAACTAGGGATCTAAACTATTAAGAAAGACTGGGCAGCTTATGAGGCAGGTACAGTAAACCCATGTTCAGCAAAATTTCTCATTAACAATTAAGGCATAAGCACATGTAAAAAACTAGTACCATTAATGCTAGACCCAATATTTACTAGATAAAAATACTCTAGCTACAATCTGATATGACAGAGGTGAAGAAAACAGTAAGATTACAAATAGGAAAGTATGATAATTTAAGTTTCTCAGAAAGAATTACCTGCTCATGGTTATGGGATCATCACCCAAGTGACTTGGTCACATACCTGGTCTCTGACTTAGTCAAGCTGTGGGTGTTAATGACACTGACCTACCATATTTCACGGCTTATTAGATGCATTTTTTCCATAAAATGTCTCCAAATACCACACCGTGTCCTATAAACTGAAGACTGAAGGTCAGTGATGGGAGCTATGAGTTTGGGGTGTGGGGTGGACTGTAGCTCTCCCAGTTACTTCCAATGCTGATAAATTAGACACATGTGCAACTCTTGGGTATCTTTATTGAGGAAACGTTTTGCCACACAGTGGCTTCATCAGTTCATACAAAGGAGAATCTTGAAGAACAGGAGGAGAATGAGGTAATCAGTCCCTCAACCTTGAGTCGATGTGGTCAGTCCATCAATCTTGAATAGAATATGGCATTTGTGCGGAGGAGCAGCTTATAAACCGTTGGCAGGAGAGGTGCAGCAGTCATAGGTGGTGTCACATTTGTTCAATGTGGAAGTAGGTCGTGCCCAAGAATTAGGCAAGCGAAGAATTCCCAAGTGTTAAGATCCCAAGAAGTTGCAGTATCTGACAGGTTTGTAGATGAATGCTTCAGAGAACCGACATGTTCTTGGGCACGACCTACTTCCACATTGAACAAATGTGACACCACCTATGACTGCTGCACCTCTCCTGCCAACGGTTTATAAGCTCCTTCTCCACACGTATGCCGTATTCTATTCAAGATTGATGGATTGACCACATCGACTCAAGGTTGAGGGACTGATTACCTCATTCTCCTCCTGTTCAAGATTCTCCTTTGTATGGACTGATGAAGCCACTGTGTGGCGAAACGTTTCCTCAATAAAGATACCCAAGTGTTGCACATGTGTCTAATTTATCAACATGTCGGTTCTCTGAACCATTCATCTATCAAACATCCAATGCTAAGCCATTGAAACTAAAACAAGTCTTGTAAGCCACGAACTATGGCAAGTACCACAGCCTGGCTGATCAAGACGTACATAACCCTTTCAGGATCTGTCCCATAGATCTACGGATTTGAAGCCAGGGTCCAAGCCACAGATCTTTGCCATGAGCTCAGCTCATTCAGATAAGCCGTGAGTGGGAAATTTGGGCCTAGATACGAGAGAATACATCTACGTGGTAAGTGTGCACCACATAAAAATTTTTGCAGCACTCGGTGCACAATGAGAGAAAAAAAAAACGTAATTTTGGATTAAAACAACAGTGTCCCCCCCCCCCCCCGTTTTCTACAGTTGTATTTGCAATTTCTTGGTCTCATT